>NC_134853.1:142202558-142507737 GCF_049852395.1 Peromyscus maniculatus bairdii | reverse complement strand
GTTGAGCACATAAGAGCCCTCTTTTTAGATATTACCTGAATTTAGCCTTTAGTTAATTCATTCCCCCATCGGTCACTTCCCTTTGGGGTTGCACATGATAATTAACAGTTACTGCCTCTCTATGTGATTCTTATCACCCCTCCATTTGACCCTGGAAGCCTGGCTTTGCACTGCTAAGGGAATACTGCTTGTAAGTACAAATATACCGGGACTCCCAGGACATGGGAGAGGGAGAAGAGAAAAGAGAATGGAAGAACTAGATGGGTAAGAACTTGAGAGGAACAAACTGAGATGGGGAAGAACTAGATTGAAGGGCTAGAAGACAGTACTAGAGGAATGAGATGGAAGATGAGAAAGAGCCGGATGGGGAAGTACTAGCTGGGTAAGAACAAGGTGAAAAGGACGTAGATGAGGCAGAATTAAGACGAGAGAATTAAGATAGAACTTAGAGGAAGCAGTAGATAAGCATAGAAAGAAATCAGGCAAGAAAGGAGATAGACATGAGAACAGAACTGAAGCTGGGTATACAGGATGTTATGCCAGAGGAATTAAAGCAAGTGGACTACAGAGCTCGGTATGCTGAGAGTCTGTTTCCTGAGAATAGTCCTGGCCGTTAGTAGTTCTCTCTCCTGAGCCCCTGGGATGTATAATATTAAGGCTGGTCCCGCTAATATTATACAAGAATTGATAGGCTGTTTGTTTGTTTGTTATTTAGACGGGATGACCCCGACTCTGAATTTTTCTGCCCCAGCTTCTTCATCCTATTGATTTGCTCTTCTTCTAGTACCTCAACCACACTATAGTGAGCCACTGTGTGCACAGAGCCTCCTCATGGGTAGACTCAGTCATTGTCATTTTTGTGCATGTTCCTCCAGGCCAGGCTCACCGGTGGGCCTGCTGGGTGAGTCTAGATCCTGGGAGGTTGACAGTTTATATTAACCGTCACAAGTAGCATGAGAAATCTGATTTTTTTTTTAAATGAAAGGTATAGCACAAGACCTGGAAGAAATTTCATTGTTGTGTAAGAGGAAATGATCATTCATTTTTTCATCCATCCATCATTCATTCATTCCATATCTCAGTGGAATCTTACCCACCACTGATGATGCAATGGGAGAGCGAAACTTTTTTTTTTCATGTAAGCTTACATGTTACTGAAAGGAGATACTCAATCTATGAACTGATAAATACAATCAGATAGGGCATATTAGGTAATGATCAGTGGTATGGAGAAAAAGAAAGCAGAGAAGAAACAGGAATTTTGACAGCCATCTGTGTGCTTAGGAGGTGGTGGTTGTGACTTTAAATACTGTCATCCTGTAAGCCTCTGGATCAGACAACATTGGGAAAGACTCAAGGAACACATGAAAGGCAGGCACAGGGGTGGGGCAGTAACAGGGCAGGAGCAGTTTGGGACAGAAGTGAAGGAGGGCAGTTTCCAGCTGGTGAGAAGCAAAGGACTATATATATAATAGACATGCTGCATCCGGAAGTCCTAACAGCAACTGGAGCCGGGGAAACAATTCTAGGTTGATTCCAAGACCAAATTGTATTTTTGTCCACTGAGAGGGAATGGCTAAATCACAAGAGAGGGTAGCTTACCTACAGCAATGCAGGGCAGCGATTAAAAGCTAGCAACCAGCCCACAGGGATGGCTCATGAATATGTTCTGTTCGATCTAATAATGGGCTGGACTGTGGCAGGGGAGGGGATGGGGGAGGGGGAAGGGAGCACTTAGGCTCTGGAGTCAGACTACCTGCATCCCAGATCCTGTTCAATACTAATATCCATGGGAGTTTTCATAAGGCACTTGACTCTTCTCAGTAGCCCACTGTCTTTCCGAGGCTTGTACATTTGGTTGGTTAGCAGCCCGAGTCTTAAGTGACTCCATCCATGAGGTCACAATTCACAGGAAACAGCCACACCACACCAATACAGATCTTGTGTCCAAGTCAGTGAAATCAGATCTCATATTGCAAGCCTGGGTGAAAGTTTGTACATAAGAAGTGCTCAGATCCTCGATTTCAGCAGATCCCTGGGAGGACCTTGGTGCAGGAAAAGATTGGAGATGCTGTAACTGGGCAGAAAGCAATCGCTAAGAGGAAGAAATGAGCTGGAGAGCTCTGTAATGGGAACCAAGGGGCCACAGAACTTGGTCTGAGCAGAGCGGCAGAGGCAAGAGAGGAGAGGAGATTAGCTTCCTGACACCCATCTGCAGTAACCAGGGATGAGTAGAGGTCTTACTTGTCAGGGGTTAGAGAAATGGGTTTGTGGGAGACTCCTGGGTTCTCTTTAGACTTGGGAAGCTGGAAGTACTCTTGGGTCTTGCTCAGAAACAAATTGACTTTGGAACACAAACAAGAGGTCTGAAAAGAAAGGCTTTCATTGGAAGTGGAGCCGCAGGTATAGATGAGGTGGCCTGGACAATATACTTACTGTTCAGAGAGAAACCACATGGACCATACTGTTTCAGGTGGACCTCTGTGAGTTCAAGGCCACCTTGATCTATATAGTGAGTGCTAGGTCAGCCAGAGCTCCATCCACACTGAGACACTTTTAAAAAAAATGTTTATTAAGGATGGTTATCAAAGAACCCAGCTGTACACTCCTGGGTATTTACCGGGAGGAGTCTAAGTCAATGTATCACAATGTATCAATGTTGACTGCAGTGCTATTCACAACAGCTAAGCTACGGAACCAACATAGGTGTCCATCAACAGTGAAATAAATAAAGAAAATGCATCCATACATAATGGAATTTCTTTTCAACCATTGTCAGAACACCATCCGAGAATGGAGTTCTGTGAAGAGAATTCTGTATGCTTGTGAGAAAACTCCAAGAAAACAAGACAGGAGTCTTGTGACCTCAGTTCCTTCAAAACATAGACTTACCCTTGGGATGTGCTTTCGTGCTCCTCCCTGGTGTAAGGGGACAGGAGTGAGTTCACTTCAGATTGCTCGTTATTTACTGCCTCCAGCTGTTACTCAGTTAAATGTTTGAATTGCCCTTTATATGCATCTATGGGAAAATGTGTTGTTGTTTCACATGTGGCTTGTCTTTATGATTGTATACAGCTTGAACTCATGGGAACTTTACTCATGTGATTCTTTTTAACCCTCAGAGTACAAAGTGTCTGATGCTCTGAATAAAGTTGACTATTGCATAAGACTTCAGTCCACCTCGTTTATCGGTTCCCTTCTCCCAGGTCCCATTGCCTCTACAGCGGTTAAACAAAGCATAAAGAAAATGGGCCGGGCGGTGGTGGCGCACGCCTTTAATCCCAGCACTCGGGAGGCAGAGCCAGGCGGATCTCTGTGAGTTCGAGGCCAGCCTGGGCTACCAAGTGAGTCCCAGGAAAGGCGCAAAGCTACACAGAGAAACCCTGTCTCGAAAAACCAAAAAAAAAAAAAAAAAAAAGAAAGAAAGAAAATGGTACATTTGCAAGAAAATGGATACATGTGGAGGTTATCATATGAAGCACGTTCACAGAAAGACAAATATCACGTTTTCGCTCATTGCGGATCCTAGATCTTATATAGATACATACAATTGTGTGTTCGTGTATATGGCTTGGAAGCAGATGCTAAACAGGCTAGGAGGACAAAGGGGATGAACCGGAAGAGGAAAGGAAAGGGGCGAGTGCATACAGGGAGATGCTGGAAGTACACGGAAACTTACACGCAAGTGGTTCTTAGGAAATCCAGGACAGTGTGCACTGAATGTTCGCCAGCAGGAATGTGCCTTCGATAGCCGAGAACAGGGCGTGAGCTAGAGGGCTTTCTACTCACTAGCCCACTGACTTCTTCAGCAACCATTGCTGTCTTCATCTTAATGAAGAAACTGAACCTAAATTTAAACAACGTCCCCAGAGTTTCATAGAGGATACAGGCATGTTGCAAACTGATACTCTTTTATTCTAAAATAATTTTAAAAGGTTTTTTGAGATTACAGTTACTATAGTCTTTGTCTCTTTCCTTTCCTCTCTCCAGTCTTTCCTGTGTAACCCCACCTTGCTCCTTTTCAAATGCATGGCCTCTTTATTTTATTGTTACATTGTGTGTGTGTGTGTGTGTGTGTGTGTGTGTGTGTATTTCTAAATATGTAAATACAACCTGTTCAGTCTGTATGTTTTTAGGGATGACCAGTTGCTATTGGGTAACCAATCGGTGTGCTCTTCCCCGGGGAAGACTAGTTCTGCCTCTCTCAGCATCCCTTAGTTGCCTAAAATTCCTTGTGTAGGGTTGAGACCCCTGACTCCCCTCCCCCACCTCCATCTACATTAGCAGTTTATTGGTGTCCTTCTTGTTCAGGTCATGTTTAGGCAGCCCTGTTTAACCTAATGATCTGGTTCTTAACTGTTGGGAAGGGACTGTGGTGGCCCCGGACTGCAATCCCATCACTCGGGAGGATGAAGTAGGCAAATTCACCCTGAGTTCAAGGCCGATCTGATCGACACAGTAAGTTCCAGGACAGCCTGGATTACAGAGTGACCTTGTCTCTAAACAAATAAATAAACAAATTAATAAAAATAAAACCACCTGGACCAGCGTAGGTGCGGGCAGTATCTCAAAACACTAACTGTTAGGCCCGGGCTTCAGCTACTTTTGACCCCGCTCCCAGCAGAGGATCAATTTGATAGTGTGTAGATGATCTGACAACCCAGAGGGATTCATTCTGACACACACTCCTTTCCTTAAACGGATATTTACAGTTCCTCCAAGCTCCTGCACGATCCCGGGCAAGTCACGTGGTTCTGGGCAGACAGGGAAGCCTCCCTAGCTCCCCGCTTCACTCCTGAACAGCACAGGCCTCGGCAGGCTATGGAAACACAATAGCAGGACCCTGGTGGGAAGGGACAGGCACCCTGGGGCGTCACACTCCTCCCCGCCCCCCTGCAGCCCACAGCCGCCAGCCTCACACATGCTACCACCACCTAGGAGCATGCAACCTGCTCTCTTTCGAATTATATTTAATACATGCAAATGCATGATTAATATTTTCCTCCACTGATTCTGATTTCATTCTGTTAGTGATTATACTGATGGCAACAGTTGAGGGGATTAAAAATCCCGTGTAATTCACATTAGATTTTTTTTTTTTAAACTTTGCTGATAAATTTTAAATGTCAAGTGCCTTGGCGTCTTCCTCATAAGGAGGCCAACAGTAGTAGCGGGGGGCTTGGAAACAGCTAGGAAAATGGAAGATTGATGGAATCGTCACCTTCCACCTAGCAGCGCCACCTTCCACAGTGCAGCGCTACTACCAGGGGAGGAGGGTCCAGCTCCTCTCACTAATGACTCACCCTCACAGAATCATCTAGCCATTTAAAGAAACCCTGTGAGGGGCCTCTTCCTGCTGCAAATCCTCACCCCTGATTGGTCTTTTTGTTAAGTTCGGTGTGTTTTCTATAAATTGAGAAGGCAAAGCAGCAGCGCACCATCCGCTACCACCCCTCATATTTAGTCACTTCCGGTCCCAAGTTCGGCACCCCAGATGTGCTCTGCTCTCCTGAATGGAGCGGGGGACGCAAATGACAGGTGGGTATCTGACAAATGAGGGGCACTGGATCTTGGTTTTTAGCTTGCTCTCAAATCCAGAAACAAAGATGGCTGAGAGGAAACCCTCAAGGATTCAACTGGATGGGAGCAGAGCCAGGAGAGAGGGGATGAAGGAGTAGATGCCCCTTCTCAAAGCTCCCTCCCTGTCCTGTGGCCTTCTTCCTCCTGCTTGGCTGCTGTCCTCCCCGCCCCCCAGGCTCTCTCCTGCTTTTCTAGTGTATCTCATGACAGCCAGGGGAGGGGTGTGTGTGTGAAGTGGTCCCACCAGCTGCCATTAATCAAGTTCTAGGGCTTCAATATGGTCTTCACCCCTCGGGCCAGCAGGTGTCCGCTGTCCACAGCTCTAGCCACACCAGGGCAGGGCTGATTGCCTCTCTTTGGTATCATGGTTGGTGGTGTGGGGTGTCCTTATTCCTTCAGCCCAAGGTTCCCCATTATTCAGCACCTCACACAATGCTGCAGGAAAGATTTACAGTTGTTGTTACTGGTAAATTCCACCTGCTTCACACGGTTCATTCAGCAATGCTTACAGAAACCAGTAGCAAAAGTGGGACAGTTTGCATATCTAAATTGTGAAAGGAAAAAAAAATGTAATTTTGCTAATTCCAAGCACCTTTTTTTTGGTGTGTGTTAACCAATACGTTTAAGTGGAAGTTCTAACAATGTTGCTCTAATTAGGAGATGAATTTGCCTATAATTAGTATGTCAATTACATGCAGAAGAAACTGTCAATATCCTTGAATGTGCTTTGTCCCCTCAGACAGCGGCACTGCTCTCCACCCTCTCTGTATAATTTTGTTTACAGGACTACTTTGTTTAGCAGTCTCTTAATTCATAAACAGTGTAAAATTAAATATCAGTTTGGGATCAGCTGAATTACCTGTCACACATCCCAAAGCACCAGAAACCCAGCTATTAAGTGACAAAAGTCATCTCTGAAGGTATGACAAGCAAAGGACAAATTAGCCCAAGCGTGCATTATATTGGGAAAACTTAAAGCTAGTTTGTTTGTTTGAGACAGGGTATCATGTGTAGCCCAAGCAGGCTTTAAATTCAAGATCCTTTTCCTTGGATTTTGGGGGGTTGGAACTGCGGTCATGGGCCACCATGCCCAGCCACAATGCTGTTTTGAAGTCACCAGTTTATTCCCGAAAACCTCGAGCACCTTCTTCAGCACATTAGTGGCGCCATGAGAATGATTCTGTGAGTCAAAGCCATGGCTGTCAAAATGGCCGTGTTTAAACAGCAGATCTTCTGGCCTCACGGCTAAAGCTCACTATTGTGATCAGGAACAAATCTCCTAGCCTTGAGGGGTGGGATTAAAGAAACCATCCTCAGGGTTTGTAGCTTTCAGACTTAGAGGAGAAAGCAATGGGCAGCCTGAGGATGGAGATTTCCCAGGGAAGGTCTAAATCAGGAGGTCATGACATATAAAGAAGAATAAGGTAGAAAAGACGAATTATTAGATACTGATTTATTGATTTATTTAGTGACTTACTTAGAGCACTGCTTGCTCTGCTCACTTCCAAGCATGAGACTTCACTCGCTACCTGGAAGAGAAAGACCTGGAGAAAGAGCTGAAACAATGGGTCATGGCCCTTAACAACCTGCTGACTGCCACGTGCGCCTCTGTAAAATCTTGCTTGCTTGCCAGGCCCACCTTGTGGTTTTAGGGTATAAAATGAGAATAGAAACTGGACTCAATGTCTAAGCCTTTCAGGAGCTGCTCTGACTTTAGCCCCCCAGTGACATCTCCTCTCTTCCCTCTCATTGGTGTGGGCGTGCTAGTTCCAGGAAGATTCCCATAGCACACAAACCTAGATGGAAGACAGATGTGCAAAGCTCTGCTCAGCTGTCCCTGTTCACAGTAGCCCAGAGGCATTGTGGGCTACAAAGGATGGATAAGCCACATGTCCTGTGGAGGCGCAATGGAATATTATTCAGCCTTTCAAAGGAAGGAACTCCCCAAACACGGCAAGGTAGATGAACTAAATTGCAAAATGCTGAATGGAACGAGGAAGTCATTAAAAGACAAATGCTGAATGAGTCCACTTAGAATTGTCAAGTTCAGGGACAGAGTAGAACGGTGCTGGCCGGGGGCTGGGGAAAGGGCAGAGGGTGAGTTAGTGGCTGAGCAGAGTCTCTGATTTGCAAGGTGAGAGGTTCCAGTGGCTGCTGTGTAGGTGGCTTTAACCCCTCTCAGCTGCACACTTACAGAGGGCAATTGTTTGTTTGTTTGTGTGGTTTTTGCCACGTAGAAGTTTACACCAGAAGTAGAAACCAAGGAAACTCCAGCACCTTAAAGAAATAAATAACAGGTAGAATTTTAAGTTTTAAATAAAAGAAATATCAGTGTAACCAAGATTCATTAGTCCATACTCGAACACGAACCCAAGGAAGTCAGAGGGTCTCTCCTTCCACCATGTGAGTCCTGGGGATCCAACTTAGGTTGTCAGCCTTGATGACAAGCACCTTCTCTTGCTGAGTCATCCTACCATCCCCTTTTATCTCTATTTATTTGCTTATAGACAGGATTTTATGTACCCCAGGATGACCTTGAACTCAATGAGTAGCCTATAATGACCTTGGACTTCTGACCTCCTCTATCTCCTGAATGCTAGGATTATAGGTATGGTCCACCTCTAACAGATTTTCTTTCAGGCCACCAACTAGCTCCCAAATCATGACACGGAGACTTCTAATTAGTTATGAATGCTCAGGCTTATCTTATGCTTGTCCAACTAGCTCTTATAACTTAACCTGTTTCTCTTCATCTATGTTTTGCCTTGGGGCTTTTTACCTTTCTTTCTGTATAACTTACTTTCACTGCTTTTCATGTCTGTCTGTCTGGTGGCTGCCTGGCTTCTGGTCCTGGGCATGTCCCTCTCTTTCTCCCTCGTTCTTCTCTCCTTCTCTTGTGAGCCTAGATTTCTCCCCCTCCTTATTCTCTCTGCCTACCAGCCTCACGTATCCCTCTCCTGCCTAGCTACTGGCCATTCAGCTTTTTATTAGACCAATCAGGTGCCTTAGGCAGGCAAGGTGAAACAAATGTAACCCATCTTTACATAGTTAAACAAATGCAACACATCTTTACATTGTTAAAGTAATATTCTACAATATAAACAAATGTAACACAGCTTTACATTGTTAAAGTAATATTCTACAATATAAACAAATGTAACACATCTTTACATTGTTAAAGTAATATTCTGCAACATCTACCACTCCTGGCTTTATGTGGTGCTGGAGAAGGTTGGATCAGTCAGGGCTTTGTGCATGCCACTCAAGCATTCTGTCAACTGAGCCACACCCCCTAACATGTGCCATCATGAATCAGACTTCCCCACCTCCGACCCCAGAGGCTTCGCAGGTTCAATCCCACTAGTGTTCTAGGTAGGGTGACTTTCTCAACCTTATTTTCATCATGTAATTAACTGGGTTATTTTTTTTATTATGGATCTTGAAATACTATTAGCTAAGCCTAGAAATATTTGCTAATTCATTAATTTGTCTCCAAGAAAAAATTTTTTAAAAAGCTCTATCTTTTCAAGAAAAGAAGAAAAAAAGTCAAATGTATTAACAATAAATATCCAGTTAAAATAAACATTAGCTATCGCCATTTGTCATACTTGGTTTTAATCATCACTCTAGAACCACCAGGAAGAGTCTTAGTGAGGGAATGTCTAGGTCAGACTGGCCTGTGGGTATGTCTGCAGAAAACTGTCTTGATTACATGAATTGATTCGGAAAGACCCAGCTTCAAGTGGGTGGCACTATTCTGTACATGGTTCTTTCTTCTTTTTGTATTATACTGCCAGCCTTTCCCCACGTTTCATGGGGTTCCTCCCCTCAACAATCATCATTATACTAGCTGTATAGTGTTCCACTGAGTTGACAACCAAATGAGCTGACCCATTGCCCTATTTGTGAAGTTCTTTCTGTCTGCTAATGGTGGGTATTTGAAGCATTCTTTACATATTCAGTATATTCAATGAGCATTGTTAAGGACGTAAACTATGAGGCATCCATGGGGCTAAAAGGAGCATGGTATCAACTAACACTTCCTCAGTTGAAAAAGACTGTAATCTAGTTACTAAATGCCACTTACCTGTGGTGGTATTGTGTTCCCCAAAATATTGTGCACCCTAATAAGCTTATCTGGGGTCAGAGAAGAGAACAGCCACAATATTAAACATATTTGATAGGCAGTGGTAGCACACGCCTTTAATCCTAGCATTCCAGAGGCAGAAATCCCTCTGGATCTCTGTGAGTTCAAGGCCACATTGGAAACAGCCAGGCATGGTGACACACACCTTTAATCCCAGGGAGTGATGGCGGATAGCAGAAAGATATATAAGGCGCGAGGACCAGGAACTAGAAGCATTTGGCTGGTTAAGCTTTTAGGCTTTTGAGCAGCAGTTCAGCTGAGATTCATTCTGGATGAGGACTCGGAGGCTTCCAGTCTGAGGAAACAGGATCAGCTGAGGAATTAATGAGTGAGGTGGCTGTGGTTTGTTCTGCTTCTCTGATCTTCCAGCATTTACCCCAATAACTGGCCTCAGGTTTGATTTCATTAAGACCTTCTAAGATTCCTGCTACACTTACCAAGTCACTCATGTGAAACCACGTCGAGTGTGGATCCATTGGCAGGTGTGACTAAACCTGAGCCTTTCATCCAGATTGCAGCAAAAGTGAGTTACCATTTAAATCACACATACAGCAACACCTGTGTGCTCTGTTAGTGAAGCCCTGTACACGCCCGGGTGACTTTTAGAGGCAGAACAGTCATTTGAAGGCAATGCTCTTTGGCCACTGTTGCATTTTTTGTTTTTGTTTTTTGAGACAGGGTTTCTCTGTAGCTTTGGAACCTGTCCTGGAACTTGCTCTGTATTCCAGGCTGGCCTCGAACTCACAGAGATCTGCCTGTCTCTGCCTCCCGAGTGCTGGGATTAAAGGCGTGCGCCACCACCACCCAGCCACTGTTGTATTTTGATACCAACAGTAGATTTTGTTTCCCTGCTTTGAGGTTTTAGCTCATTCTATTCTCTTCTGCTAGGAGGCTCTCCCTCAGCCTGCTTCACGGGGGTGGGGGTGTGGGGGTGTAGTGGTTTGAATCTGCAGACTCATATGTTTGAATTCTTGGTCCTTAATTGGTGGAACTGTTTGGGGGCGGGATTAGGAGGTGTGGCCTTGTTAAAGGACTGTTGTCCCTGGGGGTGGGCTTTGAGTTTCCAGAGACTTGCTCCATTCCCATTGTTATTGCTGTACCTTCTAGAAGTGAGCTTTCAGCCCTCTCTGAGGCCTGCCTTTGCTCCGCCCTCGTGGACTCTAACCCTCTGAAAGTCGAAGCCCAATTAAACCCTTTCTTTGTAAGTTGCCTTGACCTCGGTGTTTTGTCACAGCAATAGAAAAGTGACTGTGGCACAAGGTCTCCCCCTACTCTCCTTTCATGGCTCTGCCGTGACTGTCACTCCCTTAGGAACTTGACACCTCCCTCCAATTGTCAGCCCGTGCTGTGCACTCTCAGCATCCCGTACCTGTCTTCATGTGTTTATCAGCTGTGACCACACCCAGACATGGAAATATGTGATATTTGCCTGTCCTTCTAGGTGCAACTCCATGAGGCCAGAGGGCCTGTTTGTTCATTTTGTCCCAGTGTCTATGACTGAAATGTCATCAGGACTGGTCATGAGCTGACAGGATCCAAACAGAGCAGGGGAAACAGCAAATAAGAGTGGCCTATGGAGACACCATGTACTGTTCCACTTGGGAAAAAACACTTTCCCAACTTTATTAATCAACAAAACAAAGACGCAACCCACAACTTTAAAAAAAAGATTATTTAGTTATGTGTGTGTGTGTGTGTGTGTGTGTGTGTGTGTGCGCGCCTGTGTCTGAGTGTATGACACATGTATGTACTTGGGTACACTAGCCTATACATGCACAGAGGCCAGAAGAGGGTGCTGGGTGCTCTGAGCTGGAGTTACATGTATTTGTAGGACCTCTGACTTGTTCTGTGAGTGCTGGGATCTGAACTCTGATCTTCATGATTGTGCAGCAAATTCCCTTCACTGCTGAACCATCTTGCCAGCCCCTTACCCCATAACCCTTATGTTAAAGCAAACGGTCTCCGTCTCCATCAATGTTGCTTCTTTCATTTCTATCTCCTGCCCACGTCATAACAGCACCCGTGAGAGGACACAGGCACAACAATTGTTAGCTGCTTCATTCTCAAATGCAGGTGACATAACCAAATAATCTTGAAAACGAACAAATATGGGATCCTCAGATTTCTTGATTTCAAGACTTCTTACAAAGTTACAATGATCAAAACGGTGTGGCTTACTTTCCTGGCACCAAGATGGACATTTATGCCTGCAGACTAGAGGAGACTAGAGGTCCTTGAAACAAACCCTCTTCTAGGTACTTAAACGGTTGTCAGCAAGGTTACCAAATGCCAAAGAGCCTTTTCCACAAATGGTGCTGTGTTTTGTGTTTTCCACTTGTGACAGGATGAAGTGAGACACTTACCTGACCCCGTATATGAATGTTAACTCAAAGTGGACCAAATGTGAGAACTGTAATGAAAACACAGACGGAAAGCTTTGTGCCGTTAGAGTGGGCAGTAAGTTCTTAGATGTGAGACCAAAGGTACAGGCAGAGAAAGAGAAAGACCCTGGACGTCATCAAGGATGACACTTCTTTCTGTGCATCAAAAGACACAGCAATAGCCCCAAAGGATAAAGCGCAGAATGGGGAAATATCTGCAAATTATGTTTTCAGTCACGAAGGAGTGCTGGGCTGGAGGAGGCTCGGTTGGTGAAGTGCTGACCTTGCAAGCATGAGGACGAGAGTCTGATTTCCCAGGATCCACAGGAAATGATGGGCATGGTAGCACATACATGTAATCCCAGCACCGAGAAGGCAGGGAGAGGCAGATCCATGAGGCTCACTGGACAGCCAGCCTAGCCCACTTGGTGACCCCAAACTAGTGAGAGAAACCCTGTCTCATCTACACACACCCACTAAGTCTTTTGGAAAAGAAAACAACTAAGTATGTAATTATGGTGTCTGGTCATTGATCCAGCAATTCCCCAAATAATTGGAAGCAGGGTCTCCCGCTGATGTACCTGTCTCCTTGCAGCTGCATCCATCCAATTGCCCATCAGTGGACAAGTGAATGAACAAGGTGGGCTCTACACATATTGACAGGGGACATCATTCATACTTATAATGGAAGGAAACAGACACAGGCTACAACATGGATGAATTTTGAAGACTAAGTGAAATGAGGCGTTCATAAAAGAGTAAATGTGCGATTTTGCTTATATGAGGTACCTGGAACTGTCAGATTTAGCCTCCCTTGTGGCCTAGTGGCCAGGAGTCTGAACTCTTACCTAGAGGTAAAGGTTACACAACAGGGTAAATATACTGAATTCCACTGAACTGTACATTTAAAATCGTTAAGATGATAAATTTTGTGACATTTAAACTTTATTTTTTAATTATATGTATGTAAGTGTGTCTGGGAACATAGGTGCCCTCATCAGAGCTGGAGTTACAGGTGGTATTAAGCTGCCTGATGTGGGAGTCAAACGTAGGTCTTGTGTAAGAGCAGCATGTGCTCTTAACTGCCAAGCCTTCTCTCCAGCTCTACATGTACATTTTAAAAAAGCATTGTCTAGAGCTGGGTAGTGGTGGCACATTCCTTTAATTCCAGCATTCAGGAGGCAGAGGCTGGCAGATTTCTGAATTCAAGGAGTTCCAGGACAGTCAGGGCTGCACACAGAAAACTTGTCTTGAAAAACCAAAAACCCCAAAACCAACGACAAAAAAAAAAAAAAAAAAAAAAAAAAAAAAAAGAGCATCATCTCATTATCTAGTCCAGGATGACCTTGAATTCACAATCCTCCTGCCCCAGCTGCTCTGATGATTACAGGCATGTGTCATCAAGCACAGGCACTATGTCATGTGGATCTTGTCCCAATTAAGAGATGGCTCAGAGGTTAAGAACATTGACTGTTCTTCCAGAGGTCCTGAGTTCAGTTCCCAGCTACCACATGGTGGCTCACAACCATTTGTAATGAGATCTGGAGCCCCCTTCTGGTGTGTAGGCACACATGCAGGCAGAACTCTGTATAATTAATAAATAAATCTTTAAACAAAACAAAAAGACAACTCTTGCTTTAAAAAAATATATATTATTTCTATTTCTGTCTTTGGGTTTCTACTGCTGTAAAGAGACACCATGACCACGGCAACTCTTACAAAGAAAAACATTTAATTGGCGTGGTTCACTTAACAGTTCAGAGAGTCAGTCCATTAGCATTATGGTGGGACATGGCCGTATGCAGGCAGACATGGTACTAGAGAAGTAGCTGAGTGTCCTACATCTTGCAGGCTACAGGAAGTAGACTGAGTATCATACTGAGGGAAGCTTGAGCATATATGAGACCTCAAAGCCTGCTTCCACAGTGACACACTTCCTTCAACAATGACACACCTCCTCCAATAAAGCCACACCTCCTAATAGTGCCACTCCCTTTTGGGGGGGCATTTTCTTTTAAACTACCACAATTCCCCACTATTTATATAAAATGTGAGTCTCACACAGCTAGAAGGGGACTGGTTTGCATCCATAAATACCTGAGGGGATAAATGCCCAGAGCCCAGGGTTGGGAGGCACCTTAGAAGTCATGCTGTGAGGGGAGTACTGTAAATCTAAACCCATGACCAGCTGACCAGTGCCTTCTACTGTTCTCCACCTTCCCAAGACCCCCTCCAGGTTGTAGCGTCCTCCCTCCATCTCAGAGGATGTCATTGCAGTGTCTTCCACTTGTTCCTTAAAGACTTCCTTATTCCGAGCTGACATAGGACTCTCTTGGGGTCTTTCTCCATCCCGCAGACCCAGTCTTGTCTTCTGGGTCCAGAGAGAGCAGGCCAAACTTCTCGCTTACCTGACCACCTTCAATACAGTAAAAGAGGGCTCTGTGCACCGGGAACATTAAAATCCCACCCTAGATGCATCTCTTCCTGCAGAGTGACACTTCTGATGTTACACCATACTCAGGTATCCCAAAAGAGTGTCTGATCCTGGTTCCCTTCGGACACTTATCAACAGTAAAACTGCTGTGGAAACAAAGGCTGCTAACAGTGACCGCTTGAGGAAGGGGACTTTGATTATAGAAGAATGAGACTATTTAGTCTGGAGAAGAAATACCTCCAAGCAAGACACTACCTGTCTTGAGTTGTGAAACAGGAAGCCTTTGTCTGGGGTGTAAGACCATGGGCCTGAGTGACAGAAAGCAGATCTCTGCTCAGTTATGCAGAGAGACACCAGAATTCCTTGAGCACCTACCAACTCATGAATCAGTAAGAGACATAAGTAGGGGTTCTTAGAAAATTGACTGTTAGACCCCGAGGTTAATAGTTTGCTTTATCTGTCAACCTGACGTGCCTAGAGTCACCTGAGAAGGGAGTCTTCTTAACTGAAGGATTGCCCAGATTAGAGTGACTTGTGGGCATATCTGTGGGGGATTGTCTTGATTTTTAATTGATTAAGAAGGGCCCAGCCCACTGTGGGTTGAACCATGCCTAGGCAGGTGGTCCTGGGCTTTATAAGAAAGATAGCTAAGCATGGGCCTGGGGGTGGCCAGCAAGCTGCCTTCCTCCATAGATCTGCTTTAAGGTACTGCTCAACTTCCTGCTCTGACTTTTCTAATTACGGGCTGTAATATAACTAGAACATCACCCTATTGAATACCTCGTACATTCATACTCAATACACACACACACACACACACACACACACACACACACACACACACACTTTACTATGCTTCCAACATTGTCCATACCTGGACATAGAATATTCTAGAAGTATTTCTGTCTTAATTCAGGTGTATACAGAGAGAGTTGGTTACAACAAATGGTCAAAGAGACCCCCCACCTAAAGAACAATATAGACTATTATTACCGTTATTCTTGGGTACTTGCCATATCATGAATGTAAGTCCCTATTGCTGAAGACTTCACGTGCTTTGGTCACAGGACTTGGAGAAATCAGTTGGTATTGGCCTGGAAACCTCCCCTATGAGGACCAGCTCTCAGAGCGTCAGAAGGTGCTAGTCAACTTCCAACTACCAAGGGCAAAAGGTTATCAACAGCCTTACTCAACTGTAAAGTCTGAGAAACACAGTAGCTGGACCAGCAAGAAATCCCAAGTGGTGCAGTAGTAGTACCTGCATCTTATAAGTAACCAACAGCTATGTGATTAGACCTGAAAGCTGCTCATTTGGAGGGAACTCATGCCTGATACTGTAAACATAGCCAAGAACCTATGGTTTGAGAGGTCAGGGGCCCCAGAGGAAAACCTACCTCTGCCATGTTGCTAAATTGTAGTGGGTAGCCATTCCAGCTTTGATCTGGAAGTTCCAACCCCCATTGAGGCTTCGGCAACTGTCATGCCTACAAGGCAGGGCCAAGGGAGACACTGAGAGACCCGAGATCTGGATGGGCCAGCATGCTCTCTGTTCCTGGACCCGAGATGGTGGAGGTTGACTGAGCAGAGGTCTAGAGAACACCGCTGGACTGCAATACACTTTCCCCAGACCCTGCGACCTACCTATCCCTTTATTTGTAAGTTACCCACTAAATAAATCTTCCTTTTAACTACGTGGAGTGGCCTTAATAAATTCACCAATACTGGCGCCCAATGCGGGGCAATAAATTCACCAATACTAAATTAATGCAGTTCCCAACTGCCTTCTAAATGTTTATCCTTATATCTGTAAACATATGTAGCTCTTGCCCCTCATCAAAGAAACTACTTTTAGTGGGAGACAGAACCTATCAGAGAGATCCGCAACAGCCCCAAATGCAGAGACTCAATGACCTTGAGGTGCCTAGCTCCAAATGGGACATTCCTTTTTTATTTTTATCTATCTATCTATCTATCTATCTATCTATCTATCTATCTATCTATCTATTTTTGGTTTTCCAAGACAGGGTTTCTCTGTGTAGCTTTGTGCCTTTCCTGGAACTCACTCTGTAGCCCAGGCTGGCCTCGAACTCACAGAGATCTGCCTGCCTCTGCCTCCCCAGTGCTGGGATTAAAGGCATGCGCCACCACCATCTGGCTTCCAAATGGGACATTTATAATACAAGCCCTACACCTGACACTCAGGGATCATTTTGGAAGAGAGGCTGGGTAGATTGTAAGAGCCTAAGGCCCAGGGTCTGCTATGAAATCCTGGACAAAGACGTTACATCCGTGAACCCTCAAAAATATGGCTGCTGGCACAAGACCTGCACAAGAACATGTCAGGTGACATACTAACATGAATGGAGGAAAATTTTATAAGCATCCCTAGATGAAGAGCTACAGGCAGAGTCAATGGCTGCTGAGGGATGGAGAACCAATTTGCTTCAGAGATGAACCCTCAATCCTAAATGGTCAGCTCTAAATATACAGCCATGCAGGCAACACTAAGTGGACTCAATAGTTGTGTGTGTGTGTCTGTGTGTGTGTGTGTGTGTGTGTGTGTGTGTGTGTGTGTGTGTAAAACAATAATTTTGGAGAGATGTTATGAATTTGAGAGGGGGTCTTGGGGGAACATGGGAGGAGCTGGAGGGAGACAAGGGGTTGGCAAAATTGAGTGTACTTATGCATAGAATTCTCAAATTAAAAAAAATACCTTTTAAACCTATCATTATTGACAAGGGACCAAGCAAAGACTTCTGTCTTAGACCCTTGCTGGCTCAGGAGCACCTAGAAACCCGCTTCTTTGCCTTGTTCTGCAGGGATGTCTCCTCCCTGCCTGCTCCATGCTTGGTTCTCACTGACCTTTTCTGTCTCACCATTGACGCCTTGGCGGTGTCTGTCTGAAATTTTGATGCAAACCTGATTTCAGCCTCTTGGGCTTTCTCTCTTCTTTAATTTCTTCCATAGAGAGCCAAGGATTCTACTGTCCTTCTCCCTGCCCCCAGCAACCAGTGGACTGAAAAATGACCATGCTGAGGGGGAAGCTAACACTCCCAGGCTGGAGCAGGTCCTGTCAATCTGATTTTTAAATGACGGAGGAGGTTTGAGGACACAGATCAAGGTACAAAGATCAAGTACGGAGGAGGAAAGCCATCTCTGACTGAGAGCACATTCTCAGACTCAGAGGACAGAGCAGTATTTAAAGTGAACTGGAACAAGCCTGTAACATCAGGTGCGTTCTGCCTTCAAAAATAGCTGCCAGTTAGAAAGGTTTATTTACATACTGATTCCACGCTAACTTTGTAATGGAATGTGCTGCCTGCCTGAGACCTAACAACTGTCATCATAATTTTTTCTAAAAATACAGGCAGAGAAAAACACTCAGTGAACCCTCTGTTGGGGAGTGGCTACAAAAGACCCTTATCCCAAACTGACAGACCAGGGCAGGCAGGCAAGGAATATTGAAGAAAATACCTCTCAATAGCTGTTTCTTCCAACCAGTCCACACCTATATATCGCCCTCCAGCTCCAAGTGCGTGCGTGTGTGTGTGTGTGTGTGTGTGTGTGTGTGTGTGTGTATGTGTGTGTGTGTATGTGTGTGTGTGTATGTGTGTGCACGTGCATGTGTGTGTGTGCGCGCGTGCGTGCATATGTGTGTGTGTGCGTGCGTGCATATGTGTGTGTGTGTGTTCTGTCTGTCTGTCTGTCTGTCTTTTCCTGTCTCCTCCCTCTTTACCTTAGCCCAAACTAAGGTAAAGAAAGCATCTCTCTGGCTCGGTTGCTGAGAACCCTTGGGGAAACTTCAGCTGGCCACGAATAAGAAATAATGGATGAGAAAGAGGTCCCAGTGGCCCACCAGTTCCAAGGCCCCACCGTGGGCTCCCCTCTGCCTCCCTTGCTCCTGACATTTCCCTACCAAGGATCCCCCAGGGCTGTAGCCTCCCGTGTTTTCGCATTTCTCACTCTGGCTGGGCTCTTTCTGAACCCTCCCTCCCCGCCCCAGGTTTGTCTCTGTGGATCCTACAGAGCTGATCCTTGGCAAGGCTGTCATCGCTCCCCGGCACAATATTAGCAATTTAAATGCCTCTTTGCCAGGCCTGATGGAGCTGATTCGGTTGTGATCCTGGGCATATGGATGGCATATTTGCCGCGAGCTAGGTGAGACGCGTCCCAGAAGGACCGCCGCCAGCCCCCGCAGCCGCTTCCCCACCCGCTCGCTCCCGGCGGCCGGAGCCAGCCGTCCCTGCTGCCCACTTTGTCTCCACCGGGGGCCCCCGCTGCAGGGGGACAAATCTTTCATTCATGAACGGGAGCTTGTTAGGCCAACTCCGGACTCTAAAGCCACTTAATTAAATTGTGGAAAGTTGCTTGGCCCCGGTGGGAAATTTGCACACAAAGGCACCGGGGTCGGGTGCTCCTTCCAGCCGGGAGTCACACAACAAAACGGACTACAACCGCGCGCTCCGCGGCCCCCGGCTCTGTCCCCCCTACCCCCACCCCCACCCCTGCCCCACTGCTACGCCTGCAAAAGCGGAGCCCCTCATTACAGGGCGTTTGTTAGGGCATGTTTTCCCAGCGATTCACTGACGGGCCTTTCTTTCCTCCCTAGGCAATCAAGGGCCGCAAGTGGAGGCTGAGAGTCCTCCATGGCCTGATTGCTGAATTTCCAAAGGGAAGAGTGTAAACAGGTACATTGAAAAAGGCTCTTTTGAACAATTATGTAAACATTCCAAACACTATTTGAAAACTTTCACAGTGGAACCGTCACGTGGGGCATTCTTGTTTAATTGCGCGGGGACAATGCTGGCTGGCTGGCTACCCCAGCTGCTTGCAAGACCCAGCGAGGAGACCGCCATGGGTGTTCTGCCTCCCCTAGCCTTACAGAAGCATGCCCCCAGAGCAGGGGCCCGTGCTCTTTCTTCTGGCCCGGGTTTCTTCGGGATCTAGTCCAGTGTTCTGCTCATGGGGTGGGCTGGAAATCCTCGAAGCAAGATGCCTGTAGATGCTCAGTGGAAACTATGCCGGGCAGGCTTCCTTCAAAGCATTGAAAGCTCACTCTAAGACACCAAGCAAAATTCTTGGCAAGGTTCCCCTCCCCATGGGAACGCCCCTGGCTCACCATTCCCGCCTCTCCTATTCTGTCTCTAGTTTGCTCTCTCTTCTGCCTCTGTTTCCATGTGGCTCGGAGTCTCATGATTCATTAACTGATTACATTGCTGGAAGTTGGAAGAGTTTAAGTCCCTCACGCATATTGCTTCATCTGTTATTTCCTGGGGACACTGGGCCTGCGGTGGCTTTTCATGCATACTTTTTAATCACTTTATAGCCACTCTCCCAACGTTTGGGATCCATCCAGGCCACAACCACTGTGCCTTAAGCTTTGCAGGAATTGCTTGAACAAGCTCTGTCCTTCTGGAGAGTGGGACACAGTTTGCTCAAATTTTGCTTTCTAAAGTCTAGTTCTTAAATGCTAGGGAATAGAGGGAGAGAAGAAAGTCTAAATGCTTAACGAGAAGGCACTTGTGCGTTACACATATGAGGGACATATGAGACATGGAAGATGTTTATGACAACAAAATAAAAAAAAATCAAACCACAAAATCCTATCTACACTGTTCTGGCAAGACCAAGGAACATTCGAATTTGGCAAAGGACAGGAAAGGACCTTGCAGGAATGAAAACACTTGTTCTGGGGAATGGGAGTCTCTAATGTCTGTGCATTAGCTTATCAAGGCAAGGTCTGGAAATGCTGGAAAATATCGCTGTACACTAGTGGCTGGACACAAAAGGCCACCCCAGCAACCTGTAGAAATCATCTGTAGCCTGAAGCACCAAGCATCCTTGCCCAGGATTCAGATCAGAGAGAGCTTCAGAGTGAATCCCTCCAGTCTGAAGAGGAGCTAAGGCTTGTCTGTGTGCAGCATCCCTAGGAGGCAAGCACAGAATCACAACTACAAGATGAGTCAGAAACGAGGTTGGTAGAAACAATCATGTCCAATAGTGTCACTTGGAGAGCAGTGGCCAGCAGGGAAAATAATTTCTTTCCATCTCACAGGGCTCCCTGAATATGAGGGTCTCAAAATATACCTGCCTCATAGGTATTTAATCCTACTACAGTCAACCCTCATCATGCATCAGTTCTGTTCTGTAAGATAGGCATATAAAGTCATAGGATAACTTTGATCCCAACAAATTAATTCACAATCAAATCAGAACCATCACTTTTTTATTTTTTATTTTTGTTTTCCGAGACAGGGTTTCTATGTGTAGCTCTGGCTGTCCTGAAACTCACTCTGTAGACCAGGCTGGCCTCGAACTCACAGAGATCCACCTGCTCTGCCTCCCTAGTGCTGGGATAAAGGCGTGTGCCACCACTGCCAGGTAGAACCATCACTTTTATTTATTTATTTTCTTTCTTCTTCTTGTTTTTTAAATTATTTTATTTTATTTTATTCCTATTATCAGCTTGATACAGTACAAATTCTTATCCTAATAATGAAATGTTTCACTGAAGCTTGCCCAGTGATTGAGTGAAACCAAAACTTATTATAAGTCACAGTCATCCTAGGGTCCCCCCTGCTATGTAGCCTCTCTGGATCTGTGGGTTGCAGTCTGATTGTTCTTTGCTTTATATCTTGTATCCACTTATGAGTGAGTACATACCATGTTTGTCCTTCTGGGTCTAGGTTACTTCACTCAGGATGATATTTTCTAGTTTCATCCATTTGCCTGCAAATTTCATGCTGCCACTGCTTTTCTCTGCTGAGTAGTACTCCACTGTGTATATGTACCACATTTTCTTAATCCATTCTTCAGTTGACAGGCATCTAGGTTGTTTCCAGGTTCTGGCTATTACGAATAATGCTGCTATGAACATAGACATCAAAATACTGAACAATCCAATTTTAAAAAAATGGGCTATAGAGCTAAACAGAGAATTCTCAAAAGAAGAATCTCAAATGGCTGAAAGACATTTAAGGAAATGCTCAACATCCTTAGTCATCAGAGAAATGCAAATCAAAACGGCTCTGAGATACCATGTTATACCTGTCAGAATGGTTATGATCAAAAACACCAATGACAGTCTATGTTGGAGAGGATGCGGAGCAAAGGGAACACTCTTCCACTGTTGGTGGGAGTGCAAACTTGTACAACCACTCTGGAAATCAGTATGGCGGTTTCTCAGAACATTGGGAATTGATCTACCTCAAGACCCAGCCATCCCACTCTTGGGCATATACCCAAGGAATGCTGATTCATACCACAAAGTTACATGCTCAACCATCACTTTTAAATAAAGATTATTTATGTGTGTATGTCTGTGTGAGTTTTTACGTACTTCATGTGTGTGCAGGTGCCCTCAGAAGTATCATATGTCTTAGAACTGGAGTTACAGACCATTGTGAACCTCCTCATGTGAGTTCTGGGATCCAGACCCAGGTCCTCTATAGGAGCAGTAAGTACTTTTAACTGCCGAGCCATCTATCTGGCCCCTAAAACCATCATTTTTAAAAAACCCACAGAAATCGACTGGATTTTGGCAAGGACATCAAGACAACTCCCCAAGAGAAAGAGAAGCTTTTTGTAAGTTATTCTGATATAATTGGGCACCAATAGCAAGAGGATGAATAGACCCCTTACCTCATACTATGTGGAAAGGCTGTCTCAAAGTGAATCACAGACATAAGAGGCCAAACTAAAAACTTATAGAACGAAACAGATATGACCTTCATGATCTTGGGTTAGATACTAACTTCTGAACTGTGACATCAAAAAGCCACAAACCATATGACAAAAACATGTACATTGAATTTGATAAAAATTTTAAATTTTGCGTGCTTTGGAAGATGCTATCCGAGAGCCGGGCGGTGGTGGCGCACGCCTTTAATCCCAGTACTCGGGAGGCAGAGCCAGGCGGATCTCTGTGAGTTTGAGGCCAGCCTGGGCTACCAAGTGAGTCCCAGGAAAGGCACAAAGCTACACAGAGAAACCCTGTCTCGAAAAACCAAAAAAAAAAAAAAAAAAAAAAAAAAAGATGCTATCCGAAAGCAAAGGACAACCTGCAGAGAAAATAGAACTATTTGTTAACCACATGTCTAATAAGATTATCTCAAATATGGACTAGAGAGATGGCTCAGTGGTTAAGAGAATGTGCTATTCTTATAGAGGCCCCGAGTTTTGTTCCTACCACCCACATCAGGTGGCTCACAACCAACTGTAACTCCAGCTTCATGATATTCAACATCTCTTCTTGTTCGTCACCCATACACATGTGGTATGCAGTCACATAGTCACACACACACACACACACACACACACACACACACACACACACTGATAAAAGGTTAAACTAAACATTTAAAAATATCTTTAAAAAAAAGAAAGAAAGAAAGAAAGAACTTTCCAGTACAACAATGAACAGACAAGCAATGTAAAACTCAGCCAAAAGTCTGAGCAAACATTTATCCAAGGGATAAGGCCCACAAACTGCAGGTAAGCGGATGAGAAGCATTCAGCATCACTAAGGAAATGGATGCAAGTGACAGGTACGGAGAGACGCTGCTCCACATCCACCAGCATGGTCACAACAAAAAAGACAACGGAAAATACTATGTAAGTTGGCATGGTAACACATGAGTGCGGTCCCAGCTTTGGGGATCTGAGGAGTTCAAGGCCAGCTTCGGCCATAGGGTAAATTCAAGTCCAATCTGGGCTACCTGAGAGCCTGTCTAAAACTAACCAGCCAAACAAGACAACAACAGCAAAAACCAAACAACAACTGAAGTTGATGAGAATGCAGAGAAACTGGGACTCACACACTGCTGATGGAAAGTATACTGATTAGTTTGGTTGTCAACTTGACACATAAACTTGACGTTCCTGGGAAGAAGGAATGTCAATGGCCTCCACCAGACTGGCCTATGACATCTCTATGAGGAAATTTTTTTTCTTCATTTTTCGAGATAGGGTTTCTCTGGGTAGCCCTGGCTGTCCTAGAACTCACTATGTAGACCAGCTGGCCGAGAACTCACAGAGATCCACCTTCCTCTGCCTTCCAAGTGCTGGGATTAAAGGTGTACACCACCCCCACCCGGTTCTCTCTATGAGGGAGTTTTATTGGTTGCTAATTGACATAGGAGGGCTCAGCCCACTGTGGACAGTGCTACCCCAGACAGGAGGTTCTGGGTTGTATAAGAAAGCAGGATCATGAGGTCAGAAGATGGCTCAGTGGTTAAGAGCACTCTGTACTCTTCCAGAGGTCCAAATTTGACTCTCAGAACCTACATGTCATCTCACAATCATCTATAACTAGTCCCAGAGAATCCGACACCCTTTTCTGGTCTCTATGGACACCAAGCATGCTGTAGTGCACAGACAGGCATCCAGACAAAACACCCCTACACATAAAAACAATTTTAAGAGAAGAAGAAGAGGAGAAAGCAGGCTGAACATAAGACAGAGGGAGCAAGCCAGTGAGATGCATTTCTCCATGGTCTCTCCTCCAGCTTCCTTCCTCAGCATGCCTCGATGATGGACTGTGTAACCTATGAGATGAAATAAGCCCTTTCCTCCCTCAGATTGTTTTTGGTTGTGGTATTTTATCACAGAAAAGTTGCTAGAACAGAAAGGCAGCCTGGTATAGTTACTGTAGAAAAAAATGATCTAGCTTTTTTCCAAATGGTTAAATACAGAATCAATGTATGTCTTGACCACTGCACCCAAGAAAAGCATGTCTTCACAAAAACCTGCATGTGAATGTTCACAGACTCCTTAGTACCAAGAGCTCAAAACAGACACAAATGAACCCACAAGTTCATTAGCGGAGGACTGGAAAGCTCGGTGTGATGTATCCATCCAAGGAAACACTATTTCAGCCACACAAAGTGAAGTCCTGATGTGTATTGTAAGTGAGGCACAAACAGCTACACCTTGGATGATTCCAGTTATATGAAATGTCCAGACTGTGCAGGTCTGCAGACACACAGAGCGGTGGCTGCCATGGCGTAAGGAAAAGGGACTGAGGAATGACTACTAAAGATGACTGCTAAAGGACACGAGGAACACTTTCTGGGGATGTGGAAAGGGAGGGGAGTGACAGCTAGACAGCCTTGGGCTTGGATGTTTAATCCGTGAATCTGCAAAGGGATGAATATTATGGTGTGTGAACCGTATCTCAGATGGTTTTGTTCTTTGCTCTCTCTGGGTGTGTACACCCATGTGGGAAATGCACCCAGAAGGCTTTGCACACCAGAGCACCACTAGTCTTACACTTTCTGTAGCACGTGGGAAGGATGCTAGGCTCTACTTGAGATCCTGCCTGCTCACCTGCCTCATTCTAGCCTCAGGCCCTGCGCGAGTGCACCTAGGGCTTCTGGGTATCCCTGACCTTCAAAAGGGGCCATGGCACCTGAGTGCCAGAATTTTTTGAGGCCCTCCAGGATGGAAGAACAGAGAAGCAATGGATGAGCCGGAAAGCTGGCTCAGCCTGTGAGGCTGGGCAATCCAGTCAGGAGCACAAGGCCTAGGTGAGAATTTCAGGAGCAATTTATCCTGTGTGGACGGCAGCCTTCATCCTCTCCACCTCCCACCCCCACCCACCCCGGTTTCTGCTGCAGACTGCACCCAACTGTGCCTTGAGGCCCTGAGGGAGACTCTTCCTTCCTCTCTGTGATTTTGCAGCCAAAGTGGGACCAGGCCAGACCCAGGGCCAGTGTTGTCAGAGAAAAGCCCCTTCCCTCCCAGGAGAGGCCTGCTGCAGGAACTGGCTTGGTACCGGAGGGGTCCACCCTGCTTTCAGATTGCTTCCGGGTGCCTGCCTGTTCTCTGGTTCCCACTCTGCTTTTAGTTATGAACCAGCTATATTTCACATCACCCCCAGTCCCATCTGTCCTCGGCCACTGTCCTCGGAACTCCAGCCTGGGTTCTCCAGAGCAGCTGGTGCCCAGTGTTAAGTGGGTGGTCTGGACTTCAGATCACCCCTACATTAAGGAAATCGGAGCTAGAGTCCATGTGATCAGGCCTCAGGCAACATCTCTGCCCTCGGCTTCTATCCTTGCCTTCCGTCACCCCGGTCTGTTCTCCTCTCTGACTGGAGCAGTCTTCCCCCTTACACTGTGGGTGGCCCCTTTATTTCATTTACCTGTGTGTTCAGTTGTGACCTCAACACCAGGGTCTTCTCAGACCAGACTTGCAATATGGCATCCCCTTCACACTCTATCCTTGTGTCTGCTTTTCTTCCCTTCCACTGTGGTTTGGATAGGACGTATTCCCCACCCCTCAAAGGCTTGTACAAGTGTTGAGGCCTTGGTTCCCAGCTTGTGATACTATTCTGGAAGGTTCTGGAAACTTTCAGAAGTGGGGGTCTAGTTGGAAGGAGCAGGTCCCTGGAAGTGAGTCCTTGGGAGTATCTTGACCCTGGCCCCTTCCTGATTGCTTCACTCAACTTCCTATCTGGCATCAGGTAGACAGCTCTCCTCTACTGCATGCGGCTACCACCGTGATGTTCGACTCAAGCACATTGGATAGTGATTGTAGACTGAGCCCTTTATAAGTGTGGGCCAAAATAAATTTTGTTCAAAGCAAGGAAAGAATTTATAATCTTCTTTGCTTGTGTGTTGCTGTCTCCCTTCCAGAGTGGGAGCTCCCAAGGAGTGACCTTCTCTGAGTCACTGACCTACCTCTAACACCTTGGAGAGCCTGGTGAGACACTTGAGACACACCTGCTAAATAGATGAATGAGCACACAGTGAACGGACAGATACTTTATCCCACTTGAATCCATCCTTTGCCTCAAGACAAAGGAAGATTATGGGCTTTGTCATAGTTCTGAGACGTGATTTGCCCATGATTATGAATAGCTGGAGGTGAAGGGGGACATTTAGGAGACCCCAGGGCCTTCCCTGTGACTTCCAAGTGGTTTCTTGTGCTCTGTGTGGGATCCCAGTCTGCGTTTATAGGAGAGTGGAAAGCCTGTGAGGCTAGCCCAGGGCCATGGGTGGGACTGTGATGAAGGAGAGACTGAAGAGGAGCTGGGGAAGTGGCATCCTAGAGGGGAAAGCTTAGAAATGCCATGGCATGCCACACCTGTGTGTGTGTGTGTGTGGGGGGGTGTCCTGAGATTACTGTCCAATGTCATGGCATGCCACGCCTGTGTGTGTGTGGGGGGGGGGGGTCCTGAGATTACTGTCCAATGTCATGGCATGCCACACCTGTGTGTGGTGGGGGGACTGAGATTACGGTCCAATGTCATGGGATGCCACATCTGTGTATGTGTGTGTGTGAGGGGAGGTCTTGAGATTACTGTCCAATGTCATGGCGTGCCACATCTGTGTGTGTGTGTGTGTGGGGTCTTGAGATTACTGTCCAATGTCATGGCGTGCCACATCTGTGTGTGTGTGTGGGGGTCCTGAGATTACTGTCCAATGTCATGGAATGCCACATCTGTGTATGTGTGTGTGGGGGGGGGGCTGAGATTACTGTCCAATGTCATGGCATGCCACATCTGTGTATGTGTGTGTGGGGGGGGGGGGTCCTGTGATTACTGTCCATCTATAACCACAGCCTCAGCTGGGGATGCTGTGACTCCCACAGGACCAGTGCTTTACCTTTCTGGTCCTTGAGCAGATATTCTTCAGAAATTCCAGAGCATGGAGCCAGAAACACCTCACCATGGGGTAGATAGACCAGAGCCAAGTGCTTCAGAAAGGGAATGGAATAACTAATGTGAAGTACAACAGCAGCCACCATCTCATATGGATACATGGATGGGGTCCCACTTTCATTAGGAGAGGTATGGTGATATCACACACACACACACACACACACACACACACACACACACACACACACGGCACCAGGTCTGGAGATGTTGGCTGGAATTCCAGCTTTCATCACTTATCGTCTCTAGGATGAACAGACCTATTGCCTCCTCTGAGTCTTTGTTTTTCCAGCCATTAAATGGATACAACCATCCTCACGGGGAAGCCAGGGGGATTTCAAGCACTTTGGCCCCATCAGTTGAAAGATCAATCTCTTGCACTATGAGACATTTTGTGCATCTCACAAGCCAGGTAATCACATGAATAATATGGGAAGAAAGGAGCCTACCGAGACAGAGTGCTTGCTCTCTGTGCCTCAGTTTTATCGTCTGTGAAGTGGGGATAGCAATAGAACATCCCTTCCAGGATTATTGCACATCCATCAGACACAGAGCTCAGAACTCCACCTGATGCAGGGAGAGCTCTTTCAGAGGCTAGATATTATTGTTGTTGCTTTTTATCATTGCTGTTCCCTATCGGCACTATTTTCTATACATAACGAGGTAGTAGCGAGGAGATGTTGGTACCCCTCCCTGCCTGTGCTTAGACAATGTCATCCCTGGATCCCTGTCCGGCAGGAGTGACTACTTTGCCATTTCAGCTCCTTCTATGAACATCTGAAACAAGACCTGGTGCCAGTTCTTATCTGTAAAAAACTACAAAGGGCAGAATATTGTATTACTTTTCCATAGCAAGAAAAGTTTGCCGGCTCACATCTGTGGGAGTGGGTCAGGAAACAGGAAGCTGTGGAATAATCAAGAAGAATTAATTACCCATGAGCCATCTACCCCCAGATGAAGAGACACATGTCCACAACCACAGGTTGCCTCTATATACAGAAGAAAGACAGGGCAGCCTCTGCCTGGTGGGGTGGGGAGGGGACGCAGGACCCGTGCAGAGGTTGCAGGCAGCCAGAGGTAGACTGCAGTTCAATATTAAAAAGGTGCTTTCCACCCCAAAAGCTGTCTGGAAACGGAATAGCCAGAAAGTGGGTGCTCCCTACTCCCAGCTGTGAGGAGTAGGGGCTCCCGCTGCTGAAGAGATTAATATGTTGGATGAAGGCTGAGTTACATTACACTTAAGGTCCCTTCCAATTCTAGGATTCTGTGACTTCCTAATGGTGTGAACTCCCCACCCTGGAGAGAAGAAGCCAAATTGGACCTGAATCTCTGAACGTGATTATTTGCACAGAAAAGCAAAGGTGTTCAGTAGTGGCCTTTGGTCCCTGTCATTGCCCCGGCCAAGGGAATAAAAAGGCTTCTTTCTTTCTGCCCGCAGTGTTGGGCTCGCAGCCTTGACTCCCCCAGGAGGCCTTCTGTAGGCAGCAGCGACAGCTACCTCTAGAACGAGGCTCTGCCACTCAGCTCTGTGGGTTTCAACTGTCTCCGGTCCACGAACACTCACTGAGCTTCTCTTTCGTTTCTGGATGCCATGGTGGGTGTTGGGTGTGTATTAGTTACCTCTCCGTTGCTGTGCTAAAACACCATGACCAAGGTAGCTAAGGAAGAAAGTTTGTTTGAGCTCACTGATCCAGAGGGATAAGGGTCTGTCCCCGTGGGGAAGCAGGTGAGGCACTACCCAGGAGCAGGAAGCTCGGGAGGTCACATCTTTTACAGAGAGAGAGAGAGAGAGAGAGAGAGAGAGAGAGAGAGAGAGAGAGAGAGAGAGAGAGAGAGAGAGAGGGAGCAAACTGGAAGTAGGTAGGGCTTTTCACTCTCAAGGCCATACCTCCTAAATTGCCCCCCTCAAATGAGCACCACCAACTAGGGACGACATACTCAAATAGTGACGTCTATGGGTACATTTCTCGTTCCAACCACCGCAAGTGATACTGGACAAGGAGGACATCACCCCTGCCTGCAGGGACCCTACGGAATGGCAGAGCTGTTGTGTTAATTGCACACCAAGTAATCGTGGCAGCTCAAAGGCACTCTGAATCATGCCTAGCCTAGCCTGGAACACCCCCACCCCCACCACCACACCCCCAAGAGAAGGTGACATACAATGAATTACAGAGGTCATATAAAAGTTGGCTAGCGCAGTACCATTCCAGTTCAGGGCTCTGTAAGCTGGCAGTGTCCCGCAGTCTACAGATATGGAAGCTTCTGGCCACATTCGCAACGCTCTTAACCACATTGCAATGTGGCTTGTGCAATTTGAGAAACGGAAATTTTATTCAAACTAAATTGTGGCTCTACTGGTGGGCACAGATAGGAAAAGTGTCAAGGAAGAGTGACCCAGGCAAGAGAGAGGGGACCAAGTGTGTGAGGGTGTTGGTGCACTGAGGGTGGACAGTGAGTACATGGGACCATGGATTCTCAAAGGCTTGTGTTCTATGCTGAAGATCTGCGCTTTTGTCAGACTGAAACTACAGAGGATTTCAGTAGAGAATGCTAGAGCTACCCCTGCAGCAGCAGTGTGGAGGACAGTGTGGGGACAGACCCAGGCCAGAGAAGTGGATGGGGAGCCTGAGTGCCAGAGCTGCTGGGTTGCTGAGGGCCTGAGCTGTGTGTGGCTCAGGAAAAGGACCAGACTCAGGACCTGCACCACCGGCTGGCCTTGCTGATGGATAGCAGGCGCCCTTTAGGTTTCCAGTGGAATTCTATAAAACTGCAAGGGTTTTTGTTATATCTAAGGACACCAAGACACCCCTCCTTATGTTAGGAGTTTTTCTCACTTGGCTTAGTAAGTGAATCTATGTTCCCTCTGCTCACAATTTGTCTGTGTCTCCTTGTTTTTCTTGGGTGTGAAACAATGTACTTGGAAATCACTGGCTCAGGGTAGCTTTGATGGCAGTTAATGACCTGGGACCCTAGCACCCCTGACTTAAGCTCATGAAGGTCTGGGAAAGGTTTGTCACACTCAGAGAACCCACATCAAGTGTGCCTGTAGTGGGTTAGCAGAAAAGAGCACAGGAAAGAGCCCTGGAGGAGGGTGAATTGAGAATAGGCTAGCAAAGGTCTGGCAAAAACCAGAGAGGCAAGAAATACCGGATGCTAGTGTCACAGAGACAGGTCAGAGTTTCTGGGAGGAGTGGTCCCAAGTGCCAAATGCCACATGAGCAGGAAAAGGTGGGCAGTGAATTTGGCAATTGGGAAACCAGTTATGGGTGATCGGAACACATGTAGAAGGGGCGGGGTTTTGGCATTTCAGACCTGTTCCCTTACAGCGTAGCCTGGAGACCCAGGGCCCAAAGGCTTTGTCACAATGTCTTTGACAGTCTAATGAAAGAAAGAGATGTCTTCCCTTTGCAGGAAACTGCACCTGCAAATGAAACGATACATTTCATCTCAGGACCCCCTAAAGCTCAGCCACATGAATCCCCAGCTTTAAAAGAAAAAGGGTCTAAACACTTGATTTTTACTTGCTGGATTCCCCCTGCAGTATCCGGATCCTCCTCAAATGGGCTGCTGTCAAAATCTGAAGCCAGATAGAAACCTTCAATTCCTCTAACGCAGAGGCCCGGCAGCCTCGGTTCTGTCCTGGTTCATTCACATTTCCAAGTTCATTGTCCTGCTGCCTGTCAATCAACTCTGAACCATTACACAAATTAGCATCTCTAAAGCTCACGTCTGTGCCTCTGCCCAGAGTTGTGTCGCTGGCCTTTCCCAAGGTCCTCAGCCTGGAGTACAAAAGGGTCAGACATAGTTACAAAACAGTGGGCACGACTGCCCCGCCCCCAACACAGGGAAGGGTACAAGGCTGGAGAAGGGTCCCGATCCTTGGTGTTGGTGGCCCAGGGCCAAGGGATTTTTTTTTTTTTTCCCAATTGAATGTCTTGCCTTATATCTTATGAGCCGCATACTCATTCTGAACCAACTAAAGTCTCGCTGCTTCTTCCCAGGTTCAGGGATGTCTTAGATGTGCTGTAGAACCCACAACCCAGAGGATACACATGAAAGAATGCAAGGTTTTTCCAGGCGAAAAGAGGAAAAATGGGTGGGGCGTGGAAAGGAAGAGGGATGGAAGAGAAAGACGGGGGAAGGGAGTGAGGAGAAGCCTCTGCGTCTCAGATCTTAAATTAACCTTAGTTGTTAAAATCGCCAAAACCTTACCGTATACCAGGGCTTCAGCTAACAACAAGAACATCAGCCTCGCACACTACCGTTTTGTTTTTAAATAGCCACTGCATATATTTAAGGTATGTTATTCTATGTTTTGACATGAATATACAGAGTGGAATGAGTGTTCCAGTCAAGCAATTAACGTATCCATCCCACACAGTTAGCGTTTTGGATTTTTTTTTTCTAGTGAGAGTGCTTAACATCTACTACTCTCTCCAAGCTCTGTGCACACAGCACAGAGTTACTGATTGCTGTCCTCAGATGCACATCGGGATATCTAGGTCAGATTCACCCAAGATTGGGGCAATCATGTGCCTTCAATCCAGCATCTTCCTGTGTTCCCCACCTTCCTGCCCTGACCAGTGGCCTCCCCTCTCGTGCCCTCCGTCCAGACTCTCATCCCCACCACAGAGCAAAGAGGATGGCTTGTTCTCTGCAATGGTTCCTTCTGAAGGCAAGGCAAAGCTAGCAAGCTCCCTCAGAATCCACCCCAAACAGACCCCCACATTACTTCCAGAATGTTATCTGTTACAACTTACATTGTGTCACCTAGGATGGGGCGCCCCAGACGGTGCTGGCTGTTCCAAACTGCTGCTATTGGGCGTGATATTGGCCCTTTAGATTTCACAGACAGCCTCTCAGAATACAAACACACACTCACGCGCGTACTCCCGCACACGCCCCTCCCCTCAGCAGACTGTGGCGGTGTGCTCTGTGTGGGAAAAGTGTCGTCGCGCCTCTCCTTTGGAAGCAGTGAGATCTTTGTGAGTTTGGGAGCTGCAACAGTCTGCACACTGAGCGGGTAGAGGAGGTTTCCAAGCACCCCCCCCTCCACCCCCGCCCAGTACAGTGTGGTGCTCTGGCACTGTTCACCTATTTCATTGTGCCAAATCCTGGAAGGAGTCTTCCTCCCTACCCACCCAGCACACAGCCTTCGTTAGGCCCTCCACAGAGCACAATAAAACTTGATGCCTGTTGGTTTGCTTAGAGAGAATGCACAGGCTTCTACAGATGACTTCTGGTTTGGGTTCTCTCTGTTGCTGTCTAAAATGGAAATCATTGACTCCGTGTTACAGGGGAAGAAAGGGCAGTACAAAGACACCAGATGGTGGTTTGCCCAAGGTCAATGTCACAGTAAGTCATAAGGAATAGACCAGAAACCCTGGCTCCAGGGTCGGGGACTTTTCCCCAAGTTACCCTTACAATCACAACCATCTCAACTGGTTGATGCTTGTTATTAGTAACTTGAACTCATAAGATGCCACATTCATTCTGGTCCCTGGATTAACATGGAGACCACAGAATGGTTTGTTTACTGGTCACTGTCTTCATTGCCCTTCCCATCCTGAGAAGCAGAGAACTGTTAGCTGGAGATGAATTTGTGTCATAAGGCGATACTGATCGATACAATGATGACGTCATCTTTCAGCCTCAGGCTTCAGTTTTGCCCCTTTGTGGGGGTGATCTTTAGCTGTTATTTTTATGTGAGGAGAGAAAAGGGGCAGACAGTGGACTCTGGAGTCCCAGTGCTCACCCCAAGATCCCAGCTCCTCACTCGCAGATCTCCCAAGCCTCAGCTTCATCATCTGCAGGGTCACAGTAGCATGTCATCATGAGCATCAAGTGTGAACCACAACAAAGTTCCATGGGCTGGATGAATTAAACAACAGGAACTGGTCATCTCTCAGTTCCAGAGGCTGGCAGTCCAAGACAAGATGAAGGTGTAGGCAGAGCTGGTTTCCTTTCGGGTCTCTCTGCCTTGCTCACCGTAACCTCATACATCCTTTCCTCTCTCCTCTGTGCTTGAATGGACCCATGTGGCTGCATTTCCTCTAAAAAAAAGTTAGATTATATGCGAGCCCATCCTAAAAGCCTTATTTCTTTAAGGGTCCTGTCTCTAAATACATTCTAAGCCATTACTGTTTCAGTGCTTGCATTTGGAGGAACCCGACTCACCTTGTAAGAAGTGAGAAACAAACAGAATGTCCTCTTTAAGGCACAGAGCACACAGCGTTTTTAAAGTCGCTGCTCCAGAAACATCTGCTGTTATGACCTCGGTGTCTCTATCTAGAAGATGAAACCGTAATGATTCCTCTCTTCTGATGATGTTGGTGCAGGATGCCTGGGAACCTACACCTCTGTGTGACAGCACACATGCCAGGTGCCAAGGAGATGGCTGGAACTGGCTACTGATCTTAAAATAACCAGACGAGATCTCAAGGGTGTCTTTGCTGGGTCACAGCTCTCCCCAAGTCACAAGTGAACTGAATTTGAGATGATCTCCTTTGGGTTCTGGGTGGAATGGCATCGGATGGTAGGACATATGTATGTGCTGGAAACATTTAGTAACCAACCTAAATAGTTATTCCTGAAGGAGCCACTAGGATCTCAGAAAAGATTCTCTCCATGCCCTGGGACAGCAGGATTATTAGGTTAAGTCAAGTGGAATCACCATCATTCTGTTTTGAGCTGCAAAAACAGTATGTGCTTGAACCCAAGATTAACTTCTACTTTGTGAATTCATCATCTAGACTAGTTTTCATTGACTGATACCCATGGTTATGTCAGAGGCAGAGGAAGAAGGAGAGGAGCCAGGGGAGGAAGACCCACCCCCACACCTGCAGCAGCCTGAGAACATCTATTCAGAGACCTCCACTTAGGCTCTGAAGCCAAGAATTTCAAGATAAGTCCATATGAAGCAAAGCCGGAATTTATTAAGACACAGCTGGTTTTTGTCTTAATAAATTTATTTAGTCAGTGTGTGTGTGTGTGTGTGTGTGTGTGTGTGTGTGTGTGTGTGTGTGAATGTAAGCAGGTGAGTGTGGGCATGATGTGCCATGCTGTGTATGTGGAGGTCAGAGGACAACTTTTGGGGAGTTAGTTTTCTCCTTCTGAGTGGCTTTTGAGGCAGGATCTCTCTTGTTTCTGCCAGCATGCTATGCTGTATACTCCAGACTAATTGGCCCACAAGCTTCTGGCTGATTCTCCTGTCTTCATCACCCATTTTGCCCTAAAAGTGCTGGAATTATAAATGCTTGCCACCACATCCAGCTTTTTTACATGGTTGTGGGGAGCTGATTTGGATTATCAGGCTTGTGTGGCAAGACTGTTAACTCTGAGTCATCACGCTAACCCACAGAAAGTTTTAGTATAGATTTGAACAGGGACCTTTAAGGAGGGATGGAGGGAAGGAGAGGCAGACAGAGACTTTCAGGAAAAGGACACAGGTATGGGCTACTCAAGAGAGTTGGACAGCTCTTCTGAAGTTGAGATCATAAGTGGTTTCTAAGGCACACTGGATGGGATTATAGACTAAGATAGGTTAAAGGGGTCTAAGGTTACAAGGTCTCTTAGGTTACAAGGAAGTTAGGAGACATAGAAGACTCAAAAATTACAGGTTTGCAGCTAGTTAAGCCCAAAGATCATATACCTTTTGATCTTAAGCATTACTCACTACTACTTTAATATTGTTATTTGAAACATTTTTGTACAAATATTGTCTCTATGTAGGCAACCTTCACTGCAAATTTTGTTAGTTGTGCTAAAATTCTTTTTTGTTTGTTTGTTTGTTTGTTTGTTTTTGAGACAGGGTTTCACTACACAGCCTTGGTTGGCCTGGAACTCACTATGTAGACAGAGCTGGTCTTGAACTCACAGAGATCTACTTGCTTTGCCTTCTGAGTGCTAAAATTCTTGACTTTGCCCTGGCGAGAGATCAGCCAGACTTTACAGTGAGGGTCTCCTTTCCTGTCCCATGTCTACTTAGTTTTCCATCCTTCTAGTCTGCCTCTGTTCAATCAACTAACAGTTCATTCTTTCATCCCATGAGCCTTTACACTGGCCTGTAGTTTCAGCTGCCAGGTTGGCACAAGGGACCCAGCATGTGTGGCTTTCCTCTTCCTGCCTAAGTTTTGGACCTCATGAAAGAGGAGTGGCCACACAGACAGAGATGGAAGAGTGTTATCACTGAGAAAGTGAGCTGTGGAAAGCACAGCTTGGTCACAAGTGACTATGGACTTCCCAGTTTGGGTCCTGTCCTGGACGGGGCAGACCACCTACTGGGTCACAAGATGTTACATCACCAAGGTTCTCCTGGCAGAGGGGATCAGCCATGCCTGTCTTCTGTCTTGTAGCTTCACTTACCTACTAAGCTCAGAGAGCACTGTTTCTGAGAGTCGGTGTTGGTGCTCCACGATATTCCAGCTTCCCACACGGATGTTAGAGTACTCCATCACCGGACATCAGTCTCAGCCAGTCTTTCCATCAGACCTGGATAGATCTTTATTGTTCAAAACATAAGGCAGATTTGGAAACCTCACCCTGTGTTTGCCCGCTGGGGCTCCTGTGCTTGGGTCTCTGTGGAGAGAAAAGCCCTCCCTGAAGGAGGCTAAGCAGCTGGGTTCCTCTCCTGACTCACTGGCTGTGTGGAAGGACAGTAAACACAGTAAAGGCCGATTCAGGGTAAGTCTGCCACCTGTCACCTTCCCAAAGGGAAACTGAGCCAGGGTAGAAGAGGTCTCCCCACCAGAAAAGAAATTAAGTTCAAGACCAGGAGTCCAACTCGTCAGTGGTCTGTGTGCAGGAAATTTCACATGAAGTTTTAGGGTAATGAGTCAGTCTACACTCCAGCAGAGCTACAGCATTACTGTTACTAGAAATCCTTCTTTTCCCCTTCCTCCCTCTGTTCCTCCTCCTTCTTTGACGGGGTCACCCTATGCAGCTCAGGTTGGCCTGGAGTTTATAGTCTCCTGTCTAAGCTTCCAGAGTACTAGGATTAGAGGTCTGTACTACCACAGTGAGCTTTAGAAATCTATTTACTTAAAAAAATTAATTGATGGTGGTGGTGATAGTGGTGGTGGTGGTGGTGGTGGTGGTGGTGGTGTGTGTGTGTGTTGCGTGTGTGTTCATTCTAAAGCAAGTGTGTGGGCATTGGGCTCAGGTCATCAACCTTTCACAGAAAACACATTAAGCTGCTGAGCCGTTCTGAAGACCCTACAGTTTTTTCTTGGCAGCTGGCACGTGGCTCTGGCATCCTTGCTCCCTCCCACCCTTTCCTCTCCTGTGTGTCTTTCTGTGTCTTCTCTGAGCATCCTCATGCTGCCTATCATCCTGGTTCTCGTCGATCCTTTCTCCTGGCTCCTGTTCTGCTCTTTCTCTGTGTGTCTGCGTTTACAGCTGTTTATTAGGGAGGCTGGCAGAAAGCGGCAAATGACTTTTCTAAGTCTTAGAAACCTCAAGTTGCCTTACCCCATCCTTCCCTCTTAACACAAGTCAAAATCTAAAAATGATATCTTAATTATGATAATCTTTGACAGATATAGAATTTCCCAGATGACTCAGTAGATAAAGGTGCTTGCCACCAAAGCTAACAAGCTGAGTTGATCCCCTGGACCCGTGTGGCAGAAAGAGAAAGCTAACTCCTGCAAGTTGTCCTTTGCCATACAAGTACGATGGCATGAACATTCACACACACACACACACACACAAAACACCACACCAAACAAAAATGAATTTATCTCCTAAATATCCTTTCTTGAATGTCCTCTAAACATTAGCCCCCCAGAAAGCTTAGTAGTGTCAGAGCCAAGGCTCTGGGATAACGCCAATGCACCCAGCTTTGCAAGAGACAAATCCGTCTCAGCCAGAACCACTGATTTCCAATCCTCTTCTTCCCCTTACATTAAGAAAATGTGAAAGAGAATGAAGAAATTAAGGGAAACCTCCAACAGCACTTTCTCCTTAAAGGGAAAGATCCTTTCTAGTAATTTGCTTTGAGGAATTCTGGCTTCTCGCCCAGTGATTAATCATGCACATGACAAATCTGGGGAGAGATGTAAACTTAAGGAAAACTACATTTTGATACCATTCTGAAAGCATCTCGTAAACATGGGATCAATAACACATGGCTGCAAAACGATCGCCAGGGTCTGATGTAGCAGAGCAGCAGGATGGGTCTGGGGGAGACTTCATGAAGCACCAGGTGTGCCCTCCCCGATAGATCCAGTTCAGATGTCTGGCCCAAGGTCATGCCAGAAGCAAAGGCTAAGCAAGACACAGCACTGAGGTCTCAACCTCAAGCCGCACCTTCCCCTCCCTCTTCATGCCCCTTGGGAGGTTCTCCCGTAAAAGCCACTGAACCATCCCAGCGGAGATTGGGAGTTTCCATCCTCCCTCGTGACTGGTGATAATGAAACTATTCCGGGCACCATGAAAGGACACCTGGGAGAAAGGAGAGCATTTGCAGCAGAGAGATTGGAATCTTGATGATATCCCTCCCACCTTAACAAGAAGCCACTTACTTTCTCTGCTTGCGTTCTCCACGCGGCCACCTCCACTGCTGTGGGAAGCTCCTCGGTGCTGGGAGATCCTCTCTGCGTGCTTCCTTCTGTGGGCAACATTTCAGCCGATGTACTCACCGGTCTGTTGACACTCCCCCCACCCCGCCCCGGAGGTGCAGTGTACACTTCTCAGTGGAATGCTCACCATGCTTGTGAACAGGAAGACCTCCAGCCTCTTATAGCTTCCCACTAAGGCCTTGCATAGGAGAATAACATCCTTACGTAACATCATATTGGACCGTGCACGTGCACACGCACACACACACACACACATAATGCACACGCACACGCATGCGCACAGCACAACAAAGGCACGTAAGGCACATGTTCTTTAGTCACCTGAATCAATGTCCAGTTTTAATACCTTTAAAATCAATTTTAACTTATTCTATGAATTCACTGGGTTGTCCACCAGCAGAAGAAACACACATATGGTGCAGAAATGGAACCTAGTGGCATCATGGCACACACATTCTTCGTATAGTCAGATAATCTGATTGCCAAAAGACAGCCTACTACTCAGCATTGGAATCGAGGTTGGGAGATATTCTTTTGAAGGCAGAGGAGGGGAAATAAAGGTGTAGTGGAGAGAGTTGTTGTCCGTGATTCTCACAGTGTCAAAGTGGAAAGGCTTGGATTGGAACCCCAGAGTTGTGGTCCCAGCCCAAGCCTCTTGAGCAAAGAGAATTCTCCCCCACTTCCCGGTGCTACCCAGCTCTGCCATTGTCATGGCTTAGGGAGGAGAAGTTAGTGGGATGAAGGAAGATGTCACAGAGAGTTGTCAGAGGAATAGGAAGTTCTACTTTGGGGACAAACAACTTGACTTTGCTGAGGCATAAACGTAACAGCGGGGAGCCATTATTTCAGTGACAGAGCTTTGTTCCTTTGACATCATCTCTTAATTATCTGCATGAGAATGCGTTTGTCAAGTTTCAGGAGATGGGATGGGTAACACCAAAGCTGCGTTTCTGCACAATATTGTAATTCTGAAGGCAGAGGCATCTCTGCAGGCGAAGGAAGAGCTCACCTTGGCAGCTGCTGGCTGTGTGTGGGTTCTGACAGACCCAGTATTGGTGGAGCCAAGTCTTAATGAGCTTGCTGGCCAAACTGGGCTGTGTAGCTGTGTTGGGGTTCTGGGGCTACAAGGATTCATAGGCTAAGGTAGGATTCCTAGAATGTCTTGGCCCAGTGTTCCATATCTTGGGAAGACACCCTGAATTGCCATCTGTAAAAACAATGTCAGGCTCCCCCCACCCCTCACCACCTGCGCCACCTCCCTAAAGAAGGCTGACAATTATGGACTGTCTGACTCCAAACCAACTCCTCTGCTAATTAGCAGGACACCAAAGTCCCAGACCCTTGAGCCTTATCTCTCCTCCAAGTATGAGCTCCTTCCTAATCAACCACAGGGATTTTCTATTTATCAAGCTAGCTTTCCTTGCGTGCCCGGGGAAGGTTCGTCTGTGCTCAGAGGCATCCATGCTTGCATGACCTCACCTTTTCGTAACCTCTGCTCCCTTAGGAACTCTGTAAGGCATCTTAGATCCTTTCCTTCTGCCAGAGAATTTAGAGGAGTTCCTCCAGGGACTGGCCTGCCTGGGATTTCAGTCTCCACTCAAAGGCCACGACGCTCCCGTGACCACCACCACATAGCAGCAATCCACTCAATGTTCCAGAATGTCCATGTTGGGTAGGCAGGTTGAGGGTTCTAACATGATCCTCTTTACAGGTAGCCAAAGGCCCAACCCGAGGGAATTTCAAGTAAAATGATAGGAAGAAAAAAAAAGGACTCCACAGAAGAGACTGGAAGAAACAACAGACAGATGTGCATTTGATTACCTCTGTGCCCAGAGAAAGCCTTGTAGGGTACCAGGAAACTGCCTGTGGCCAATGGCACTGCACAGGTTCTTATGCCTTCCTGTATTACATACTTGGATAGTTAGTTCCCTGCCACATAGGCATGGGCCTTCTGATAGGATTTTCTTTGGCCGATGGATGATGAATGGCACATGGTCCATTATCCCCAGGTGACAGTCTGTGGAGCTCCTGGTAGAAAGTTAGGGTGTCAACAGTACAGTCTGAGAGGGTCCCAATGTTTAGAGGACGATGCTGTCCCAGGTTATCTGGATAGCCCACCTGCTGTCTGCCATTACATGAAGTGAACATATGCACAGCAAATCTACCTGAGAACCCCAGCAGGAGGACCACACTGTCTTGGTGGACAGGAACAAATACACGGGCTGGGGTGAGCTCAGACTAAGATGTCCAAGAATGACAGTTAATAACATTGAACGTTAATCCGATGAGGTCATGGGTACTCAGCCGTTGGACATTATATGGGCTGAGCTTAACATTTGAGTTGGTAGGCCAATAAAGCAGATGGCCTCTCTGGGGCTGGTGGGCCTTCTCCAATCAGCTGAAGGCCTGAAGCAGAATAGAGAGGCTAAGGCCGACTCCTGCTGTCTGGCTACTTGAAATGGGACATCTTCCCTCTGGCTGGAACATAGCTCTCCTCATTCCCATGCCTTTGGACATTGGAATGACCCAGCTTTACACTCTCTTCTGCATGCTTACTACAGACCTTGGAATTTCTTAGCCTCCATAATTGCATGACCAATTTCATATAATAAATACTGTTATGTATATGATTTTAAAAATATATTTAATTTTACACATGCACACATCCTATTGTCATCCCCCCCCCCCGTTCCCCCTCCCCCACCTCCTCTGGGGAATCCTGGCTCCCTAGTAACCGGCATGCACTGCTCAGGGCGGGCCTCCTGGCCATCTATACAATGCATTGCATTTCCCCCTTCCCCCAGGACGGCTGAGACAGTAGGAAGGTGGGTCTTTACACCTTGCAGACTCATTTGTTTTAATTGCAACCAGCAGTGACCCCTCCACATACACGGGTACCACCCACTGGTCCTGCTCATCCCCCTCCGTGGTGGGAGCGCAGCTGTCACCCTGGGAATATCGTCTCTGGGCTGTGGTGGGAAGAGGGAGGAGAAGAGGAAATCAAGGTTTGATTTATGTTGCACAGGACCCTTTCTTTTTCCTTTCTTGCCTCCTACACTACTGAATCCAAAACAAATGAACAGCCTCACCCGTTCCCGAGTTTTAATGGAACTAATTATCTGATTGCAGAGTCCCAACTCTGTGACTACTTCCATTCTGGCTAGTGTTAGATTGCATTACTATTTTCATTTGTTTTCATTATTATCAGCTTTTAGCAATGAAATGGAGTTAAAATTATAACAGTTTGTAACACGCTTTTTGTACTAATAATTCAAGTACTTTTGAGTAGGAGCTGAGAGCATTAATTTGTCAATCACTGCTGCTTTGTATCTGGTCCCGTTTTAAATAGACTAAACAAAAGAAATGAACACTATACGTTTCCCTAAGGGATAGAACTTGTAAACATCTAGATATGTTAGGCTTTCATGAAATTATAAGCTGTAATTCCAAGGTATATTGCACAAATAATAGGGTGTTTCAAAATCAGCGCGGCTGACACACAAAAGCTTCAACTGTGGCTCTGCTAATAATACGGGGAAGCCATCTGTGCAGATCCGCTAACCTAGTCAGGAGCCAAGGTGAAGGGGGAGAGATGCACACAGCTTTTGGAGGTGGAGACCAAGGACCCTGAGAAGATCAGAGTCAGGGGCCTCTTGCATTAATAGAAACAAGAGCTCTCTAGGAAGGAATATTGCAAAAAACAAAGCAAAACAAAAAAATGGGATAGCCCACACCACCACCAGGAAATGCTACATTAATTCACCCAGGAATGTTTACAACAAAGAGGGGGAAAAAAAGCGAGCTCCAGAAATAAATACGGTGTTGAATCTGCATGTAAAGGGAGATGGCCTCGATATTAAACATGATTTAAAAGAAAGATCAACTTAAAACACATATACTCCTCCATGAGATTAGCACACTACCTGTCCTCCAGGAGGAGTGAATAGGAGCCATTTGCGATGAACAAGTCAACGGTCAGGGTAACTAGGTGTGGTTGTCTTGAAAACAGTGAGTTCTCTTAACTAGGTTAAGAGCCTGTGCTGAAAAATCTTGTGCATTTTTGTTTTTCAAACCTTTTAGTCCTCTGCCCCAAAGCAAAGGAAATCCATAACTCAGCCTCACTGTTGAGGATTGCAGGCCATGGATTAGGAAGTTCCCTGCCCTTCAAGGTTGGGGTCTTGAGTGGGCCTGTTCTGCCCCCAAAATTGTCCAGGGAAAGACCACGACAGTGGGACAGTGGCGAAGTCCACATTGCAGGTTTGCTTCTAATTTGTCTGTGCTGGTGCATGCACACAGCACACACACACACACACACACACTACACATACACATACACACATATACACATACACCTCTACACACACATACACAGCACACACACCTACACACATATACCCACACACATACACACACACACACACACACACACACACACACACCCTTACACACTTCTGGATGCCAAAGACAACCTCCAGTATTATTCCTCAGGGACTGTCCACTTTACATTCTGAGACAGAGTCTCACTGCGGCTCACCAATGAAGCTGACTGGCTAGCCAGAGAGCCCAAGGGTCGGGGTCTTTGTCTCCCCAGTGGTGGGATTACAAATCACCATGCCTGGCTTTCTTTAAGGGGCTCAAAGTCAGGCCTTCTTGCTTATCCAGCAAGCGCTTTGCCCCCCAGTCTATGTCTCCAGCCCCTTCTAATTGTTTTAACGTCCATTTCCCATAGAGTTTTGAGAAAACCCCAGACTATAAAACTTGGTTCCTAAAATGAAACCGCTCCCAGGAACCCCAAGGTCTGCTGTGTTAGTGGGTTCCTCTCCCACTGCACAAGACTGTGATTTCAATAGTCTCAGAGTTCTGACTATAATATATTTTGTCCTCAGTGGGAGGCTGTACTGCAGCTGTTCACTAAATCAGGACAGGGCTTCAAGTTCGGGGTTTTCTTGAGCAGAAGACCCCTTAGGAGTTGACCAACTGGCTAATCCCTGTGACTCAGAGCACCCTCCACGTGCCCTGCCCCCAACCCTAACCTCTGGGGCTGCTCAAAAAATAGCTTTTGACTGTGGCCTTTAACAATATGATAATTTATTTAAAACAGATACAGTCCTGAAAGTGACCCACTTAAAATTATTAAAGAGATACTGTGTTTATTTTTGCTGTCCATAAAACAGAAAATGGTTTATGAATATGCAAACCGATCTGATGTAATTAGCATGATTGGCTCCTACCGCACTCTGGTTTATGTGGTTAGAAGAGTAGATGCAGGAACTAATGAGGTCATGTTAATGCGCCTGTGAAGGGAGCTTCCGCTGTCAGAGCAGCGCGGGCAGATGTCTTCGAGAATCTTTGCTTTTCTACAAAAATCACTGGAAGTGGGCACACATGGGGTGAGCTCCCGCCTGTGTGCTGGGGAACCACCAGATCGGGGAGCCACTTTGCCTCCTGCATGCAAGGAGTCCAGAGGAGAAATAAGGACCTGTGTCCACTCAGCAAATGATTAATGCCGTATTTAATTATCTAGAAAGTCTTCAACAAGTGTGAATAACTGAGACTTCTCCGGCAGCCGGCACATGCCACATGGTCCCATTAGACATGCTAACATCCTATCCCTTGGCCCTTCTTAATTAAAATAAGAGGCAAAAATGTTAATTGTGTACCGACCACCTCTGGGGATTAATCTGCCCTGATCATTGGGCCCTGCAAACCAAGACAGCAGCTTGCTCATCCAGAGCAGAAAGGCATCTCCCCCGAGGGCTGCCACCCCCTTGGTACATTCAGGGCCCTACTGGGGGAGGGGGCAGGAAGGGTGCAGGCAAGGAGCAGGCAGGATGCTTTTTAATCAGAATGCTGGAAGGCATGTCGCAAAAAGCTTCTTAGATATTGAACAGGACGCAGAGAACGCCGTGGAGCCCTCCTACTGCAGCATAAACACACAAGCCTGAAAACCCTATTTTCAATTTCTGCCAGCTCTTCTACTGCTCTAAAAATACACTTCACCTCTTTGTACCCCCTCCCGCCAACACACACACACACACACACACACACACACACACACACACACACACACGTATTTTGCAACAGAAACAAAGAACATCTTGAGACAGCTTAAATGTTAAAAGGGAGGGCCAGTCAGAAGTGAAGAAATGAGGACTTGGTACTAATGAATGACCACCAAGTGCAATGTACAGGGACCCACTGGAAGGAGATTGAATGTGCTCATTCTAAAGACAATTAAAGAAAAAGACATTAGGCTGCACCTGGGAAAAGATCTCCAGGCTGCCCCCGGCAGCAACCCTGACTCCCTGCACATCTTGGTCCATTCCAGTCGCCCTCTCCCGTTACTGGAATTTAAACAGAAGCATTAATGTGCCTCCTAAGCATGTGGGTCCTACAAAGTGGGAATGTTTATCTCCATTGTACAGGGGAGAAAACAGAGGCGTGGAGAAAGTAAATAACTTATCCACAGCCAAGAGCTGGTGAAAGGCAGAGGCAGGCCCCAGATTCAGGTCTGGCTTTATTAGAGGTCCAGGGTCTTTGACTTCAGTGTCTCAAGATATGGGAGAGACATTGGCAGGCCTTCCACTCTGAGATGCCATAAGTTGGCCTTGTTTAAAGAAAAGAATGACATTCAAGGCCTCAGAGATGGCTCAGCGGCTAAAAGCACTTGCTTCCAAGACTGGTGATCTGAGTTCAGTCCCCAGGACCCATGTGAGAAGGAGAGAACTGACTCCTAAAGGTTGCCCTCTGACCTCCTTGAGTGCCATGGCATGGGGGCATGCATGCAGACATGTGTGCATGCATGCTTGTGCATATGCACACACACACAAACACATGATAGACAGACAGATAGATAAATAGATAGATAGAGAGATAGATAGATAGATAAGTAAATGTAATTTTAAAAGAATGACATTTAGCCAAAAAGAATTTTATAACCTTAAAAGCTGCTTGGAATATGACATGGAAAATGCTAGCCCATGAAAAGTGATTAGTAGGCAAAATGGGGACTGGATATCCTCAGCCTTGCTTCCTAGCACTCAGGACCCTCACCCCCTTCATCCCAGCCCACATGTGTGGCACCTGAGCACATGCCATACCTTGCCCACATTCTTCCCATTCCTTGTAGTGACTTGATCCATTTCTTTTCGGGACAGTCAGCTTCATCCTTCAAGGTCACAAGCGAATTTCCCTTCTGTAGGATTATATCCCTACAGAGACAAACGTGGGGAACCTGCCTCTGTTCCATGTCATTCTCATGGTAGATTATAGCTGTCTGTTCAGAAGACTACCTTCCTGGCCGACTGTGTGTTCTATGTTCTTCCACAACAGTGATGTGAGTGTACCTAGAGCCTTAGCCGGTGCCAGATACACAGACACTACTTCAAATTTTGGTTGAATGTGTGAAAAACTGAATGGACATGGTAAGAAGTTATTTTTTGAATGAGTGTAGTCCTTTTCTTAGGGACACAATTCAACTAGAAACCAACATCAATAGCTAATCTCAGTTTAGCGGAACTTTGGCCACCACTAAGTGCCGGGCTTTGCACAGGTGAATCCAGACACGTGCACACAAAGTTTGGAAGGCAGGCCTCCTCAGAGGCATTTCAGATGCTGGGATCAGAACAAGGAACCTGGAGACACTTCAAGGGCTGGCTATTGGTAAATAAAAGATGGAGGATAAGAAGTTAAAAGTCATCCTCAGCTATATTGTGGATGTATAGCTTGTCTCAAAAACAGAAACAAAACCCAAACCATATAGAACTCACATATCCTCGTTTTACCTTCAAAAAAGTAGGCCAGCTATGTCACACCTGAGGACAGAAAGCTGCTGTGATAGAGGCTGCTGTGGAAGGCCTGTGGTGGCCATAGCTCCTACTGGACTCCTGGAGGGAATCTACAATCAGGTGAGCAGTCTGGAGGAGGGGGACCCCAGGCTCTGCTTCTGCTGCCTCTCACTCTTCCCTCCCCTCCAGTGATGACTGCATGTACAAGACCAGGCCATCGCCGGCTATTTGAGAGAGTGGGAAAGAGGGGCCATCATTTCGGTCTGTATTTGCTGCATCAGAACACAGCCATGCTTCTACAGCACACCCCAAATTAGGGAAGGTGATGACAGCAAAGTGACAGTCAGACAATGAGCCCTTCCACCCACCTTGGAACTCCCTGATCTCTCTCTTTCTTCCTCCCCCCCTCCCTTCCTCTTTTTCTCATATTCAATTATCGTTATATTCCATTGGTTTAGGCTTCAGGCACAGACTCTGTAATTTCTCTGTTTGCAAAGATATTTTGGCATCTGTGGTGGTTTGAATGAGCAAGGCCCCCATAGGCTAATATGTTTGAATACTTGGTCCCCGGTTGGTGGAACTGTTTGAAAAGGATTAAAAGGTGTGGCCTTTTGTGAAGAGGTATGTCACTGGGGGGTGGGCTTTGAGATATCAAAATATTGGCACCATCCCTGTCTCTTCTTCCCTCCCTCTCTCCCTTCCTCCCTCCCTCCCTCCCTCCCTTCTTCCCCCCCCCCCCCTCTGCCTGCTGCTTGCTGCTCACGCTGTGAGCTCTCAGCCGTTCCTGTCCCCATGCCTTTGCTCCACCATTGTGGACTCTCACCCTCTGGAACCATAAACTCTGAATCGAACACTTTCTTTTATCAGTTGCCTTGGTCATGGTGTTCTGTCACAGTAATAGAAAAATAACCAAGACAGTGCCTATCATGCAAAGGCAGGATTTCAGAAAGGGAGCCAAACCCTGCAATGGGCCTTCTCATCTTCTCATTCTGACAGTGTGGTTCAGTTGGCTCTGTGCTTGAGACCTGCTCAAGCTTTTGACACCGTGACATGATGTTGTCCTCTGCAAAATTCACCTTGAAGAACCATACAATTGAATTATAAGACAGAAAAAAAACCCACAAAAACCATTCTTGATGTCTTCAGTACTTTTATGACTTTGTGTTGGGCCACATTTTGAGCTAACCTCAGCTACATGGTCTGAGGGTGGAATTCACCCAAAGGAGAGATCATTAGAAGACATGGCAAAGAGAAGAGTGTCCTGATGTCACTGGCACATCCTCAAAGGCCAAAGGAGGGACCCGCTTTGCCGCATAGATATGGATAGAAAAGTGTCTGCAGACTTGAGACACATTTTGTCAATACACAGTGATCCCTCATGTTCCAGATACCTGCACAGCTACATACCTTCCAGTTCATGGGGCTCCCTCATGTCTTGTTTCTTCTGGTTCTTCCAGCTCCCTATGAGACACAAATGATCATCCATACCACACTCAGGAGGGAATAGGAGCCCAGAAAGGCCATCAGGAGGGACCAGGTAATGACTCCAGGTCATTAGATTCCTCTTGGAATCAAATGCTCTTTCTCTTGCATTAGGCACAAATGTTTGGCCATTGAAATCACCAAGTCAAACACATATATGACAGTGACTTTGTGCTGAGGACAATAAGAGCTGGGGGCAGGTTGGAGAAGCAAGATCTAAATCCACAGTCAGTCCAGGGCCTGGGTAAATGTCCACACACAGCCAGGCTTAAATATTTAAGTTACAGGTTGCCCTTAACATCTCAAGTAATCCATTTAGAAGCAACATGGAATGGGCTATCTTATATAGTAGGGAGGCAGACCTTAGTAATTCATTATTCTAATTAGTCAAAATAAAAAGTAGAATTACTAAGAAGAAAGGAATGAGATATTAAATAATGCCATCTTATTCAGTGCTAATGTACATCTGCATGACTCAGAGGAAGTTGTGGGATAATAACTTGTACAACAATCTGGAAAATTCTGAGAACATCCTTAACCTTTGAGGTTGACAACTGGTCAGATAGCTCTACCCTTTAGTATACCATTCTTCAATGTTCTAATCCTGAGCCTGACGACCCAGGAAGGCATCTCAGACATTCATAACTCCTTCATCTCACAAGCCCTTTACTGAACACCTGATACACGCCAGGTCCTAGGTTGGGTGCAGGGGACACAATGTCCTTACAAGTACCCTCCAGAAGCCCTGCGAAAACCCAGAAGGACATTAAGAATGAGCTTCCCAAGCTAAATAGCCTAAAATGCAAAAATAAGCCCATTCTTCTAAGAACACAGTGGTGAGGTACTTGAGAGTCCAGCTGCAAAGTCAATGATGCCTAGTGTTCCTAAGCTGGCTAGACCAATGAACAGCTTCGTGAATATTCCCGAGTAGTACTGAAAGTCTCTTGGACAGTCTCTCCCCTCTATACTATCCAGACAAATAAGCTTACATATCTCCAGGGCCAGTGCAAGGGTCAATAATACTGTGAATATAAAACTCTTATCATAGTGCCTGGCACCTATGTGTCTAGTGCATGGTAAACATATGCCCCAGTGGATGTTAAGCCATAGGTCAATGAAATTTGGCAGACAGAGAATCCAAATCGGTCGCTACAGAAACCTCTTCAATCTTATTCATTTGCAAGCCCTGGTTCTGAGTTCTGAATGGTGTGTCACACTGACCTGACATCAAAATTCTCTGTATTTAACGTAGGATTTCAGTTCCTGGGAGGAGATTTCCTGGAAAATGGCAGCTGGGACCCAGTGTAGGAAGAAGCATGGCCACCTGAGAAGCTTGGTTGTGGACCACAGATCTTAGCAATGGCAGCGCCAAAGAGTGTCATCACAAGCTAAACATAAGAGTGAGAGCTGCAAGGCCCCCTGGGAGCTTGTGGATGGGGTGGAGTGTGGGACATGTGTTAATTTCAGAGAGCAGTTACAGAATGTTGCTGCCATGGCTTAGAACCATAAAAAAAAAAAAAAGTACTCTCCTACCGCTTTGGAGATCTGAAGTCTGAATCATGATGTGGTCAGGGCCACAGCCTCCAAGGCTCTGCAGGAGAATTCTTACTCATCTCTTCCACTTCCAGACACACCTTAAGTTGTGACTATGTCACATGGATCTCTACCTTCTCCTCCTGGGGCCTCCTTTTCTCTTCCTGTGTGTGTCTCCTCCTTATGCTCCTTCAGTTTTTTTTTCTTGACAATTTCATACATGTATAGGCTGTATTGTGGTCATATCCACCCCCCATTAACCTCTCACCTTTTCCCACTCCTGACCCCCTTCTTCCCAACTAGACCCCCTCTAACCTCCGTGTCTTTTTTTCTTTTCTGCTCATGTGTTAAATCGCAGCTGCTGTGTGTTCATGAGAGCAGTGGGCATGTCATATCCAGGACACAGCACGTCATAGCGCTCCATCCTCTAGCTCCTGCCATCTTTCTGTCCACTATGCTCCCTGGAGATGTCATACATACATGTCCTGTTTAGGGCTAAGACCTCGGCAGTCATGTATTCTCAGCATTTTACCATTTGGGGGGGGCGGGGCTGTGTTAATAGTCACCTGCTGCAAAAAGAAGTTTCTCTGACCAAGACTGAACATGGTACTAATCTATGGGTATGGACATAAATATTTGGAAAGCAGTTTCACTATATGTCTATTTAGAAAAACATCAAAAGTAGCTACCCCTAGGGTCTGAGACCTCTCCAGCCACAGGCTTCTGACCAGGTTTACAGTACTAGGCACACATTCCTTCCTGTGGAATAGGCCTATAATCCAATCAGAAAGTGGTTGGTTACCCCACCCACACCAGCACAAGTTAACCACTATTGCACAAGTGGATATAACTGGCCCGGCAGGTCAGGATTGTAGCACACAGGGTCCTCAGATGGATAAGATCCTTGGTGGCTTCCTCCCCGGCAGGCCACACGGGGAGGAAGCCACCTTCCTCATCGTCAACACTAGCTGTCACCCTCCCTGTGTTCTTCTCATTGGTTTGGGGTCTACCAAGAAAAGACAAGACGATATCACCGCACAATCCTTAATTACAACTGCAGAGACTCCTGCCCTTTTTTTTCCAAATAAGGTCACATTCAGATTAGGATGCCGATATATTTGGGGAGAAGTACCATTTAACCCATTTTAGTAGTTTGGAGTTTAGAGCCCCAATTCCCTGAGATTTCTGTTCACTGATGGCCACTTCCCCCAATGTCATAGCAGGACAGATATCAGCCGAGACACAGGTGAAAGAAGCTGCCTTCATTCACTGCTCTGTATCCTAGGGGCTTCCTTGGTCCCTTCATGTCCAGGCTTTTACAAGAAGGGTTTAATTGTAGACAACTGAATTTTCCCCTTGCACCAAGGTCCCTGGCTGTTGCACATGAAACTGTACAAGCCATGTGACTCTGTGCACATTCAAAATGTTTCCAGGAGCCACAAGAAGGTGAGAAGCTTCATTTTTTCCAGAGTCTTCCTCACCCAGAAGGGCAGATGAGGGTCTCATTATTTGTATGGATGAGAAAGACACATAGTGCTAGAAATATTAATTCAAGCCAAAGCTTCATGCTTTTCTTTTTTATGTACAAATTATGCAACATAATTGTTTTACAATGATTAATATTATTTCTGGGCCCTAACAAACACCATTTACAATGCAAATCTCCTCAGGGCTCCAGGAAGGTACTGTAATCAGGGAGACTGTGATGGCTGCCAGGATGGAGGGTGGCTGGGACGGACCCAGTGAGAAAGGGTCCCCGGGCATGCATTTGAGCCTATCCCAGAGAGCCCAGGCAGTACCGTGCCTTCCCTTTGACACCCAGCAAGGTTGTAGGAGGACTCTGAGGACCAGTTGAACACGTGTCTCTGAGGTCAGTGGCAATGCCATCACCTCTGCTTTCCTTCCTCAGGTTTCTCTTCAAAGTCACATGCTTTCACTCTCAACCAAGAGAAAGGCACATGACTCGGTGGTGGGAAGATGGGAAATCGGAAAATAACAACATGGGAAAATGTGTCAAAAGTACCCATCTGTTCTAATCCATCCCATCATTAATAACAGCACCTCCCCCCCCATCCAGAGAGAAAAAGCAGGAGCTTCCTGCTGGGCTGCTGGGCTGTATCCACCCCCCATTTCTGGGTGTCATCTCCGCCACTCACTCGTGTGATCCATGCTTTGAGGTCCTTGGATCCCACAAACGTGTGATTAGCACACACTTTGCACTGTACACCCATTTTCAGTCCTTCCTAGCTCTCACCAGTTAGATGCTCTCTGAGCTCTGCCACCAAAGTGTCCCTGGGAGGTGGCTGCGCTTGCTCACGCAGCTTCCTGCAGAGGGACGCGTATTGCCACACGGAGAACCACCTCACTCGGCAAGTGCACAGAAGGTAGAGAACAGATTCTCTGGAAATGCCTGACACTCTGGGCTAGGAATTCTCCTTTCTGCCTTACTTCCATAGCTCTAATGTGCTGTGCTAGAAGTGTATATAATTCAGTCTGTGTGAAATTTGAGAGAGAGATTATACTCTGACATATATATTGCCCAATAATTCATTACAGTAACAATGTCACTCTAATGTTATAACTGGTTTCCTTAGTAACACGATAAAGTATATAAGAAAATATTTGTGGGTAACAAAATGTTCCCATTTGAATATTTCATCTTGTAATACGGGGGATTGAACCCAGGGCTTTGCCCGTACAAGATTTGTGACCTACCACAGAGCTGCATCTCCAGCCATTTCATATACAAAAAATGTTTAACTCACTAAGTTACCTAGACTAGTCTTGAACTCACTCTATGTTACAGATAAGCTTCCAACTTAGACTCTTCCTACTTCAGCCTATCATTCAAATTTTGTTTTTTCCATTTATTTATTTACTGTGTGTGTGTGATTTGTATATGTGTGTGGGCACCCATGCCAAGGTGCTTGTGTAGAGGTCAGAGGTCAACTTGCAGGAGTTTTCTCCTTCTGTTGTATGGGTCCAGGGCATCGAACTCAGGTCGTCTGGCTTGGCAGCAAGCACATTTACCCCTGAGACATCTCACCAGCTTCCATTTGAATTCTGAATAAATTTTCATATGAGGTAAGGAAGTGCAAGTCTAAAAATAACAGAGGCAGCAATCAATTAACCTATCCAGTCATTCCATGGAACTCTAAAGTATAAAAATTCTGCACTTGCCAGATACAGGTTGGGATGCTAGACTCTAGTCTGACTGTGCTGGTCATTTCGATTTTAAAGAATCGCTTGGAAATGTTTTCCTGTTGAACACTCAGCAATGTGTGGGAACGGCTCACCTGGGCATCCTGAAATGAAGAGAATTTATTCTTAAGGGTCCAATAATCAAAAATATATTACTCTCCTAGTGACTAAATCTAGCAGCCCAGACTTCCTGGTCATAATTTTTTAGGGCGCGATGGCTTTCAAACTTGACTGAGCATCGGAATCTCCTGAGGGCTTGTTAAAACATGCAATACTGGACCCCATTGCTCTGACATCTGGATTTAGGACGCTGGCTTGGAACCAGGGAACTCGCATTTTTAACTGGCTCCCAATGCTGATGTGGTCGGTTTAAGATAGCACTTTGAAAGCCATGTTCTTGGGACTTCCTCCAAAGGGTAAGGCTGGCCCCACATGCCTGACCAATGAAAAGGCGATTCTCCTTTTTCACTTATTTAAAAAATGTCAAGCAGAGCACCCCCCCCCCCCCCCCCCGCCCCGGTTTACTGGAGAAAGCAAAGGAGTAAGGATAGATGCTTCCTCTTCTGGTGAATAAACAGGAAGTTGGGCCTCAGCCTGGCAGTAGGCCAGCACCATACTTGTAGCCCTGGTGGCAGAAGCCACGGCCTCCCTGTTTGCTAGGGTTGTGCTCTGTCAAGCAGCTGCTTCCCCAGGCTGAGGATTGTGCTTTTCCGCCTGTACATTGCCAGGGCTAAGCAGGATACAGATGGGGGAATCTTGGTCAAGGTGGACCCCGTCTCCTCGCTCCTCAGCTAAGGTCAGTTGAAGCAGGATTTGCTAAATGTATTCACACAGTTGACATCGACAGGAAAATGCTTAAATCGCAGCCCTCGCTCGCTCGCTCGCTTGCTCGCTCGCCCTTGGTTCCTGATATGGTAATCAGGTCTCCAGGTAGACAGTCTGCTTGGAAAGTGCAAAGTGCCCAGGGCTGGAGCCGGTGTCCTGCTCCTGGTCCCACATTTCCTCACCCCTGACCTTGGGCTGCCTTCCCTCTCCACAGGGGTCACATCTGTGTTCTCTGAGAACCAATCCCAAGTCTAGCACTTCAAAAGTCAACCTTGATAGGACACTTGTTAATTTTTTTTTCCCTTTCTCTTTCTTTTCCCATATCAAATCACTTTCAGTTTGAGGGAAAGGAATCCCCAAATTACTGTTTTGTGTCTTGCAGAGAATCACTCCCCACAGCTAATTTCTCAACTTCGGTTTCCCTCCTCCGGAAGCTTGCTGTGTCCACATTTCAATTAATTGCCTATTGGCACACGCCCGACTCCAAATATTTGTGCAGTTCCCGAGAATGCCTCATTCAGCTAAGTACCTGCTCGCGTCAACCTGCTTTCTGGTTCCAACATCTCAGAATATCCAAGCGAGGAAATAATATGCAAATGCCAAAGTCACCCGGAGAGAATTCATCAGGGGAGGCAGTCACTGGAGGCAGGGAGAGAAGCTCAGATGAAAGATATTATTGCTCGCTGGAGACAGGGAAATTGGGGTGGGGGGAGGGAAGGGAAGAGGTAGGGAATCTGAAGACAGGAAATACAGTGTAACAGCACAGGATGCTGTTTCCTGGGAGTGAGACTCCTGTCTGCTAAGTTAGACACAGGTGATTGGGAACCCTGTAGGGTGCAGGGCTGGGGTTAGGAGCAAATAGTAGAGGGTGTCTTAGAGAGGCTACCCCAAGTCTCTACCCCAATAAATTCAGCGTTCCTTCCTGCTGGGTGCTACACTGTGCTGCGTTTCCTGACACAGCCAAAGGCTTGGGATACACAGTAACAAAAGTGGCGCGAGAAATGATACAGCAGACCCACCAGGTGACGAGATCATAAGAAAGACGTCCCGTCCCCTGCTTTCTATTTTTCTTTACCGCCCAGGTTTTCTATAATTGATAAAGACTGCCTTCCTGTTCTTCAGGTTAAATATCATTTTTTTTTAATGACTCTGTGTTTTGTTTTGTTTTGCTTCGTTTTAAATTGTTTTGAAGGTGACTTGCTGTCTTCAAAAGGCTCCTGGCAACATGTGAATCTCTGACTTCAAAGAGAACATCTACAGGCATCCATGGCCACAGGACTAAGGCAAAGGGGAGGGCCACCGGATCTGAGAAAGTGCTACCAAGCTGAGCTTTGAATGAATAGTTTGCTTAGCAAAGGCTTGGAAAAGGGCAAACCCTGTCAGTGATGGACTACAGGAGTCATGGCAGAGAACGAAACAAGCAATCTTAAGCACTGGCCTGGGTGAGTGAGAAAATGTAGTGAAGGGCTGTCTTGGTTAGGGTCACTATTGTTACGATGAAACACCATAACCAACGGCAACTCAGGGAGGAGTTGGTTATTTGGTTGATAGTTCTACACCATTGAAGTCACTGAAGGAAGTCTGGGCAAGAATTCAAACAGGGCAGGAACCTGGAGGCAGGAGCTGGAGCAGAGGACATGAAGGAGAGCTGCTTAATGGATTGTTCTTCCTTCTTCATAGTTTGCTCAGTCTGCTTTCTTATGGAATTCAGGACCAAGAGTGACCCCACCCATAACGGGCTGGCCCCGTCCACATCAATCACTAATTAAGAACATGCCCTGCAAGCTTGCGTACCGCCCCATCTTATGGAGTCATTTTCTCAATCGAGGTTGCCTCCTCTCTGGTAACTATAGCTTGTATCAAGTTGACATAAAACTAGCCAACCCATGGAAGTGCCTCACTGGACAGTTTCCCACCAGCCAGCCTTGTCTTAGTCCAGTGACACAAGAAACTGTCCTGTTGAGCTCTGATTTGAAAGATTGTCCCTTCAGAGAAACACCAAAACCAAAATGGAAGGATCGACAAAGGAAAACACAGGCGTGTCTTGTTGCTGGAGGGCTTCTCTCCAGGTTCCCCAAGCCCTGCAGTCCCACAATCCACTTATAAAATAATCACTCAGACGCTTATATCACTTATAAACTCTATGGCCATGGCAGGCTTCTTGCTAACTGTTCTTTTATCTTAAATTAACCCATTTCTATAAATCTATACCTTGCCACGTGGCTGGTGGCTTACCAGAGTCTTTACATGCTGCTTCTCCTGGTGGTGGCTGCAGTGTCTCTCCCCTCAGCCTTCCGCTTCCCAGAATTCTCCTCTCTCCTTGTCCCACCTACTTCCTGCCTGGCAACCTACTTCCTGCCTGGTCACTGGCCATCAGTGTTTTATTTATATAGAGTAATATCCACAGCAGCGTCTTTGAAGTTGCCTGGGCCTGCTGTACCCACAGTGTGCGGAGGACAGTGTGCCAAGTGTCAGAAACCATCTCCATGGAAGTGTGAGCAACTTGAAAGTTAAGGAAGGGCCCCACAACGAGTCTGAGGAAGATCAGGAAGACAAACCCAGTGACATAATGCAGCCTCCTTAATTGCCACCATGCTTGTACTCAAGGGAAACGACTTATACCAAGTAAATGGAAAAAATACTTCCTTGATTTTTCCCGTTGGAGACAAGCTGCTTACATGTGTAATTATCCTTACTTATTTAATAAATATTTATTGAGTGCCTAACATGTGCTGGGAGGTGGAAATTGGTAATGAACAAAGAAATACTCCCATCTCTTGAGCAATAATACAAAAACTGAAAGGCGAATCTTTTGCTATCGAAATTAACAGCTGCATTTTATGGCTCAGGAGACAAGAGAGCACAAAAGAGAATCGTATGGAGTGATGCCGTAGACCCCATGACATCCCAGGGTTCTCCATGTCCTCGTTATGCTCTACTCATGAAAATCCCACTCGCCCTCTAAAGCTTGCTAAGATGTCTCCTAATCTCTGTGGTACCTTGTCCATGAGTTCCCACAGTCTTCCATGCTCCAGTGACCACTCTGGTTCCAATGTGCCTTAAACTTTACTGAGGGTTCATCTGTCCTCTCCACTCAATTCCCAGTGTCTTGAGAGTAGAGACGACTCTTCGTTCATCATTGTGTTCTCAGGTGCTCGGGAGACTACCACACATGAGTAGCCGTCAAAATCTGGACATTGTGCTAAATGCTTTACAATCACATCAAATGGCATCAGGTGGGTGCTACTTTGCCATCTTTGAAGATGAGGAAACACGGCCAGTGATGTAGCTCAGCTGGTAGAGTGCTTGCCTAGCATGCACAAGGTCCTGAGTTCAATCCCTAGCAGCACATAAAACTGGATGTGGTGATGCATGTCTGTGATCTCAGCATCCAGGAAACAGAAGCAGGAATCTAAGATCATCCTCAGTTTCACACAGGCTACAAAAGACCCCATCTCAAGAAAACAAATATCTAAAAATAAGAGAAAAATAAGATAAAGAGGAAGAAACAGGTTCAGAGATGTTAAAGTCTTCAAGGCAAGAAGAGGCACAGAAGTTCAGCTTGTTCTCTGCAGTCCCCAAATCATCCTTTTTTTTGTTATGTGCCATGAGCTCTGTGAGCTTCCTAAGATTGAGGATTATCTCTGTCCACCACTGTGTCTATAATACCCACAGTGTCTGACGCTGTGGGCATTACTAGTCACACAGAGCCACCCTGATTCAGCATGGGTGAGAGCTACACAAGAGCATGGGTGCTGGGTGCAGGGACCATGGAAGCCTCCACATTTATATCTCACATCACCTTGCTCATCCTGGATGGACCTCCCACTGCAGAGCTGAAGATGTAGACATACACTTGGGTACCACTTAAACAGTTCTTGCTACTAGGGTAACCTAGTAATGTTCAAGAGCAGAGATCAAAATGACCACCCAGTACACTTAAAACCAGCAAGCTGGGCAAGCTCCAGTAAGATGGCGGCATGATTTCTCAGAGGTATCACACCAAGCTGAGCCATACAGAATAAGTGGTAAGGCCAGGAGAGGCTGGGAACATGGCAAGGTGATTGACCTCAGGAGATGAGTAAAGAGGGGTGATGCTGGGCCTTGCATCAGCATCAAAGCACAAAAACACATTTAGGGAGGTTCATCCAGCATGGGGATGAGGGCTCACACAATATAGGGATGAAGGCTCACACAGCATGGGGATGAGGGCTCATCCAGCATGGGGATGAGGGCTCACACAGCATGGGGATGAAGGCTCACACAGCATGGGGATGGGGGACTCACACAATATAGGGATGAAGGCTCACACAGCATGGGGATGAAGGCTCACACAGCGGGGAGATGGGGGCTCACACAGCATGGGGATGAGGGCTCACACAGCATGGGGATGAGGGCTCACACAGCATGGGGATGAGGGCTCACACAGCATGGGGATGAGGGCTCACACAGCATGGGGATGAGGGCTCACACAGCATGGGGATGAGGGCTCACACAGCATGGGGATGAAGGCTCACACAGCATGGGGATGAAGGCCACACAGCATGGGGATGAAGGCCACACAGCATGGGGATGGGGATGGGGGCTCACACAGCATGGGGATGGGGATGGGGGCTCACACAGCATGGGGATGAGGGCTCATCCAGCATGGGGATGAGGGCTCACACAGCATGGGGATGGGGATGGGGGCTCACACAGCATGGGGATGAGGGCTCATCCAGCATGGGGATGAGGGCTCACACAGCATGGGGATGGGGATGGGGGCTCACACAGCATGGGGATGAGGGCTCATCCAGCATGGGGATGGGGGCTCACACAGCATGGAGATGGGGGCTTACACAGCATGGGGATAGAGGAGCTCACAAACCATGGGGGTGGGAGGCTGCTAAGATGACTTTCTGTTTTCAAAGCCCAAGTCCCCAGTCCAATGCACGGAGCACTGCGTTCCCTACCAGATCTCATTCCCCTCCTCTACCCAGCTCTCACCTCTTGCCTTAGCCTCAAACACCAAACCCAGGTGTTCCTAAGTTCAGGAGGAGCACAGGAGGGAAGGTTCAGTAGGAAACCCAGCCTTCTGGTTTTGTTTTTTGTTTTTTTTTTTTTAAACAAGGATGTATAGCCCTTGCCGGTTTTGAACTCATTGTGTGGTCCAGGCTGGCCCCAGACTCTCAGCAATCCTCCTGCCTTAGCCTCCTGAACGCTGGGGTTACAGACATGAGGCACCATCACCATGTCCTAGCTCTTTATTTTTGTTTTCTGCCTCCATCCTCAGCCAAGAGATGACCTCATAGAGACCATGTCTACAGGACTGAGAAACACACGCTGACACGTTTTTCCACCAGGTCCCTTCAGCGGTTCTGAGTTGCTGTTTGGACTTCCAGCATGGGGGAAGCGTGCCTTTCCCTGGGCTCGCTTTCTCTACTGCACACAGAGAACTAGGTGGCCCGTTCAACTGCTGTGCTCACTGCCTTCTGAGAAGCTCGGAGCCACCCTCGGGGCTGGCTTCTCACGGTAGGTGACAAGCGACAAGTCTACGGGGCAGGCAGGAGAGGGCTGTGTCTCTGCGGCTGATCCTCTTAGTACCTATGGCTGTGCTCAGCCCGGGGACTCAACAAAGACAACATTGAGTGTCCCCCCTCCCACCCCACGATTCCCAACATCTCCTGATGTTGATATCTAAAAGAGTCTTAGTACAGTGTGTGTTCTTACTGTGACCCTACCTCAGACCCTTCCTGGAGGCAGGCAGGGAATAAATGAATAAATAAACAAATAAGTGCAGCATGGATTTCCTCCTGCCTGGGGGTGCTTGTGCAGGGCTTTGCCAGCTCCATTTGCAGACTGTCCACCCTAACAGATAGTGAGTGAGGAGACATCAGGTTGGGAGCTCAGCAGGTTCTTTTTTTTTTTTTTTTTTAACCAGATATGCTTGGGTACTTCAAGTAAATTCCCCTTTGATTGGTATGTTCATCAGTTGGACTCTAATTGGTGCAAACAGGTAATTTGGAGATTACAAGATTTATTCTTCTATAACAGTGATTACTGATTGCTAATGATAGTACTGATTTTTAGGTGCTTAAAACCTTGACAGTTACAATACTCCCGTGACTTGCTACATCGCCTTAGAGACAGCTTTCTACTGATCCCTGAGGACGGAGGCTGTGTCCTCCCTGAGGTCTGCCCAGTGCCCCTTGGGTGTATGTGTGCATGTGTTTGTGAATATATATGCTTATTAATATTAATAATAACAGCCCTGAGAGGCTCGAGCGTTCATAAGGAATACTGAGTCATGCAATCTGCTTACGATTTCATGGGTTTTAAAAATGCACACCTCCGCTCACCGATGCCTAATTCAACAGCACGTCAGGATTAGCCCTAGATAAATTGGCCTTAAAGGCACGTCACGAAAGGACCACATTGCAAATGCTCCTCCCTGACATTTGGAGAGATTCTGCCTCGGAAGCATTCGGAGGCACTGCAGCTATGAAGTGGAAGTTGCTGCCTGGCTGCCACCTCAGGGGAAGGAGCTAAACAAAGCCACTCTGGCCGGCTGCCAGCTCGGGAGCCAGGCACCGCCTTTGGGCGCCTTCCCTGGTTAGTCCCTGTGAGCAGGCCAGGCACCGACATGTCAACACACTGCCGTGTGAAGGCAATGGAAAGTGGCAATGCCCAGGCAGGAAAGATGCCTCCACCCAGAGTGCCAGGCATGCAGGGCATGGGGATCTAGTCCTCCTGGGATTAACCTTGGTCCCCGAGCACAATGTGTCAGTAAGGAAACCTCAGTAATAAACTTGGGCCACCTCATTCAGACATGGGCACCAGTGACTGCCATGCCAGTCACACACTGTCTCAAACACAGTATCAACTCCTCTGACCTAGCACCTGTTTAAATGCCCTTCTTGTTAGGACATCAAGTGAATAGTTACAGAATCAGTCTCTCATGTGGAGCCTCTGAGCTCACATGCAAGCTGTGTGCTGGGAGGGGCTCTGGGGGTGGTATTTCCCTTCCTGGGCTTCCCTTTCTTCTTCTTACCACAGAGGGCCATGACCCCTTCTGGGGCAATCCTGAGCCCTCTCAAGGGGGTGGGTGGCCTGCCCACCTTTCTCCGAGTGGTGGCCCTTAATGGACGTGGGTGCCCTTAATAGTTTGTAGGCTCAGAAAGACCAAAGCCTTTGATGTCCTCCTCCCCGACTCAGGACACTTCCTTGCATGCGACATGAGTTTAGTAAAGTGATTTTAACTCAGTCAGAAGCTTTCCTCCAGACTACCGAGGAGATCTCCTTGACCTTTAATCTCAGGAGTAAAGAAACAGAGATTCAAATGTGCAGAACTTACGGTAAGGACTTGCAGTAAGGAGCCGCAGTGTGTGGCTAGCATGTGACTCTCGGGTGATACCCAGAGCAGCAATTAGTCACAGGTGCAGCTGTACTTGTGATGGGAAACGGTGGATGCTCTCATGTGCTCTGCTGTCAAGTGAGGCTGCTCCATGTCTTAGGAGGATTAAATACCTCTTCAACAGATGAGCGTTTGTTTGTTTCCGTTTTTGCTTTTTGTTTTGCAGTCTACCGTGGGTTTATTGGAACACGATCGTGTCTTAAGTCAAGGACCCTCTAGACAGCGAGGCCTTTTGTTTTCAGAAAAGATCAGACCTTGAAATTGAGCTCAGTGCTCATGACACCCAGATTTCCCAGCTGTATGCGGCATGGTGTGTACACAGCCTCTGCCCTCCTCATCCCATACTTTGGTCCTCAGTGTTATCTCCATGTACATATATAGTCTTAGTTAGGGTTTCTATTGCTGTGAAGAGACACCATGGTCACAGGAACTCTTTTAAAGGAAAACATTTAATTGGAGTGGCCTACAGCTCGGAGGTTCAGTTCATTATCATCATGGTGGGACATGGCAGTGTGTAGGCAGACACGGTGCTGGAGAGGTGGCTGAGAGTTCTACATCTTGCAGGCAACAGGAAGTGGTCTGATATACTGGGAGGTATCTTGAGAATATATGAAACCTCAGAGCCCATCTCCACAGTGACACATTTTCTCCAAGAAGACCACACCTACTCCAACAAGGCCATACCTCCTAATAGTGCCACTCCCTAAATAGGGGTCATTTTCTTTCAAACCACTAGATAGATAGATAGATAGATAGATAGATAGATAGATAGATAGATAGATAGATAGACAGATAGACAGAGATATTGCATGAAACATAAGAAGTTTCTTCTTTTGGGAGGGTCTTCTTGTCACCAAAGTGTAGTTACCACAGAATTCATCTCTTGTGACAGAAGCAAGGAGCCATGGTGCCTTCTTCCCTCACCTGATCCAGGCCTTCCCCGGAAACACCAAGAACAAGGCTGCAGACTGCCCTGGATGACTCCCTCAGCTTCTGCTTCCACAGCATGTAATGTGGAAGAGAGGGGAGGGTGGAGCGGGGGGAGGTCCAGCTGTCACCAGCCAGTGACTGTCACCTGGAGACTGGAGACCGTACTGGTTACCTCTCAAAACTCCTCAAGCAGGTCAACCGCACTAACATCCTCTGGATTTCCTGCCTGGGGTCCACGAGGTACTTGGCACAGGGAGAAGAGGCTAATCACTGCTCCCTCCCCTTCCCTCCCTTTCTCTCCCCCCTCCCTCTGTCCCGCTCTCCCTCCCTCTGCCCTGCTCTCCTCCCTCTCTTCATTTATTCTTTGCCCTCCCCCATCCCCAGGGTCTTGCTAGTAGCCCAGATTATCCTTGAACTTTCAGTAATCCCCCTGCCTCAGTCTACCCAGTGGTGGGCTAGCAGGCAATAATTAGCACAACAGGTTCGGGTATCCTTCTCTTAATGGCCACTTTGGCCCTAACTGTGCCACGCTGACCTAGCCAGTTCATAATGCTATGTATGTCGGCCATTACGTAAGCCACGGTAAGAGTCTCTTTCTCTCCCTAAGGAACTTTTAATACAGCAGGTCTTGTCTAGGCCACAAGAAGAAATCAACAAATACCCTCAAATCAGCCTTCTCTGGATCATGGCCCCTTTGCAGAACTACACATTACAGCACACCTTTTCATTCCAACCCCCATTGATACCTCCCCCCTCCCCCGTACCCCAGCATGAAGACTGATATAATCAGCAGCACCCCATCATTTTGAGCAATGCCCATTCACACGCACACCCAGACGAGTCTTGCTTCAGGATGGCTTGAGTCATCATTTCGCAGGCATTATCAGCCATCTGCCACCAGCTCAAGCCAAGCCGAGGCTATGGTCTGATGCTAAGAGCCTGAGACCGTCTTCAAGGTGAGGTCTGTCTGGCTTGGCTGACTTCAGGTCGGGAGCTGAGAGATCTTCCCAGGAAAGCAGCTGGCCTCTGGCCCAGTGGGCTTGTCCCTACTGCTGTGTGGCCTTGAGTGCTCAAGTGCTTGGCTGCCAGGGTCGGGCTTCAAATCTCTACCACTCTGGTGGCATGCAAGTTTAGGAAAGGCAACGGGCCAGATGACTTCATGAGTCTCTCGCACCCTCCGGGGGCTGCTCTCGTCTGTGACATCATAACAACGAAAGTGGGTGGGCCCTGACAATTGCTCCAATTTGAAGAAAAGACTCTTAGAACCATGTCCACCTATTCTTTTCCTCTCCTCACCCTCCTCTCTAATCCTAAGGCCAAGACTAAGGCAGCCCCACCCCAAAGAGCATTTTTCCCAGAGGACACAGGTGAGGGTCCTTCAGTCCTCGGGGGCACCTTGAGGAGTGAAGCATGTCTTTCTTGCGTCGGGAAGCAGAGTGGCTGGGTGAGGACATGCCTTGGCAGAGAAGAGGCACTCTGATGGTTAGATGCAATATCTCTCTTCCAGCATCAAACGGTACCGGCCGGCACAGGCCCAAGACTCCAGACTCGACTGAAGGTGCCAGCCAACTCCCTCAGGGCCACAGCAAACACTCCCCACAGTCAGTGAGCTCAGGGAACAGAGGTGCCAATGAAACGATTCAGAAAGCCCATCCTGAGGGTGCCTGGCCCTTGGGAGGCAGTCCTGGCCCTGTACCCCCCTTGCTTTGGAGTATCTCTCACTTTAACCTCAGTGGAAAGATGGGTACAGCCCTAGACCAACCAGGAGTGATGAACACCGCACAGATCTCTGGAGCTATGCTCTGCCCTACGGATTGTTTACAAGGCTCGGGCAGGCACTGTTCCCCTTGCTGCCTTTTCTACTTGTTCTGGGGCTCAACTCCATCAGGAAGATTGCTGTGGGTGCAAGTGTGTGAGGGTTTTGAGGGTAAAGTCACTGTTTCCTAGGGATGTCCTGACAAAAGACTACAAGCAGCAGAAAACTAGACTCTCTTTTCTGGAAGCTCAAAGTCTGAAAACCATGAAATTGTCAGTAGGGCCACGTTCCTCTAAGAACTCTCTGAAAGAGCTTTTCACTGGGTTCCTGGCTTCTGGTGGCTCCAGTCCTTAGTGTCCCTTAGTTTATGACTGTGTCCTTCCAGTCTGTGTCTCCATCACCACGGGTGATCATCATGTCACATGCCCAAGTGCATTTACATTGGATTTGGGGCACACCTTAACCAAGTATGGCTTCATTTTGACCTACAATTGTATCTGTATTGACCCTGCTTCTGAGGGCCACGTTCTGAGGTTGAGGGGTGAACATCAATTATACTATTCAATCTGCCACAGTTATCCCAGCTTGAGGAGCCTATACCAATAGCTAGTCTCTGTGCTGCATGGACCAAACACAGCCCAGCCTCTCAGAAGACAGAGTGAGAGCCATGGGGTGTGCTGGTTCTGACAGATAGTAAGTAGGCACTCTGACGTATCTGGACTAAGAACATTCTGACAGGTAGATAACTCTATAGCCTCTGGAATAACATCATTATTTCTGATAGTTATCCTCATTCGGTCTTCATGGCACCCCCATGAAGCAGGCAGAGCAAGTGAGGTAAGTTCCAAACTGCAGATGAAACTGAGCCTTGCAGAGATGAAGTAACTGGGCCCAGGTCATCTTGCTGGCTAGAAACAGGACTGGGGTTGATCAGAGTTTCCTTGTTTTCTGTCCAGTGTCTGCTCCCCGACCCCTGTCTGCTACTATCAACTGGAGCTACATAAGATCAGGACAAAAGACTCCACCAGTGAAAACAAACAGCATTAATCTGAAGGACCTTTTGCTTAGTTGGCTTTGTTTTTAACACAGGGTCTCATGTAGCCCAAGCTGATCTCGAACTTAGCTGAGGATGACCTTGAACTTGTGATCTTCGAGATTTCACTTTCTGACTGCTGTGATTACAAGTATGCACCACCGTGTTTGATATTGAACCCAGGGCTTTGTGCATGCTAGGCAGACACCCTACCAACTGAGCCACATCCCAGCCCAAATCTAGAGTTTTAAATGTCCAGGGTATTCATGAACTACTGAAGACTGGGTTTACTTATATAATAGACACCAGAGAGATAAGAATTAATCAAAACATAGACCTGCCTTCAGAGAGTTTCTTTCGCTGTGAAGAGGCACAGCATACGTAAACACACATGACAGACTGTTAGATGCATTGTGACGGAAGACTGAAGGGTAACGCGGGAATAAAGCAGGAAGTGGTCATTGGCACACAGGAAGAGGAACTGGGAGAGGCTTGGAGAAGTGGAGAGCATGTGGGCATAGTTCTAGATCAGAAAAAGAATGAAGAATGGTTTGCAGATAGTTGGAAATAGGAATATAAACTCTCTTTAGACAACTAATGTTACCAATGTTAAATACCCGGAACTTAACCAAAATATCATGTACATTCAAACCCCAAGGGATTGTTTGTAGATGTTTTTTAGGGGGTAAAAGATATTGGTGTCTAAAAGTCATTCTTAAACAGTTAACAGTAAGAGTGTGTGCATATACATATGTCTATATATCTACACCTATCTATATATACACATATATACGTATAGAAAGAGGAAAAGGGGCCAAATGGGCAAATATATGGCAAAATGTTAACAACTAAAGACAGCTGAAAAGCATAAGGAAAGGTGTTGTTATTGTGACTTCTCTGTACACTTTTTAAAAGTTCTAAATGAATGGCCAAAACAGATCAGGACAAAGTATGAACAAGAATAGGTCATTAAAAAATCAATATGGGGGGCTGGAAAGATGGCTCAGAGGTTAAGAGCACTGACTGTTCTTCCAGAGGTCCTGAGTTCAATTCCCAGCAACCACATGGTGGCTCACAACCATCCTTAATGAGGTCTGGTGCCCTCTCCTGGCCTGCAGGCAGAACACTGTATACATAATAAATAAATAAATCTTTAAAAAAAAAAATCAATATGGGGATGTTAGGATAGCTCAGTGAATAAAAGTGCTCGACAGGGTGATCTGAGTTCCGTCTTTGGAGCCCCTGTGAAAAGACTGATTGCTCTGTGGTTAAAAACACTAGCTGGTCTTCCAGAGGACTGGGGTTCAATTCCCAGCCACATGGTTGGCTCATAACCATTTGTAACTCAGTTTTAGGGGATTCATCTCCCTCTTCTGGCCCCCTTGGACACTGCAGGCATGTGGTACACAGACAAACGTGGACAAAACACCCCCACACATAAAAAAAATGAAAGCCTGATGTGTTGGTGAGCGTCTGCAATGCCCCGGCTCTTGGGCCAGCTAGCCTGGAGTACACATCAAGGCAGAAACAAAAGAGACCCTGACTCAAGGTGGAAGACAAGAACTGACTTCTGAAAGTTGTCCTTTGGCCTCCAAATATGCAACACACACACACACACACACACACACACACACACACACACACACACACACACACGGTGTAAGGGAGAAGAAACAAAGTAAAAAAAATCAATAAGACTGAAAAATTATTGCATGAATATGGAACTAAATTTCCCCAGTATCCAGCAAGAAAAGACTGAGTGAGCATACAAGTAGCAGTAATTAGATAAAAGGAAATTTTCTCATCTAAGAAAAAAAAATTATCTAGAGTTCAAGATGGAGAAAGGCAAGACAGTAGTGAATGTGGGGAGCCACAGCAGTGAACACCAGAAGCCAGGCTAGCTGGCTGCGTGCTGGGTGGGTGTGCTGGGTAGGTGTGCTGGGTAGGTGTGCTGGGTGGGTGTGCTGGGTGGGTGTGCTGGGTGGGTGTGCTGGGTGGGTGTGCTGGGTGGGTGTGCTGGGTGGGTGTGCTGGGTGGGTGCTGGGTGGGTGTGCTGGGTGGGTGTGCTGACTGTGTGCTGGCTGTGTGCTGACTGTGTGCTGGGTGGGTGTACTGACTGTGTGCTGACTGTGTGCTGGGTGGGTGTGCTAGGTGGATGTGATGGATTGGTGTGCTAGGTGCATGCTATGTGGGTTGCTGGGTGGATGTGCTGGCTGTGTCCTGGGTGGGTGTGCTGGGTGGGTGTGCTGACTGTGTGCTGGCTGTGTGCTGACTGTGTACTGGGTGGATGTGCTGGCTGTGTCCTGGGTGGGTGTGCTGGCTGTGTGCTGACTGTGTGCTGGGTGGGTGTGCTAGGTGGATGCGATGGATTGGTGTGCTAGGTGCACGCTATGTGGGCTGCTGGGTGGATGTGCTGGCTGTGTGCTCAGTGGGTGTGGCCTGTGCATAGAAAACTGGAGAGGCTGTTGCTGGAAAGGTCAGTGGGGACACACACACAGTCACTACAAGATCTAGTCAGCCATCCCAGGCGGTGGCTCTCAGAAGAGTCCCAAGTAGGAGAATGTATAGAGTCCCTACTAGCAAAGGGCAGCCAGCTTCAACAGTAGGTTCAAGTGGGATGCTTTGCGATATGTGTCTCAATTGTGGGTCATGGGTAATACTCAAAGACCAATTTTAAAAAAGGATGCACAGGTTTTAATGCCTCACTGTGGCTTCAAAGTTATGTGCTCACAGCACTACACCCACACACTTGTATTCAAATTGCTTTGCTGCACTCCAGCGTTTCCATTTCTCAGGAAGCACACCCAGCATGTGAAAACTGCCTCTCCTCGGCACCACGGCCAAGAAGGTGGTTAAAACCCATCGGGTGGAGCGGGCCAGAGAAGAGGAAGTACAAGCATCCAAGAGAGACATGTTGAGTATTTCAGATAAAATATTTAGACACTGAGCCCTCTTCACATCATGAGAAAAGCAGTCGAACATGCAGTGGCTCTGATTGGAGCAGGGACAGGAAGCCCAGAGCCCAGCCTGCTCAACATGCATCTTCCATGCCAACCTCAGAAGTCCCTGAAGGACCAGTGAATACAGTGGGAAAGCCACTAGCTAGACTAGGGGTGGACAGGTAGTGACGAATACCCAATGAGGAGATGAAACACTCAGAGATGGGAAGAATCAACTCCTCTCAACCATACACCTACCGAAAATGGTACATGCCTGTAATCCTAGCACAGGGGATTAAGATCAACACCATCCTTGGTTGCACGAGGAATCTGAGGGCAGCCTGGTTTACAAAAAGACCCTGTCACAAAACAACAGAATCAACTTCTGGGAGTTGAGGTCAGGGTGTGGCGAGCTCTGTCAGTCATGGGAAGTTATACTGGACTGACTGCTGGAGCTGCAGGTATCTGCTTGGGACAGTATATTGACTGAGGTAGCAGGTTTTGAAGAATAATGGTACCTCCAGCCTCAAGTGGATGAGGTCACGTGGGCCATGCATCCAAGAGGTGTGGGGTGGGTGGGTGGGTGGGGGGCTACTGAAGTTCAGGGGAAATCCCATCCTGAGAAAATTAGGGAATTACTTCAGCTACAGAAATCAGAAAAATTTGGGGGAGAAAAAAAGTGCAGAAACAAAACAAAATTTTGGAGAAACCAAGCCTGGATTCTGTAGAAAGACAACATTCCTCCAATGGGCCGGGAGGGAGGAAGCCAGCGGCTTCAGCTTTGGGAGTGTCTGAGGAGCTGAAAGAGAAGACAAAGGGATCCCCATCACCCCGCCCCCTGTTCCCAAGGCCCAGTTGCTATGCTCAATGGCCTAGAAACTATCCTGAGGAAGCGCATGTAGAGAGCAGAGAACCTGCCTATTTTAATCTTCACTTCAGTTGAACTCAAGGATGGGGATTTTTTTTTTCATTCATAAATACGCTCCATGCTTAACAGGGCCCTGGAATAGAAGTGCTTTATAAATATTTGTTGAATGAGTGAATTGATTAATGGATCTTTAAGAACTATTTGGAGAAAGCATTATAATAGCTTTAAATACTGAGCAGAGCTATTGAGAGGATCAGGGTAAGCTTGAGGGCCATCTGGAATGTCCCCCGGGGGACAAAATTATACAAAACAAAAGAAAAAAAAAACCTGTTGACTCCTAGAATGCAGAACAGCCTTGGTGTAGTCCACACTGGGGTGATATTTAAGGAAAAGCACTAGACACACAGGGAAGCCAGTCAGAGTTGGTATCGTGGCTCCAGGTCACAGGTAGACGAAGCTTCGTGGAATAGAGCCAAAGAGCCAAGAGGAAATGGAATTTATTGGATGTACTTAAGAAAACCTCAAGTCATCAAAATAGAAGGTCTGTATTATTGAAGCTATGTTTGAGAAGTGAGACAGACGGCCCTCGGGAGAATATTGGGTGATGCCAAATCAGCAACTTAGCAGCCCTGGCCCTAGAAACCGCTCGCTTCAGTCCTTCTCCCGACCCTACAGAGCTATTTGAAAGCTCCAGCCACTCTGGTTTCTTTCTGCACAACCAGGCCGAGCAGGAGCGTCAGGGAGCGCAGAGGGCCAAGCTCCCTGAAGGGGAAACTCCACCGCCTACCTTCACTTAACCGGCTCAAGAACAGGCAGAGCGCCCCCTGCTGAGCAGATGGTGTCTACTCCAGAACAGAGATTCCCACGGTTATTTGCTGGTCGAGTCCTAGGCACCACCCAAAAGGTAAAGCCAGAGCTAAGGCAGGTCCTCGGGGAGACACAAGACTCTGGTTTCCCTAGATAAGCAATTTGCCCACCAGGCACCCAGCTTGCCCCTGCCCTGCAATCCAACAAAGAGGCTAGAATTCTCGAACAATGAAGAGAGGCTACAGACATTTCATGTTCTTCTGTGCTGCGTGTGGACTGAGCAGGACATGGGCGACCGCTCCTTTGGCCACACGTCTTCAGAGACTTCTGGGCACAGTGTATTGGAAGTCGTTCGTTCCAGCCCGACTTCCAAATGGTCTCAGCGTGAATCTGAGCATTCCGCTCACACATTTCTTGGCTTCTTCGCAGTGTTTTGTCACTTCAGTTGGTTTTAGCAAGTGTCCCCCTCCCCCACTGGATGGGAAAGACTCAAGTCTAACGTCGATGAGAACTCACCAGAAAGAAAGTGACCCCTCAGGTTCCTGTGAAATAGGAGGGAACAGAACTGAACCAAATCGGGGGAGGGGAAAAGGATACAGAGAGTGGGAAATGACCTGGAAGGCACAGCATGAAGGCCGATGATGTGGGTAGCGCTATGAAAATGAATATTCTAACTTTGTTTTTTGGTTGATCCGCATTTAAAATTTTTCCTTCATTGGAAAACCATGTTATATCAATATATTAATGTGGCATTAATATAAACATTGGTAGTTATCATATAATTATTAGTTATAACACTCAATTAAATGTTATTTTAAGAGGTAGAAAATATAATAAAGCTACTTTAATAAAAAATTGGAAATGAATGAGACCAAAGTAAGATCTCTTACATGCGTAAAATGTTTTCTCTGTCATGATAAAAGACACATACATTTTACCATTCTAATCATATTTATATGAATTTTTATGTGTATAGTTCAGTGGCATTAAGGGCACTCCCAAAGACGTGCAAAGATCACCACCATCAGTTTCTACAAAGATTTCTCCTCTCGTGTCAGCTCTTGGTGACCTGCCTTCTCCCTCCTGTCTCTGACGCCAACCATGATACCCCCTACAGGTAGCATCTGAGCACAGTGGTCCCTGCATGTGCGGCTCATTCCACTGAGGGAAAGGCTTTGGAGGTTCATCTACATTACAGCTCGCAGCAGATGCCATTGCTTTTCAGGGCTGAATAATATTCCATCTTGTGATCGTTTCTCATTCTCTTAAGTCATCCACTTGCTGACAGACATAGAACACCACTGTCAACACGGGTATGCAGGTGTCTGCATGGACCCCCATTTTCAGTTCTTTTCAGTGTGGACCTAGAAAATGAACTGTCTCCCTCCTGTTCTCCACAGGGGCTCTACCCTTTCATGTTGCAATGCACCAGGGCTCCGATTTCTCCACGTCTTTGTCAACACTGCTAGTTTCCTATTTTAAAGCTAAAAATATATATATATTTATTTTTGTGTGTGTGGAAGGAAGTCAAGTACATGTGTAGCACGGTGTTTGTGTGGACGTCAGAGGACCATTTGTAAGAGTTAGTTCTCTCCATCCACGAAGTGGGTTCCAGGAATCAAAGTCAGGCTGTCAGTTTCGGTGGCAAGTGTCCTCATGTGCTGAGCCTTCTTGCAGGCCCCCAAACTTTAATTTTTAAAAAAAAATACTTGCCTCCCTGACAGGTGGAAAGTAACATCACTGTGTGGTTTTCATTTGCATCTCCTTGACGACAACTGATACTGAGCATCTCGTCATGTATTTTTTGACCACCTCCTGTGGGGAAATGTCTTGGTCTGTTTTTATCAAGCTATTTCACCGTTATTGAGTTTTTCTAAATACTAATCCATGGTCTATCACCAAACTATATTCCTTGCCTTGTTTTTATTTTATTTTATTTTATTTTTTTGAGACAGTGTCTTACTAAGTTGCCCAGGCAGGGCTTGAACCTGAGATCCTCCTGCCTCAGTGCCCTAAGAAGCTACACCATAGATTCTGAGTCACTTTCTAGAGCAGTGGTTCTCAACCTTCCTAATGCTGTGATCCTTTGACACAGTTCCTCATGGTGTGGTGACCCCAACTACAAAATTATTTTTGTTGCTACTTCAGAACTGTACTTTTGCTACTGTTCTGAATCATAATACAAATATTTGATATGCAGGATGATATCTGAAACGCAACCCCTGTGAAAGAGTCGTTCTACACAGAAAGGGGTCATGAACCATTGCCCTGCATAGTGTTCTTTGCTGCACAAAAATTTTGCATTTTGGGGAAGTCCAATTAATCTAATTTATCTTTTGTTGTTCTTATGCTGTCAGCCAAGAAACCAGCCCCAGACGTCATGAAGATTTTTGCTTTCTTCAGAGTCTTATAATTTTAGTTTTTAAGCTTAGGTTTTTGACCAATTTTAAATTAATTCTTATGTGTGATATAAAGTTAGAATCCATCTTTTTTAAAAGAATTTTTATCTTATTTTATTAAAAATTGCATGTATTTGTTTATTCTTGTGGGGGGGGAGGGTAAACATACACCATGGCGCACGTGTGAGGGCAGGGGACAACCTTCGAGAGTTGGTTCTCTCCTTTCTACCGTGTGAATCCTGGGGATCAAACTCAGGTCCTGAAGCTTGGCAGCAAGAACCTTTACCCACTGAGCCATCTTGGTGGCCCACATCATTGCTCTTTTCCTGACTATCTAACACAAAATATTCAAAGCCGTTTGCTGAAAACACTGTCCCCTCCCTTGTGAATGGTCTTGGCACCGCTGAGAATCTCACAGACCTTGTGTGAATGACAATAGATCGCAATGCACTCTGTAGCCACGTGTGAACAATGAAACAGCCCTGCTTGTGTGCATATGATGGAGGAAAGACACAATCCCGTGTTTACACAGGGTTCCGCTTGTGAGGCAGTGGTTTAGGGCTAAATAACACGATTCACACAGGAGCTAGGCTGTGCTTGGCTCTGTAATTCACAGGTTATGTAAACTGCCTCAAGTCATTAACCCTGATAGGCCTCAGCTTCCTCACCAAGAGGATACTGTTCGCTTCCTAGAAATGTCATGAGGCCTAGGTGAAGGAGATTCCCACACAGCACTCAGTGCACAGTAACTGTGGTGTATATAATAGCCACAGCACCCATTACACCGTTATTAAGATCGTATTATGGAGTGGCTTAGATCTCATTATGTCTGTGATTCCCACATTAACCCCGTGAGGTAAGTGAGGTGGTAATAGCAGTCTCATTACAGAGATAATGTCAGGCTTGGGATGTATTTGGCTGGACCAGGGTCACGTGACAAGGCAGAAAAAGGCACCTGCCTTTCCGCCGTCCATAAAAAGGGCAGCGCTGGAAAGAGAGCACTTTTTATGGAGACCTGGATCCTGGCGCAGCCTTCCTTTCACTGAAAAGTGTACGTGATCCCTCATCCTGAAATAGCCATGTGTTACCGTTCCCTTTGCCCGTGTGCTTGGAACCTTGGCTAGGGTGCAGAGAAACGCAGGGTCCTGTCAGGGACCCAGAAACCAAGGCAAGACCAGAGTCAGATGCCAGATGCCCCTTGCAGAGCCAAACCTCACAGACTCAGAATGGTCATCTTTAGTAATTACAGATGGCTTCAATGTGCAACACCCTCTCCTGGGTGCACAGGCCCAGGGAAGTAGGTACTGACTGCCTCCAGTGGGCTAGCCTCCTCTCACTGCCTCCAGTGGGCAGCTAGCCTCCTCTCACTCCCTCCAGTGGGCTAGCCTCCTCTCAACCCTGGCTTCAGGAAACGGAAAGGAAGAGCCGAGACTTGGAAAGATGGCCGCTTAAATTATTTAAGGTGATGGTGACATAGTCTCGAAGACAGAAGACTGGGAAGAAGGGCTGGGACGGTACAGAGTGGAGACAGAAAGCGCCAAAGCAGGGGAGGTGTAAAAAGTGTGTGTGCGTGTAAGTGTGTGTGTGTGTGTGTGTGTGTGTGTACATTCATGTGTGTATGGTTTGTCCATGGTGTGTGTGCATAGTATATATGTGTGTGCTGTGTGTGTGTATGTGTGTGTGTGCATGTGTGTGTGTGTATCCATCTGTCTCTCTGTCTGGGGGTTTATACCTAGGGCCTTGCACATGCCTCTGTCACTGAGCTATATCCACAGCTTGTTTAATTGCTTGTTTTTATTTTGAAATAAAGAGACAGGTTCTTCCTAAGTTACTCAGGCTAGCCTTGAACTCACTCTGTAGCCCAGGTATGGCCTGAATTTAATTCTCCTACCTCAGCCTCCCAGGTGGCTGAGACTGCCGTCCTGCATCACTGAGCCCAGCAAGAACTGTGAGTTAGGGCAAGGGTGAGCAAGTTCCTTAACAGTTTCTTGTGAAACTTCTATTAAGCTGTCTCTGTCAATCAAACCCAGATTCTTACGCTCCTCCAACACCATGACCTCTTAGCTGCTCCCAACCAAAGCCAGTGTCTTTAGCCTCTCTGGACTGAGTCCTCTGTATGCGAAACCACTCCCCTGTCTCCAGGCACTAAAGGGAAACACAGCCTTCCTGGTGTAATAATGGGATGGATGAAGAAGCTATAAATTTATTTGGATTTATGACTTGGCTCTCTCCCTCTCCTCCGTCTGTGCCAAACCATCCAGGGCCGCTCCTGATTAATCATCTGTGGAAACAGTACATTACTGCAAGGTGCATGTTCTCACCCAAGAGCTTTCAACAAGACCCTGGGAAGCCAAGGGACACCTTCAGGAACCAGCTGCTGTGGGGGCAGTGGACACTTGGCCTTTTCAGAACCTCTGCCACTGATAACCGGAATGGAAAGCCATGCTTTCAGGCTCAGGGAGAGCAGACGAGTCCCGCAGGCTGGAGCGTAAGTCTCCGTGTGAAGCTTTGGGGGGAGGCCGGCAGCGAGGCCACCTGAATAGGGAGCAGTCTCCGGGAGGCTTGAAGCAGCTACCAGGGCAGAAGCATGATGGCAGGTAAAAGCCTGCTCACATTCTGGTTGTGGCACCTGGTGTGTGACCCTAGGCGAAGTCCCCGAGTTTCAGTCTCCTTTTAGAAAGAAGGGAGAGAAGCCTTGTTCCCTAAACCGGGTGTGGCGGAGCACATCTACCGTGGCTGCCAGCCAGCTTTCCTCAGGAGGGCACGCTGTCGGTGAACCTGAGTGCATTTGGCCAGTGATTCCCTCTAAAGAAGCAATACAGACAATGCGATGGGCTGTGGCTTCTGGAAGAGGTAGTAAGGTATATGACCACTGGGCATAGAGATACATGCCTGTAGTCCCAGCACTCAGGAGACTTGTGAGTTTGAGGCTAGCCTGAGCTACACAGGGCCAGCCTGGGCTGCATATTGAGTTCCTGTCTCAAAGCAACAGAAGACTGACTTCCATCTCCCTTGCTCTGATGCAACCAGATGCTTTGCTGGGCACTGCCTTGGGGAAAGGCCCACGGAGCAAGCAGCTAAGCACAGCCTGCAGCCAAAAGCCAGGCACGGGTCCAAGGCCCTCCCTGCAGTGGCCCACAAGTAGCTGAGACCTGCCACTAACCATTCGAAGGAGCTAAGGAGCAGCGCCCCCTCCCTGAGAGGAAGCAGCAGCAGCAGCCTCAGCCTGATGGAGGTTTCTGAAAGAACCGGAGTTTGAGGAGCCAGCTGACTCACAGGCAGACTCCTCAGTCACAGGAGGTGAGGTAGCAAATGGCTATTGTACTAACCACTGGGTTTGGAGGTAATTTTTAATGCAACAAGAGGTAACTGGCGCAGTAGTATTTAAAAGAGAAGTAGGCACCACGAAGAGCAGCTGGTCCCTGTGTGGAAGCTGTTACCATTGGTTTGGCAGGGACAGATGGTCTTGACCTCCTTATATATCTGCAGAAAGAGCGAAGCCAGAGGGTGAAAGGAGGGAAGAAAGGAGATGGTGCTGTCCAGAAAGCCAGGAACCAAACTGAAACTAAAAAGAGAAATGGAGCCACATGCCAACTATTTTGTGTGACATGCGATCATCTAGTCTCAAAATATTCCCCTTGTGTCATGATTACACAGCGGCACAGCTGCTGTGTGGTTGTGCCCTGGTCCCTGGTCCTGTCTTCAATGGCACGGACTGTACCTTCAGATCCCAACCCCATCCCTGTGTCCAGTGCAGCAGTGGTGATGATAAGCAATCTTTCCCCACTAACGCAAGCCATGCGGTGAGTTTTCTCTTCTCGTGCCTTACCTGGTGAAGATCTCATCATCTTTCAAAGCAGCGTCCGCAGGCATCCCTCTCCAGACTGTCCTGGCTTAAGCTGTCCTTTGGGGATGATTTACATCTTCGGGGCTTCTCCTCAAACAGGCACTCCTTTCTAGGCATGTGAACAGAATGGGCACCTTTCCCACTTGGACAGAAACCTCCAAAACCACATTGCAATCTGGCTGATTCGCCCTGGCCGGCTATGGTACCCACCCCACTCGGTTTCGAGAGCCAGTGAATGGAGGAATAAACTATTCTACACAGTCCTCCGAGATGTGAATGGACACTACATGAGCAAGGGTGTGGGGGAACTCAGAGGACGAGTCACAAGTCACAACAGACATTTTCAAAGCCACAAGGCAGAGCTGGTCAGACCTCACAGGTTCTCCCGGGCCATGCTGTGGATCCCTACCGGCACCACGTCCAGGGCAAAGAAGATGGGCTGTTGACATTGTTCATGCAATGAAGGAGGGCCGGGTGAGGGAGGTGATGTTCACTGACAGGAGCAGTTCAAGGGCAGCCAACAAAGCAAGCACTTTCGGAATCCATTAGCAAAGTCAATGGCTGACTGTGTGTCTCTGACCTTCTCCCTGGCTTCGACACACTTTTAATCAGGGCCCAAGACGGACAAGAATTAAACACGGTTCTGTGCTTAAAAGAACAAAAGGTCCTGGTGATCTGGGGTTCTCTCTGCTTCCTTAATTTGCAAACAGGACAGGGACAGCCAAAGCTGCTGTAAGAGTCAGTGTGTGTGTGTGTGTGTGTGTGTGTGTGTGTGTGTGTGTGTATGGGGGTGTCAGTGATGAGACTCAACAGTGTTAAGACTACTAATGAAGACAAGTGGAGCGATAACTTCAGAGAATTCACACTAGGTAAGAAAATGCTTGTTACCTTGGCAACCCCTCCTCCCTGAGGGCATCATAATTCATATTTGGCCAAACCCTAGGCTAAGGGAAGACTAGGCTCCTAGTGTCAAGATATAGAGGCAGAGCTTGACTTGAAGGCACCAGGTGAGTCACAGGAAGTCCTAGTTAGGACCTCATGACTTCAGGTGCTCTGATCTCCCCAGTATCCCTCAGCATCTACCTTCACTGGTCAAGAGAACTCTTTCAGGCGGCGTTCGGTGATCACTGCCTGCTTAGTAATGTTTACTTAGCACCCACATGCTTGATGGCAGTTGGGTAGCATTTGTCAACCTGGTACTGACAAGGCAAAACTTACCTTCTTGGCTAGGTCTTCTATGGACTCAGTAGTGGGTACTCAGCACTGCCTGCTTGGTGAGCACCTACCCGTCTGCTTGACCTGACTGATGAGTCAGCGCTGCCCAGGAGCTGATCTGGCAATTCAGTTATGCACACATGTCAAGGGGACCTGGAGTGGACACAGGGTGGGTTCTGAGAGTAAAAGAACCCCCTCCCCCCCCCCTGTATCATGTACAGAGCACCTGATCATCTTTCTTTCTTTTTCACATTCAGCATCTTCAGAGGTACACACAGTCCACCCTCTTCACAGAGGTAAGCATTCATTAACTTAGCAGGCATTATGGAGCACATTCTCCTGAGGGAGCACCCTCAGGAAGTTTGGGGATGGAGGGATTGAATAAAGCACACTCCTTTTACCAAACAGCGCAAACTCCGGTAGGGGAAACAGGGCCACCCTCATGCTCCTCCTGGCAATAGCCAATATTCTGTGCTCTTCTTCATACCGGATACCACGACAGCACTCAAAGGTGAAAACTCAGTCATGACCAGCCTCATTTTGCCAATATGGAACCTGCGGTCCAGAAAGATTCAGCTGGTCCTTCAGGTTTCCACAGCTAGTAACTGCAGCGGTGGGGTTTGAATTCAAGCAGTCTTACTTTAAGGTCCTTAGACACTACAGGCCAGGCACCTAGATGTCACTGTGACACATGAAGTACCAATCTAGAAATATCCACCTTGCAGCCAGGTATGAGGGGACATACCTGTAATCTAAGCACTCAGCTGATGGAGGCAGAAAGATCATAAGGTCAGTTTTGGGCCACACAGTGAGAACTTGTCTCAAAAGAAGGACGAAGAGAATAAGCAGAAGAGAGAAGAGGAATAAGAAGGAGGCAGAAGAGGAGGATGAGGGGGAAGAAGAAGGAGGAGGAGGAGAAGGAGAAGGAGAAGGAGAAGAAGAAGATAGTTGTTCTTGCATAATGGATACAAAGCCCCAAATTCAATCCCCACAATCACACAACCACACACACACACACACACACACACACACACACACACACACACACACAAAGAAGGAAGAGGAGGAGGAAGAAGAAAAGAAAGGAGGAGGCTGGGGGGATGGCTCAGGGAGTAAGCCCACGTGCTGTGGCTCTATGAGGACCAGAGTTTGAATCCCCAGCACTCACATAAGAGCCATGCATGGCTGCAAGCGCCTGTAACTCAGCACTTGGGCAGGGATGTGCTGTGGCATGTTCTATATGTCCTGTGGGAGCCCGCTCTCGGGTTCCTCGTGGCTTTACCCAGCAGGTCCGCATAGAGGATGATTAGGACCACGGGCCTGAGTGCAGGTGTCTGAGATGGTCTGCACTTGGCTGTGCTGTGGGATGGTCTGTATGTCAAGTTGCTCTGATTGGTCAATAAATAAAACACTGAGAAAGGAGAAATAGAACAGGAAAGCAGAAGGAGTCACTGCTAGCCGCCACCCTGACAAGCAGCATGAAAAGATGCCGGTAAGCCACGAGCCTCGTGGCAGGGTATAGATTTGTGGAAATGGATTAAGTTATAAGAACAGTTAGCAAGAAGCCTGCCATGGCCATACAGTTTGTAAGCAATATAAGTCTCTGTGTTTACTTGGTTGGGTCTGAGCGGCTGTGGGACTGGCGGGTGACAAAGATTTGTCCTGACTGTGGGCAAGGCAGGAAAACTCTAGCTACGGGGTGGGGCCATCAGGAAGAGCCCAAGCTCACACTGCCAGTCAGCCAAGCTAAAATGGCAAGCTTCGGGTTCAGTGAGAGATTCCGTCTCAAGGAATAAAGTAAAGAGTGAAAGAGAAAGATACCCAAGGTCTGCTCTAGTTTCTGCATGCACTTGCCTGGGTGCTCAAGCCCTGACATTCACAAGCATGCACCACCACCACCCTGACATGCACAAGATTTTTTTTTTTTTTTTGGTTTTTCGAGACAAGGTTTCTCTGTGTTGCTTTGCACCTTTCCTGGAACCCACTTTGGAGACCAGGCTGGCCTCGAACTCACAGAGATCCACCTGCCTCTGCCTCCCGAGTGCTGGGATTAAAGGCATGCGCCACCACCGCCCAGCCCACAAGATTTAAATGTGTCACCCTGTGTGTTTAAAGGTCCAGGAGCTAGATAGCCTGCAGGTGATTGGCCTTGAATCACACAGTGCCTGAAAGGCAGAGCAGCAGTGTGGGTTTGAACATTGGTTCAAATCCTAGATCTGCTCCTTATTTCTGTTTTATTTTATTTGGTTTTTTGAAACAGGGTTTCTCTGTGTAGCTTTGCGCCTTTCCTGGATCTTGCTCTGTAGACCAGGTTGGCCTCGAACTCACAGAGATCCGCCTGGCTCTGCCTCCCGAGTGCTGGGATTAAAGGCGTGCGCCACCACCGCCCAGCAATCTGCTGCTTATTGATGTGCATTCCTAAGTAAGTCACTTGAATGATCTTTGCCTCAGTTTCCCCGTGTATAAAATACGGGCAACACAGCACTTCATGCTAGGTTTTCCACAAGTAGCACATAAATGGTTACTCTAAATCCCACCCGACTCCAGGACCCAGGCTTGGCCCTGGCATGTGCAAAGGTGAGTGGAGCTCAGCCCACGAGCAGTGGGTGGTGTCCTCTAGTGTGGCATCACTCTGCAGTGGTGGTGTCCTCTAGTGTGGCATCAGACTCTGCAGTGGTTTCCTACAGAGCACTGACTGTCCATCCAGTGGCAGAATCGGGGCTCCAGCCTGGCTGCTCCCCAACTCAGAGAGAGGCAGCTGGGACAGAGTAGTTCATAGTCATGTGTGTGTCACATGATATAACACGTGACTCTTGCCTTACAGGTAAGCTGTTGGGACACTTCAGAATGGGTATCAAAACTGCGGCGCTTTTGGCTCACAAACTACACACATCCTTAAGGTTAGAGACAACCACACACTCTCTAGCTTGGAAATTAAATTTTACTTAGTGAATTTTTAAAATATGCTTTTTATCAATCACAAGAAATTTGGGGAGGAAGAAAGCCAATTGGAGAAAATAAAAATCACCCATCACTCCATCACCCAGAGGCAGCCACTGTTCACTTCCTCCCAGCCCTTTCCATATACATTTTTAGCACAGTTGAGATCATACTGTATAATCAATTTTGTATCTTGCCTTTCAGAAATGTGAATTTAAAAGTCAAGCACCCAAGAACCCCAGCTATCTCATCAACACTTCAGATGCCTCAGAAATGCATTGGAATTTTAAAAAATTGATTCTACAAATCTCCCCCACCCTGTGCACACACTTCTCTTCTGACCACGTGAGATTCACAGCAGAATACACACGATATAGACACATCCCCCGAAGTGTAATAGATTTGAATTGCACACAAGTTGGTGAATGAATGTCTAAATAATTAGGAGGTTAATTAATTTAAAGTAGTGGAAGATGAGAGAGATTTGAAGCTACAGAGGTCTGCAAGCCAGCCTTGCTAAGGAAAGGTGAAAGAAGCCTGCTGATGATGGCCAGAGCCAGCTGGCCCCAGAGGGCCTCACCCGATGGGTGCCAGGCCATTCCAGACCTGCTGGTTTGACTGGATGGCTCTTGTGATCCAGAGGCCTCCTGATCGCGTAAGCAAAAACACTGATGAAAAAAAAAAATAAGTATTCAAGTGCTCCAGCAGGCAGTCCAGGTTCAAATTCAAGGTTTGCTGCTTAACTCTTAGACTATAGGCAAATTATTCAATCTCTCTGCTCCTTAGCCTTCTCGCTATAAACAGAGATGATGTTAATACTATATTATAATGTTATTATAATAATTGATTCAATCTGTGTATCTGAATCATTCTAAATACACAGTAAAGTCTCAGTAAATGTTAGATCTTGTTAGCTGGGAAGGCATGTCTGCTAGAACAGCGGCTTTCACATACTTTGTGTGTATGTATGCATGTATGTGCATATACATGTGAATGCTCATGTGCATTTCTGTTTGTGGTGTGTGTGTCCAGGTGCATGTGAGGGTGTGGGTTTGGGTTGTGTACACGTGTATGGAGGCCTTAGGCATCATTCCTCTGGCACAGTCTACCTTATTTTTTGAGACAGGGTCTCTCCTTGGCCAGGAACTCACTGAGGTAGGCAAACAGTGAGCCCCAACATGCCACCAAGCCCAGCTTTTCATGTGTTCTGAGGATTAGAACTCGGGTCCTCAAGATTACATGGCAAGCGCTTTACAGACGGAGCCGTCTCCCCAGCCCTTCTGTGTGTTTTGACTGTGACTACTCAGTAAGAAATACATTTTAACTTAACAAGCCAGTACATATGAGCATACATGCTGCAGGTGTATGTATATGTATGTACAAAGACACACACATGCATGCATGCACCTCCACACATGCACACACAAACACATAGGCACACACACACACACACACACACACACACACACACACACACACACACACACTCCATCCAGGTGAAACAGCCGCTTTTCCTATTCTGTTTCATTTTTGGAAATAATGGTTGCCATTCACTACACTGATTTCGAGTTTCACTCCTGTGGCTCGGTCAGCAGTCTGAAGAATACCAGCAGAAAGGTAAGCATACAGATTTGGAGGTAAGGATTACTTGGGAGCAAATCTCAGCTCTGCCACTTGTCACCTGTGTGTAGCCCTAGGTGTGGTCTCCTCTAAAAATGACGATCACGTCTGCCTCGCCAGTTGATCATATGGTCCAAGACCTGGCACTTAGTAGGTTCTCAGTAAGCTGCAGCTTTTTCAATTTATCTGCTTTCTTATGCAAACAGGACTTGGAGACAATCTTGCCTCCATTACCAATGCCTCTGGGACCTCCAAATGCAATTACCATGAGGCTTTGTCTCAGGAGTTGGTATGGAAGCAGCTTCCGAGGTCTGTGATACTCTCACTTAACAGCGTGCTTCCAAGGTCCGCTATTTGGATTTGATTTTTTAAAGTACTTCCTTTATTTTAATTCAGACCCCAGGGACCTAGAAAGTACACCGCTGCTTTTTCCCAATAAAAATCAGACCAGCAATAAGCATATTGCATTTAAAACGGGGAAGCTGGGCACGCCTTCAAAGGACACCGCATTAGGACTTGGCTGGCTCCCAGCCCGTTTCCCTGGAGGAAACAGGAAGTCCTGCCATCTAGTCTCCAGGCTGGTCGTCTGAAAGCAGCCCTGACTGTGACAAGCTTTTCTACGACTGGGCCAAAAGCATGCTTAGAGGGGAGAGAGATTGTCTACATGTTAGAGTGACACATAGAGGCTCACCTCTTACAATTCATACCCTGTCTCAGGAACCCCAAGCTAGCAGGGGGTACCCAGCCCATTGCTCCTGACCCTGACCCACAAGACCTCCTTGTCTCAGTTATCAGAGGCCTGTTAATTCCTGGACACTTGGAAGACTGCTAGACTCACAAAAATGTCAGTAGGAACAAGAATTTTTTAAACCCATAGCAAGGCTTACTATAGGATAGCCAAGCATCATTTCACATACATTTTTTCATCCTTATTCATTCCCTTTTCTCGGCCCTGAGAGAGATCCTATTGTTATCTTCAACTTAAGGATTTTAAATACAGAGGTACGGGTTGGGAAAATGCCTCAGGCACAAGAGAGTTTGATACATCAGTGTGAGGGCTTCAGTTAGGATCTCCAGGACCCACAGAAAGACCGAGTACAATCACGTATGTCTGTGACTCCAACACTGTGAGAGGCAGAGGCAGGAGCATTGAAGGGGTATGCTGGGCAATCAATCTAGCCAAAAAATGGTGAACTCCAGGTTCAGCGAAAGACTGTGTCTCACAGTAATAAGGTAGAGCATGACAGAGCAGGATATGGACATCATCCTCTGATCCCAGTTTGCGTGTGCAAGAGCACATGTACACAAGTGCACATACACACACACATGCACACACACACACGTACATTCACGCATGTATGTACACCACCACCCTCCCAAATCAAAACAAAAAAAAACCAAAGCATGTAAGCTCAGCATGGTGGCACGCACCTAGAATTCTAGCACTTGAGAGGCTGAGGGTCCTCATCCTCATAAATCTCCATGACTCTATGGCTAGCCTGGGCTAAGTAGAGAGTATCAGGCTAGCCAGGGCTACATAGCAAGTCTTCATCTCAAAACACCATAAATAAGTAAGTAATAAATAAGCACAAGGACCTTAAGGGATTTGCACGAAGGTCCACAGCAGGAAATCTGGCTGCAGGCTCACTGCCCTCTGTAATGACACGAACAGGTGGCCCTTTCATGTGCCAGACCCTGCTCCAGTCCCGTCCCATTTGTCAACACACCCGCCCCTCACAACAGCCTCAAGTGTTTGCTATTGAACCATGTTTCCTGCACCAAACGGCCCTCCCCGGAACCATCTTTTCTGGAAAGCTCAAGAACAGAGAACCATGAAAGACCCTTCACGCTGCAACAGCAGGAGAGCTCCGTCGCCTGGGAGGAACGGAGACTCTGGGGCCAGAGGACACAGCTCAGTGGGGACTGGGCGCTTGCTTGGCACACTCAAGGTCCTGGGTCCAACCCTCCAGAGTGCAGTAAAGTAAGGAAGCTTCGGTTTGTCAGCAGTGCCCTCCTGTGTCCACATGTAAGGGGCAAGTGATAACTGCCAGTCCGTTCATCCAATACCCGTTTCTTAAAGAATATGCCAGGTAGATGACAGGATGGGAAGACTGGCTGATGAGATGGCACAGCAGGCCAAGTGCTTCCTGGAAAGCCTGACCGTCTGACTTTGATCTCTGGGACCTACACGGTGGAAAGAGACTTCTTCTGAAACTGGTCCTCTGTCCGCCATAGGCATACATGACATGTGAACACCCACTACCACCACCACCAACAGCAAATAAATAGATGCAATAAAAGTTTCTAATTAAAAACTAAGTTTTTAAATGCACACAAATCTCGCCCTCAAGTAGATTACTTCTACACATAAAAGCTTTGTATCCTAACAACATTTGCTGGGGTTGAAATAACCGCCTCTCGGTGGGAAACTGAAGTCAACACTGGCTGAAATCAAGACTCGAACCTAGGTTTGTTTGACTCCATATTCTCAACCACTAAGTCAAACCAGTTTCCACTCCAGGGCACCTGAGCACATGCACCTCCCCACCCATCCTCCATTATACAGTAGCATATGAGGCGACTCCACCTTTGACCCCAGGGGTTATTGGTCTAAACCAATTTGGATGACATCATTTCTTTCCACTATGATTAGCTCACAAGCAGGAGCATACAGGGTAGTTTGGAGTGATCTCATCAGAGGATGGCTCTCACCTCTTCTCACCATTGTAAGAAGGGTGGCTCTTCCTTCTCCTGAACAGTGACTCAGATGAAGAAAGCCGGAAGGCTGGCTCCTTGTTGGCGGCCATGTTACAATCATGAAGAAAGGCCAACCGAGGATGGAGTCAACCCTCGAAACAGCACAAAAGTGACAGGAGAGCTGAGAAACAGAGGTGGCACCCTGGGAAGCCATGTCTGAGCCCATACCACCACCTCTCCACTTATTTATAGATTTCAAGGAATCCTCTTTAATGTTTAAGTCCATTTAACTGCCTGCAACCAAGAACAACCTAACTAGCATGCTAAGTGTGGAAGAGATGAGCTTTCTGAAGCTCACAGTTAGCATTCCAAACTTTCTAGTTGGCAAGGAAACATGAAGACACTACCAAATGATTATAGTGAAACATGCATAGGTGTGACCAGTTAAATTGTCTTTGGAAATTTAAATTCGCCAAGGCATAAATACATATTTTTATGTACTTACCTGAGAACATATTTACCATGCATTGTGTAAGCATGTCCTTATAAATGCAACTTCAGAAGAAAAGAAAAAGGGTGGCCCCGTGGAGGAAAGAGAGCTACCCACAAGAGCAAGCACTAGTTAAACCAGAAGAAAGAAATGGTAAGAAATAAAGCATGACATCAATGTGGAGATACTTTGATATCTATCAGAGGGGCAAGGGATAGAAACACCCAGGACTTGGGTGGGTGCATCAAAGTGCTTCCTCTCCTGGCCTTCTGGGACAAGCAAAAGTCAGCAGGCTTCTCTGAGGGTCAAGTTAGCCAAAAGCACCACAGTGTTTAACACACACACCATTTGGTTCAGCCACTTTCCTTCCTGAGATGTCAGAGGTAATGAATCAAAATGGTATGTAGAGATACACATCCAAAGCCAGGCATGGAGGCACACACCTTTAATCCTAGCACTTGGAGGCAGAGCAGGCAGATCTCTGTGGATTTGAGGCAGCCTGGTCTACAGAGTGAGCTCTAGGACAGCCAAGGCTACACAGAGAGATCCTGCTTTTAAAACAAACAAACAAAAGCAACTGATAAAAAAAATTAGTAATTAATGGAGGGAGGAAAGAATATGATAAAAATATTTTAATAAAAAGTAAAAATAGAAGATACACATCCAAGGATGTTCATTCAGTTTGTTTTGTAATGAAACAAATGGTGAAATATTGTTGTGGAATAATCTTTTTATACACTGTCAAGATGTGTCTTTTCCAAGGCATCTTCTGATTGATTTAATAAAGAACTGAATGGCTAATAGCTAGGCAAGAAGAGGTTAGGCAGGACTTCTAGGTACAGAGAAGAAAGGCAGAGTCAACAGCCAGACACAGGGAGCAAGACATACAGGAGGAGAGGTAAAAGCCACAAGCCACGTGGCAGCATGTAGATGAATAGAAATGGGTTAATTTAAGTTATAAGAGCAAGTTAGAAACAAGCCTAAGCTAAGGCCGAGCTTTCATAATTAATAATTAATAATGTGCCATGATTTGGGGCCTGGTGGTAAAAAGAAAGAAAGGAAGAAAGAAAGGAAGGAAGGAAGGAAGGAAGGAAGGAAGGAAGGAAGGAAGGAAGGAAGGAAGGAAGGAAGGAAGGAAGAAAATGCCTGTTACACATGGTGCCCCAATATCTGGACACATATATCCACATAAGGCCTGAATAAGCTAAGAAAAGTTCTGGACAAGGAGCCAGATGTGGCTTTCTCGTCCTGCAGTCTCTAGGGTGAGCCGGTGATCAGTGGTATAGAGAGGCACAGCTGGTGATCGGAGAATGCTGTGGGTGCTCAGTAAAAACCGACCCAGTGTATTAAAAATGTGTATAGGCTTAAAAAAGGAAAAAATGGATATAGACATTCATAGAAAAAATAGTTTATAAATAATAAAATAAAGTCTTTAAAGAAAGAATAAAATAATATAAAAAGGATAAGTCATGTAAAGATGGAAAACACACAGGGAGTCTGGATCCTGTATGAGGCCATGTTTACTTTTAATTTTTTGATTACTGATGAGTAAACAAAAGCTGGTGAGAGACATGGGATTGTAAGGAGGACTGCTGAATTAAATCAGACTACATACTTTAGGAATGCCTTAACTTTAAAATGGAAGTCAGAAAATGTATTGCTTTGGGGAAGAGGTTACGCTTTTATTTCCACAGAAAATGAAAGGCTGTGAATTCCTTCAAGGTTGATAGAGATCAGGTTTGATTGGGGAAGACCCCCTGAAAATCCTGGCTACAGACATAAAGAACTAAAACTACAATACAGGTGATGTACGTTTTACCTGCTCAAACATAAAACAAAAAAAAATCATCTTTGACTAGCTTGTGTACAATGCACAGTCCATAATTTTGTTGATACAGATATATTTGTTACCTTTAAAATTTTGAATGTTTTCAGAGAAAGGGGACTAGATACTAATGAAAATGGGTGGCTGAGGTGATCCAGCCTCTCAGATGCCTCTGTTGCAGTTTCCTCAGAGTTCCACATCAGAACAGCTTCAAGGCTGCTGGCTGAGATGGTCCAGCCTCACAGATTATTGTAGCCAGAACTACAAACAAGCCTTGTGCTCTCCCACTGCACAGAGACTGGACAACAATGGGAGGGCTAGTTTTCCCAGGACTTGACCATTATCTCAATTTTCTCAGGTTCCCTAAAGATCCATCATCCCAGACAACAGGAAGTAGTCTAGAGAACATGATATCTATGTTTTCAAGATGTGAGGTGGGTGGTTTTAGGTTGTTCAATGGGTTATGGATGTTTGTCATCATTTAGGGGGTGTGGTTACAAATTGTTACTGGTCATGGTCAGGGAGAAAGCTAAACAAAGGGAATTAGATTCAGGGATCTCTTTCTGAAGGGAAAAGGGGGATATAGTATAGAAATGATAGGATAAAAGGGTGGATTGTTGAATCTGCTTTTGAACAACCATTAGTCTCAAATATTTTACATTGGTATGGATTTTTGAATATAGATACAAATTTAAGGTTATTTTTGTTATACTGTATATGTTTCTACTCTTGTTTAATCTATTGTACCTATGCAGCTCATTTAAAAACGGAATGCAAAGTTTTAGTCCTTGAAAGCTATTTAGGATAATAAAGAAAGACAGGTTAGTAGCTAGTCATCTATAACAATCAAACTTATAATCATATTAGGTATGTTTTCAAGGTCAAATAGATATATTTTAAATAGATAGATGGTCTTCAAACACTTCAAAGACCTACAAAATACGGCATTTAAGATGTTTTAGCAACATAAGGCTTTTCATGAAATGAGACACAGCTGCTCCTGGCAGCACCAATTTACTTCAGAGAAGATAATGAGTACTGAAGAACCTCCATATGGAGTTTACTTTCTTTGTGGCAAAAGCTAGCCATTTTGGTAAGAATCTGCCCTTGCCTCAACTGCTGACAGAATGTTGTCCAAATTGAACAAGCAGAACACAAAAGAAAGCAACTGCCAAACTTTGCCAAGACAGGGTAGGACAGTCTTTCAAAATTCCTGCTTTACAGAAAAATCCATCAGATATTCTAGGTTCATAGACTGAAGATGGATGCCCCAGTGTTACAGAGGAACTGTGGGTGATTGTCCAGGCAGCCAGATGTCTCTGTCATTTCTTAGTTTTGGAGGTTGCTTGCTCTGCACTTCCTGCTTACTCAGGTAATATTATATCCTTCTCTGGTCTCTGATGGGGTTGAAAATTAGATAGTTATAGTTACAGTTTTCCTTAATTATGACAGAAGGAAATTAGATACAAACCTTTGGGCTCACCAAGATAAGTTAGATAATGGAGTATTTTCTCTGAATTTGTCAAATGCAAATGGACTGAACATTGTGAATATAATTCTTACATGATAATTGTTATCAATGTGTATAGTTTTACTATGTTAGAGTTAAAAACCTTCCCTTTTTCTTTAGATAATACCTGATAATTGTTCTTATTGTATTAGTTTTACTGTGTTGGAGTTAAAAATCTTTCTTTTTTTTTTTATTTAGACATAAAGGGAGAAATGTTGTGGAATAATCTTTTCATACATTGTGAAGATATAATTTTGCCAAGGCACCTTCTGATTGGTTTAATAAAGAGCTGAATGGCCAGTGGCTAGGCAGGAAGAGGTTATGCAGGACTTCTGGGCAGAGAGAGAGATCAGGGAAGAAAAAAGGCAAAGTCATCAGCCAGATGCAGAGGAGCAAGACATACAAGAGGAGAGGCAAAAGCCATGAGCCACGTGGCAGCACATAGATGAATATAAATGGGTTAACTTAAGTTATAACAGCCAGTTAGAAATAAGCCTAAGCTATAGGCCAAGCTTTCACAATTAATAATAAGTCTCTGTGTCATTATTTGGGAGCTGGCTGGACAGAAGAAGACTTGCTACAAAATATTTCACCATTTCTCATCACATTCTACATACCCTATCTTCCATATCAATGTGTTTGTTTCCTATCCCCATACTGATGATCAAAATTCCCTCAAAATTGTTAACACAAAGTCAATAAGCATTTAAAATTTCCACATATACTGTCTCTCTGTGTATGTAAAATAAGAGGTGTCAGCCCTATTCCATGTAGCTACTTTAAAAGATAAAAATATATGGACACATAAAAATGAATGAGGTATGGCTTATACTGTCACAAAGAGAGTTTAGGAAAAATACACAAATACGTTTATGATATGTGGAAATGGTCAAAGAAATTTTGCCTGTGAGTCTACAATCAGAACACCTAAGGACTAGAAATAGTCCTCTACAGGGGGATTACAATTACTAGTGGAGAAGATAATTCTATGGCAGGAAGGAATAAGCCACTGTGTGCCCAGGCCCATTGCCAGCATGACCTGCAGCTGATCAGGAACAGACCATCTTAGAAGCAAGAGTGTGACCCTGTACAGGCTGTGTCCTGTTGTAAGAATCCTGTCCCACGGGAAGATGGTCATTTACCACGTGGCGGAGGTGCTTCAGATGGCCAGATGAAAAGGGGACCAAGGAAGTGAAAAACACCACGGAGCAGAGCTTTGCAGGCCACCCGCTGCCCCACAGCATCTAGGCAGAGTGGTGTTCCTCCAGAGTGGCAGCTGCCAGAGAGGCTGAGGTAGATGGATCACTTGAGCCTAGGAGTTTAAAGCTAGCCCAGGCAATGGGCAATGTAATGAGGTCCTACATGAAAAATAAGAAAAATGAAAAGTACAAGTTCTGGTGAGAAATGACTTTTACAACTCTATAATTTTCTGTTGTGGTGGTTTGAAAGAATGGTCCGCAAAGGGAGTGGCACTAATGAGAGGCGTGGCCTTGTTGGAGTGGGTGTGGTCTTACTGGAAGAAGTATGTCACTGTGGAGGTGGGCTTTGAGGTCTTATATATGTTCAAGCCACGCCCAGTGAGACAGACCACTTCCTGTTGCCTGCAAGTCAAGATGTAGGACTCTCAGCTACTTCTCCAGCACCATGTCTGCCTGCGTGCTGCCTTGCTTCCCACCATGATAATAATGGACTAAACATCTGAGCTGTAAGTGAGACACCCCAATTAAATGTTTTTCCTTTATAAGAGTTGCCATGGTCATGGTGTCTATTCACAGCAATAGATACCCTAAATAAGACACCTGTTAATATGGATATTGTGGTGGTTTGAAAGAAAATGGCCACCAAGGGGAGTGGCACTATTAGGAGGTGTGGCCTTGTAAGAGGAAGCGTGTCACTGTGGGAGTGGGCTTTGAGGTCTCTTTTGCTCAAGTTTCCCTCAGTGTGATGGTCAGTTGACAACTTTGTGTTGCCTACAAGATGTAGGACTCTCCAGCACCACCTCTGCCTGCACTCGGCCACGCCCCCACCATGATGATAATGGACTGAATCTCTGAAACTGTAAGTGAGCCATCTCAATTAAATGTTTTCTTTATAAGAGTTGCCATGATCATGATGTCTCTTCACAGCAATAGAAACCCTAACTAAGACAGATCTAATACGTATTTCATTATTCAATAATGAAAATAATAAACATTTGTTGTTAGGGAGGTCTGTTTTATGAGGCAAGGTCTTTCTATGCAGTCCTTAGCTGTCCTGGAACTCACTGCATAGACCGAGCTGGCCTCCAACCCATAGAGATCTGCCTGCCTCTCTCTCCCATGTACTGGAGCACATTAAAAGCGTGCACCATCACTACCCGCTGTTTTTGGGACATCTCTATGTAGTCTAGGCTGGCCTTGAACTGGTGATCCTTCTGGCTCCATTTCCCAAGAAATGGAATACAAATGTGTATTACCAGACTTGGCTGTTACACTATTTTTAATATTTTGCTGCTTCTAACTTATGTGTGAAATTTCAAAGAAACTGTAGTGTCATGCTTATAACACTAAATATATATTTTATGTAAGGGTTTCCTTTTCCATTTTCAGGTAAAAAGAGACACTTTTGACAAATCCAATATGATGACATTTGAAATCTATACTCCAGTAGATTCACAGGACATATTATATTTAATAAAAAGTTTTTGTGATTCATTATTTCTCATCACACGCTATAACCCTACCTTCCACCCTAATGTGTTTTCCTATCTCTGTTTCTCCTTTGAAGTTTAGATCTAAATTTCAGAAACACGGCTAATGTAAAATAAGTCAGAGTCTAGACCATCTGAGTTTCAATCTCTCTCTCTCTCTCTCTCTCTCTCTCTCTCTCTCTCTCTCTCTCTCTCTCCCACCTTCCCTCTCTTCCCCCTCCTCTCTCTTCTTCCCCCTCATCTCTCTCTCCCTTCCTCCCTCCCTCCCCCGCCCCTCGCATGCTCTAGGGCTGCACTGATGAAATTCGCCCAATGCTGAGGTTAGGAGGTTCTAGAATGTGCTGTCCTTATCTATCACCCCAACCTCAACTCCTGCCTGGACTCCATGCGAAGGAAGCCCTGGACAGGGGATTGCAAACAGGATGGAGACAGGATGGATGGAAAGGTAGGTCGGAGGACGCCCTGGAGGGAGGATCTGGATAGAGGCTCTTAGCAACAGAAAAGGTGCCAACTCAGGGAGCATGGTCGCTGCTCTCAAACCTGTCATGGGAGAGAGTCAGAAGAGCTCAGCTGCAAGTGGTGGCTGAGGCTGAGACAGGGGGATCACCACAAAGGGAGGTCCAGGCTTGCCTGGGATACAAAGTGAGATAAATAAATTTATTTATTTATTACAAATAAATAAAACTGGGGGTGTGGGGTGACAAAGCCAGAAGGTAGGGTGGGGAGAGGGAGACTGTGGAGTCAGCCCACGTGGACCTGAATCTCCAGCCCACAGGAAGCATGAGCTTCCCAGTCTCTATGGAGAGATGAGAACTTCCTCCCTCAAGTTCTCCAGAGAGCTCAAGACGACAATCCAAGAAAAGCACTTCGTACTTGCTGCAGAGATGTGCCGTCTGTAACAACTGTTACTGTAACATTACTGTTGATTTCTTCTAGTTGTGTGTGTGTGTGTTCATTGAGACAGTCTCACTGTGTAGCCCAGCTCGCCCTAGAACTCACTATGTATGTAACCCAGGCTCTCCTCAAACTTACCTTCTTCTTGCCTCAGCTTCCTGAGTCCTGAAATTACAGGCATGCATCATTGTACCCAGCTTAGTGTTGTTTTTATTGCTGGGGTTGTTTAGGTGCCACGAGCACCCCCACTCTACGTGGGTTAAGCAGGAACTCAAAGACTCTCCACACCTCAAAAAGACACTGTAAATGGAAGCCTTGAGAGTTCCAGGAAGGGTCGCGTCTCCAAGGGCCCTGAGTTCGGCTTCTTCCTGCTACAAACAAGACACACCAAAGAAACACACGCCCCTTCTCCATCTCAGGGCTCCAGGGAGCAACCTCAGAACCTGACCCTCTTGAATCCAGGGAGGGGCCAAGCCAGTTCCAGGAAGAGCCTGGCCTTGGTCCAGCACAGAGGAACGCTCACCCTCTGCCAGCCACCAACAAAAGTGATGAGATGGTTGTGATAGCCTCTGCTCTGCTTGTGAGGTGTGACAGTGAGCCAGTCCTCACCTCGGAAGTGCACGGGAACAGATGCACACAGCTGGTGTCTAGGGAAACCGTCTGGCTGCGGAGGGCTCGCTAGCAGGGGCTTTGCCTGATCCATTCAGGGTCTTTGGAAAGCACAAGGCCTAGGTTGAAGGAGCTCTTTATAGGAGTCCAGGGAGGGTAGATTAGCAAAGGGTGGGGTGGGGGCAGGGGATGCAGCACAGGGATCCTGAGCTCCTGTGTGCTCTGGATCAGGTTTGTAAGGATGGGGGCCCAGCTGGCCTGCATCCATGCAGACCTGAGCCCTAGGGAGGCGGCTGCAGAAAGGAACTCCAGTGTGACATACAGAGAAGACCACGGGGAGACGTCGAAGCTCCAGGTAGCCTCCCTGGGGCTCGTGACAAATAAGACGCATCTGGCAGCAGTGTGGCAGGGGCTACGGGACTGTGTGTCTATGAATATTCCCTTCCTGTTCTCCGGGCACCTTCTGCACAGGTGTGAGAGGAGTCGGGGACAATCCAAAGTCATCGACAGGAACCTGCACCTATGGTGATAAGCAGACTAGCAGCGCTCACACTTTGCTCATTAATAAATTAGCTAGTTAATTAATTAAGTGATATTGTACTGATTATCCGACATGATGATTAATTTTATGTCTCAACCAGTCCAGGCCACAGAGTGTCTAGACATTGGTCAGATATTCAGCGTGTGTGGGTGAGGGAGAGACTTAAGAGGTGAACTGACTGGGTAGAGCCATGGCCCTCCTACTGCAGGTGGGACTGTTGCTAGAAGCCGGGACTCCAACAACACTGCTGGTTTGAGCCTTTCCCCTGCCCTCAGACTGGATCGCACACCATCAACTCTCCAGGCTCCCGAGAGTACAAACCGCTCTTCCAGAGGACCTGAGTTTGAACGCCAGCACCTACACCTGGCAGTTCATAATCATCAGGAACTTCAGCTCCAAGGAAAACCAACACCTCTGGCCTCAGATACACACACACACACACACACACACACACACACACACACACACACACACACAATTAAAAGTAACAAAAAGAAATAAACACCCTTCTCTCTTCCTCTCTGTCTCCGTTGTTGTTTTGTTTTAAGCATGGGTTTGGCTAGCTCCAGCTAGCCAGGAACTCACTGTTTAAGACCAGGCTGGCCTTGAACTTCTGCTCTTCCTGCTTCAGCCTCTTGTGTGCTGGGATGACAAGCATGTAACAGCACACCCAGCTTTGCAATGGATCTTCTGATACCCACACACAGATGAGTATAGATCCCGATTCTCTAGAGATTCCTGACAACACACCGGCTCTGCGCCAGGCTAGCCTATGCTAAAATAGCGTCCGTCGGCAGCAAGCCCTCTGCAGCAGAGAGTGGAGAAGACAGAGATGGGGGATGCTTTACTCAAGTGACAGATGCTGTTGCTGAACATATGAGGTTTCTAGAGACAACTTGAGGTGCAGGGGTGAGCAAGAGAATAGGGGTCCAAATTAAGAGGCAAATGCCAGAGGCAGTAGAGAGTAAGTTAATTAAGCCTAATGACATTACATTTAAAACTCCATGGGAGTACAGGCTGGCGAAGTGTGTGTGTGTGTGAGTGTGTGTGTGTGTGTGTGTGTGTGTGTGTGTGTGTGTGTGTGTGTGTGTGTGTCTACAGATTAGAACTGAACCCAGACAATCAAATGCTAGATCCTATGTAATAAACTCTAGCACTTTACACTATTCTCAAGGAAAATGAGGACATGGGGCTTGGACTTTTCAGTGAGGGTAGAAAATTATGCTGACATGCAACATTTGCACATGCATGTCATATGTGCTCAAACCATGTATTAGGTATAATTACCCAAATACACCCCCCCACACACATACCATTCTTGAGTTTCTTTGGAAATTAGGTCTTGCCCAGAACAGCCCTGAGTGATGTGACCCAGTGAGTCTTGGGATTGATGTAGCCCCATCAGACAGATCCCATTTGGGAGGAAGCTGTGCTCCTGGCTCAATACACCTCTGCTGAGTAGACCAGAGCGAGGCTCTCCACCTAGGTCTGTTGTTTCTTTCTGTTTAATGAGGGTGTGTTGTTCCAGTGGTTCTGGTGGTTCCGGTGGTTCCAGTGAAACAGACCTGAGCTCCCGGCCAAACCAGCATGGGCAGATCAGCCACAGGGCCTGCTGGGAAGGCAAATGACCTGGCTCCAGACGCCACCGCAAAGGTTGTTATCTGTGTTCTTCCCAAACCTCTGAAGCTCTGTTACCAACATTTCTCATGTTCCTATCCACTATCCCGGCCAAGCTTCCAGGGCCAACTATAGACTTTTCCTATCCTGTAACACTGACTGTGGGACCTATCGTAGCCCAGGAAGTGGGGTCAACATGAGGAATCCAGGCATCAACACGGCATGGAGTTTTACACCAAGCCCTGGAGAGCAGCTGGCTTTGCTTTAATCACAGAAAAGCAGGAAGAAGAGGATTGGGACGTGTAGCACCAACCTTTACTCATTCATCTGTGATTGATCATTTCACAAAGCTGGATATGGGGAGCGATCAATAATCCCACTTGTGTTCTTCCCTTCCATGAATAATTTTTGAACAAACCAAGAGAGAAGACAGAGGACACAGATACCAGTCAGAACAGCAGCCTTGAAGGTGAGCTGAAGAACATGCTTTAAACCTGTGTCTTCCTTTAGGGTCCAGTTTCCCCATCCAGAAAATGGGCTGGCCACAGTGTGCCTGTTTTTAAGACAAATCTTGTCCTGCAAAACCTGATTTTAGGTCCTGGCTTCATCCTCAGAGGTGGAGTTAAGAAAAATCCAGGAAAGGCAGATCTAAGCACATTTCGTTCCTTCCTGGAAACTTACCCATCAGGTAAATCGCTTCTCTAGGGGCTTGTTAGTGAAGATACATGGGGACCATGCTCTACATCAGCTGGCATCTCTGTATTTAAAACATGGGGCAGAGCCTAGGAAGACGACTCAGCTGCACAGAGTACCCACTTAGTAACTCACATTCCTGTAACTCCTGCTCCAAGAGTTCAGGTACCCTCTTCTTACTGACCCCTGAGGACTCCTACATGCATGAGATGCACATACATACACCCAGGTACACACTCGTGCATACACACACACACACACACACACACACACACACACACACACACACACACACACACACAAATAAATAAATAAATCTTATAATTAAAAACATGGGAGAAGGGTAGTGTTCTGTTTTGAATGAGATGCCTTCCCATAGGTCTCAGGCATTTGAAAACTTTGGTCCCCAGTTAGTGGCTATTTGTGGAGGACTAGAAGATGTGGCCTTGCTACGTCACTGGTGGGTGGGTAGGCTTTGAGATTTCAAATGACTCAGGCCATTTAGAGTTAGCCTTTCTGCTTCCTGTTCATGGATTGAGATCTGAGCTCTCAGTTGCTGCTCCCCAGGCCTGCCTGCTGCCATGCTCCCTTCCATGATGACGATGGACTCTTTTTTAAAAAATTATTTATTTTTATTTTATGAGCATTGGTTGGTGTTTTGCCTGCATGTATGTCTGTGTGAGGGTGTTGGATCCCCCAGAACTGGAATTATAGACAGTTTTAAGCTGCCATGTGGATGCTGGGAATTGAACCTGCGTCCTCTGGAAGAGCAACCAGTGCTCTTAACCACTCAGCCATCTCTCTAGATCCCGGTGATGGACTCTTACGGGTCTGGAACAGCAAGGCACAAATAAACCCTTCGCTTCTACAAGTTGCCCTAGCCGTGGCATTTTATCACAGCAATAGAAAAATAACGCATACAGGTCAGTTCCCAGTACTTGGTGTTGTGTCTGGGTTCCAGGCTGCTGATAGGAGATGGATGAACTTGTGGTGCGTGGGTCCCTGCTTCCCACGGGGAGCACAATAGAAGGAGTGTTGGATCATGTGTCCAGATATTCGTTCAAACCCCAGCCCTGCCGCTTCTAACCAGGCACCTTCGGGAAGATCATCTCATCTCATCCAGGCTCCAGGTCTGTCCTTGGATGCTCTTGTCTACCTCAGAGATTCACTGGGAAGACACAGTTTGCTATGAACTAATAGGAAGGACTGTGTTTGTGGATTCTGGTGTCACCTGCTTCCAGTGCTCTTTCTAGGAACCTGCCCCTCAGTCTAACTTGGACATCAGCCTGTGGCTCAGGCATAAGTGATCTAAAAATAGCTGTTACCCACAAGGCCTGTTGAATCCTCTCTCTCTCTCAGAAGTCCATCATGGACCTGGCCAAGACCAAATTAGGGAACTGGGCATTGCAGATTTCCCATTTTCCCAGCAACCTTGCATTCTTGGGTAGCTCAGGGAAGGATTTGCATCATACTAAGGTATTTTAGTCTCTGTGTCTGGCCTATTACACCATCCTATACCAAACACCTGTGCATACATACATACATACATATGTACATACATACATACATACACACATGCACACACACTCAGTCACACACAAATACATGCATACATACACACATGCACACACTCAGTCACACACACACACACACACACACACACACACACACACACACACACACACACACACACATATGCACCTACACCTGCACACAGACCAGAGAATCTATCTCAACCCTAATAGCTTGGTTGTTTTTCAAGTACAGAGAGAATTCGCAGTTTCTTAGATGTTAAAGGACAGAGAGAGAGGAAAGAAAAAGAAAAGATTTTGCATCCTGCTCAGAATGGATTCTTAAAAAAAAAACCTCTTTGGGAGTGGGGCTTTCTCTCCCCCTGAGATGTGATTACGGGTTCTTTTTCTTTTCTTGCTGCCATTTCATGTGCATTCAATACTCGATACCCAGTGTGGAGTCTTTGCTGCTCTGGACTTCTCCTTCCGGCACAGAATGGATTGCACAGGGCTGGTGTGTCTCCAGGCAGCCAGGGGACCAGCTCTGGTCAATGAGGTGTCAACAGGGGTGACAAGTGTTGCTTCTGGCCCAGAACATTTAACTGTTTAGCTGCCTCTGTGGTGCTCCTGAGCGCCATCCTCACCATCGAGTGGTGATTAACCGTGTTCAAGATGGCGGCTGCTCTCCCCAGGACGTGGGAACTCCTGTAAGGAGACACGGAGCACAGCCTCCCGCTGGCTTGTGATGCAGATGGGCCAGAAGCAACCTTTACCATCACAAGACATTAGATTTGAAAGCTGCTTGCTCCTGCAGCTTCATGGGCTTATTTTGTCTACTATAACCATAATAAATGACAAAATGTATGCATTAAAACCAGTCTTTCCGATACTTCCAAGGGCATCCAAGTTGACCATAGATGACACCAGTTCGTGGCAGTCCCCAAATGTCTCAGCTCTGCTGCGTTCACGTTCACAGGCGGGTTTAAAGAGAAGACCATGCTTCCGAGAGATTCGGTCTCGCCTTTGCATTAAACATCAGGCTGCTTCCTCTACCGCATGGCAGGTTTTCATCTCCTCTGAATAATTTTTTAGCAACTTGAGAAACTGCAATCCAAACATATAGTATTTTTGGCTGGAAATTAAAACACGTCACTTTTAAAACATAAGCAGCATGCCCTGAATGTTTATGGTAAAAAGCTCACTCCTGGCCAGACTGCAAAGCTCGCATTACCGAGAGGCAAACCCTGGAGCATGCTGGCAGTTTGCGTCCCAGTTCGTCCTTCCCACACAGTGCGGTGACTGTGAATCATGTCTCCTCTGGCACATGAACTTCCAGGCTTTATGACTCCTTCCATATCAAAGAGGGACTGTCTAGAATTTCCCCTTGCCGTAAGGAGAAGCCTGTGGAAATGGAAAGACGGGTTTCTGTCCACTGCACCGCCTTTCCGATGAGCCAGAGAGATCAATTCTGAAAATGTAGCACAGTTGGCAGAGTACTTGCCTAGCATGCAGGAGGCCCTGGGTTCAATCCCCACCACCACATAATGTGGGCATGGTGGTGCAAGCCTGTGGTCCCCACAATCACGATGTAGAGGCAGGAAGATGAGAAGTCTAAGGTCAGCTTGGCTTTATAAGGAGTCTGAGGCTAGGCTGGGCTATGTGATTCTGGGTCTCTAGAACAAAATAAACGGAGTTTCCAAAGATACTACCCAGAAGGCATAGACTCCCCTCAACAAAGTTGATGATGACAATGGTCTTGGCACCATGGACATATCCCATGTGACACATCCCAGGTAGCTTCCACAAAAGACTATGGCCTTGGCCAGCACACATTTCTGATCAAACCAAGAATATTCAGGATGCAACAAGGAACTGTGGGAAATGATGATTCCTACCAGAATTAGCTCACTAGGAAAATACAATTTCAAGGCATTGCTTCTTTATGTGACTTCTTAAAATGTTGCTGGGTGACAAAGCCAGGATTCTCTTATCAAAATGAAATCTGTAGAATACAATTTTCTGCTCAAACAATGTGGTTTATACAAAGCGCCACCCTAGCGTGTCAGATGAGGGAATATAAAACTCTTCTATAATGGATATATTGTTTGCACACAAAAAGCCTTATGAATCTATGTTTCATGCCAGGCCTCATTTGCCATCTTCAGGAAAAAGGGGAAAACTCTCTTGTCTCCAGAGGAAACTCCCAAAGAGACTTTAACATCACAGTGACTGTCCCCTTTGTTTTTAACAAAATGTCAGAAGGCCACATCCAACTCTTTATCAGATAAGACTCCAACCAAGTCCCTGGCAGAGAAGAAACACTAGTCATCCCAGATCCTTCTTACTGGACTGAGATAACACAACACTTCCCTCAGCGGTGAATTCCGTGCTGCAGAAATGTCCTGAGTGCTCACTAAGGACTCAGCACTGTGACAGCACCAGGAAGAGTCCAGGCATGGACAGGAAGGACTTGGACAGCACCAGGAAGTATCCATGCATGGACAGGAAGGACTTAGACAGCACCAGGAAGAGTCCATGCTCGGGCAGGTAGGATTCAGACTTGACCTTGATGTGCTTACCATCTAACACTATGAGGAAAAGGCAGGCCTGAGAAGGCAAAGCAACTTGTTACAAGACAGCCATGGAGCCAACCAGCTTTCACCACCCCTTTGCAGCCATAGCTACTGTATGCCAGACACAATGCTAAACATGGAAGAGGGAAAAGAGAGCAGGCACATTTCCTGCCCTCGGGGAAACCGGAGAATCAGAGCTCTAAGAACTCAGTGGAATGAAGGAGAACATTTAACTGGGAGCCAGAGAAGGGTTTTGAGGGAGATGGCTCGGTTCTCATGGTTCTCACTGCACAGGACAGGGCCTATATTCATGTCCCCAGCATCCTTGTGATGCTGTGCACAGGGAACCCCAGCACTGGGGAGGTGGAGCCAAGAGGATCCCTGGGGTTTGCTGGCAGCAGAAGCAGTGAGCTCCAGGTTCTAGGAGAGACCCTGACTCAAAAAAACAAAGTGGGCATTGATTAAGGAAGATACCCAATGTTGACCTCTGACCTTCACATGTATGTGCACACGTGTACCTACACATACATGTGTACACATATAACATACACATTTATATACAATATTCCATGCACATGGGGTTTTTGGAAAGGCCAGCTTTATTTGGAAATAAAGACTTACTTCTGAGAGAGGGGTGGTTTAATTTTAGAAGAGTGGCCAAATTTGGCTTAAGGAAATACAGGACTGTGCAAGGATGAGGCGCCAAAGTCACAGCCCAGCTTTGACCAATGGCCTCTGTAACGGCCTGGGGGGGGGGTGTCACCTCTCAGCAGCTCCTGTGGACACTCGGGCCTCCCTCCCTTCAGTTCCTGGATTTCTGCTATGGTTTGCATGTGAAAAGTCCCCCACAGGCTGGTGCTGTCCACAGTTGGTGGCTCTGTTTGGGGGAGGTTGTGGAATGGTTGGGAGGGAGGGCCTGCTTGGAGAAAAGAGGTCACTGGAGGACAGGCCTTGAGGTTTATTGTCCAGCCCTGCTTCCCGTACTCTCTGCTTCCTGAATTATAGCCTGGCACTGCCTCTGCCTCCATGCCTTTTCCACCATCATGGGCTGTACCCTCAAGCCAGAGACAAAATGAGTCCTCCCTCCCTCCTTCTTCTCCCTCTCTCTCTCTCTCTCCCTCCCTCCCTCCTTCCCTCTCCTCCCTCTCCTCCCTCCTTCTCTCTCCTTCCTCCCTCCCTCCTTCTTTCCTCCCTCTCTCTCTTCCTCTCTCCCTCCCTCGGTTGCTTGCTTTGGTCAAGTATTCCGTCACAGCAGTGAGAAAAGTAAGGACAGAACTCTGAGGGTGTGGAGAGGGCTGGGCATCCCTCTCCCTGCCCAGGCTCAGCACCTCTGAGAAGGCCTCATCAAGGAGCTAAGGTCTGACGGAGTCCCACCAGGTTAAAGACAGGGAGATGAGTCTCGAGGGTGAAGAACGAGTGAATCGTCGTATCCCAGGGTTAAGGAGTTTCAAGGCTTCTGGAAATGTGCCACACAACATGGAGAACGAGGAAGAGAGACGGTGGGCTGGGGCTGGATCCAGGAAGGGCCCCCCACGGCCCTTGCAAGGGACCTGAACTTTGTTCTTGTGCTGGAGGCCTGAAGGGAGTGGATACGACTCTGTATTTTAAAGTATTCCTCTGGTTGCTGGGTAGAAACTAGGCCTTGGAACTATAAGACAGGAAGCAGTGATGCCATCTAGGGAGCCACTACTGTGGCCTAGGGACAAGATGGTGACAACAGGGGACCATCTATGACCTAGTAGAGGAGGAGAGGACCTCAGGAAATACAAAGACACCCATTAAGTACACTCATTGATGTGGAAAGCGAAAGCAGAGTCCGGAATAACCCACAGCTTTGCAGACTGAGCGCATGGACGGACTTACGTACTGAGCAATAGTGTGGGCCGTGGACATGCAAATACCCAAGGCAGCAGAGGGTAGGGCGTGTTTTACTAGAGAAGATTGTTCTGCTCTGAGCACTGAGCCTTGAGATGTCTACAAAGCCCCAAAGAAGAAACTGAAGCGGAGTCAATACGTGATTCTATGAGTCAAGTGCACAGAACAGGGCTGGAGAGCCACAGTTTGACGTCATTAGCATATAGACGCTATTCAAAACCAAGAACTGCATTGAGGTTACCTAAGGAAAGAAACAAAGTAAGAGAGGCCCCACGAGCTGATCCTCGGGGGTTCTGACAAGCCCTATGGATCAAGGGCGATCTTCAATCTGCCTCCTCCCTTGGCACTTGGAGGCCCCACGCCCGGCAGGATAAACTGTAGGGGAAGAGCCGAACCTCTACGACCATTTTAAAACTAATTTGAATACTGTATGTACATAATTAAAAACATTTGGCCCCAAAGATTAATAACTCCTTCTACATCTTCCTTTGACAGGCGCTGTGATTTGCCGGGTGGGGCGGGCGGGGCGGGCGCGTTCTGAGTTGATTAACACCTTCACGTTGCTTTGAGCAAAGTGTGGGGCGGCGACAGAAAATGCCACATTGCAGATGCCTGACTCAGGGACGGGACTCTGACTTCACGCCTCCGATCGAGGCAGAGACTCACTTCTGACGGAGGAAAAGTATTATAAAAATATATATGTAACACATATTCTATTCCTGATTTAGGTCTATAATCTCATGAGCCAGACTGTAATGAATAAAGTTATAATTAGCTGTAGATGAAGAACACGCAGCCGTGTTTTCTAGGGTGCACTTTAGGGCTCCGGTCCAATCTGCACATTTACAAGCTGTGCTCTTCCCATCGACTTCCACAGACTCCACTCGGAGACGGAAGAGGCTGCATTATTGATTTTTGAGTGTGCGTCTCGCTTATCTCTCTACTACACCCTGTGGGGTGGGCAAACGCAAGAGGAAGGAACAGCCAGGAAACCAAGAAAACACAACCTCATCCTCACAAGATCTTTCTCCAAATAGCAGCATGGATGCTTGATCAATGCCAGAAAACCTCTGGCATACCCCCCACTACCCCCTCCCCCATGGGCTCTACAGGCTTGCACTGATTAGACATAGATTGACATGAATTGCTGCCATATATGTGCTGTGTGACCCTAGGCAAGTCACTCCCCCTCTCTGGACTCCGACTTTCTGTCTGTGAAATGAAAGGTGGACCTCAATATCTTCAAGGGTCTTTCCAGTTTAACATGTGGTCTATCAGATGAAACCCAGAGTGTGTCACCAGGCGACTTCCTGCAGGACCAATACTGACCCTAGCTGTCTAGGATCCTGGCCCCTACACACATCTTCTTTGTGTTTGATGGAGTCTAGAAGATCATGTTCTAAAGGCTTCACAATTGGCTCTCCGACGCCAAAGCTCTGGCCTGCACTGTTGGCCAATTCCCCAAGTGTAAATGTTACCGCCGTGGTGGATCACGCCACCAGCACAGTGTCCCTGAAGATGGAGCTGGGGAAAAGGGAACATTACCGTCTCCCCTAAGCAGCCAGCTTTCCGGCTGTGTTGTGAGAAACTGCTCACTCACCCCTCGCTCTTCTCCTCTGGCCACATGCTTATAAGGGAACAGAGCTACCAAAGCTGGTGAGGAGACTGAGCTTTGGGCCATTTCCTGGCAAGCAGATAGCTAGCTTACTATATCACACACACACACACACACCATGACAACACACACACACACACACACACACACACACCATGACAACTCTCACACACACACACATGCCATGACAACTCACACACAAATGCCCCTTTCTTATAAAGAATCAGTTCTATCAAATCAAGATCCATTCGTGCCCTATTAGAATATGAATCTGAAATGCACCCCACAGGCTCTTGTTGAATCCTCCGGCCTCAGGTTTTAACTCCAGGGTGAAAGCTGTGGAGCCTTTAAGAGGCGTGGCTTGGCTAGTGGAAGTGAGGGCAGGCCACTCAGGGCAGGTCTTTGTACAGTACTCACTTCTGGTTCCCGTCCCAAGATCTCTACGCCTCGGTCTGTCTACGGGGTGTGAACAGCCTCACACTGCAGTGGCCAAGGATGCAGCCACCCCCATTGGCGAGCTCCCCCACTACAGTGAGCTGAAATCCCCCTGAAGCAGGAGCCAAAATTAACCTTTTCTCCTTCAAGGGCTTTCTTTCCTGTATTTGGGTCATGTGATTAACACACATGCTTAATTAGCAGGAATCACCTCCTTACAGGCACTGATTGCACTCATTACATGGACTAGCGGAAGTTCGAGCTTCCACATAAGAAGAGACACACTTCAGTCCCACATGGCTAAAAAGTCTAACGGAGTTAATGTATGTAACATGCCTGCTGTGGGGTGGGTGTATAGTTAGCAGTTAGTTGCTTTGTTTAAGGTTTATTTATTTTTATGTGTATGGGTGTTTTGCCTGTGTGTATATCTAGGTACCTTGTGAGTGTGGAGGCCAGAAGAGGGTGTTGGATCCCTTAGAAATGGAGTTACAGTTAGTTGTAAGCTGCCATGTGGGTGCTGGGAATTGAACCTGGGTCCCCTGGAAGAGCAGCCAGTGCTCTTAACCACTGAGCCACCTCTCTCTCCAGCCCTAGTTTGATTTTTAAGATGTTGGTTAGTTTGATTTGATCCACAGAGCCAAAAATAGCAACAGAAGGGGAAAGTGATAACTTTGTCACAAAGGACCCACTTTGGACCAACAAATGTCCAGTCTGACACCAGTTCAATCCAGTGCACGCTCTTGAAAGTCTGTCTGGGAGTTGGCATCCTTCGCCTGGTAAGCCATCAGTTCAGAGTTAGACGTCTGAAGGGTCACGTGTGGTTTCCACCAAGTGCATTTCACTGCTGAGCCCATGGTTGGTGCCTGAGCCAGTTCAGGGGCCTCGGGTGCTTCCTGTATCTAGCCTCTGAAGCTGCCGAGTCCAAGACCACCTTCAGTTGCTGGGCAAGACAGCCCTGAGTCTGTTGCTCCTCCTAACCCAGGCCCATGTCCTAGCTTTCTCTCTACTGCTACGACAAAGCATTAGGACCACAAGCAAACTTGGGGAAGAGCAGGTTTATTTCAGCTTACAGATCCACATCGCAGTCCGTGGCAGGAACTCAGAGCAGGAACTGAAGCAGAAGCCACAGAGGAAGGCTGCTTACTGCCTTGTTTCTCCTGGTTTGCTCAGTTTGTTTTCTTACACACCCAAGGGCCACTCTACCTACTCAGGAGCAGTACCACCCACCACAGAGTGGATCCTCCCACCATCAATCATTAATCAAGAAAATGCCCCCACAGGCTTGCCTACAGCCAATCGTATGGAGGCACTTTGCCAATTGAGGTTCCCTTCTCTCCGATGACACTAGCTTGTGTTAAGTGGACCAAGAAAAACAAGACAAAACCAAAAGCAACAAGACAACCAAGATACCCACTAACTCTTTAAGTCCTCAGTAAAGAACGATGTGAGGAAAGAGAGAAGAAGGCTGGCAGAGAGGACAAAGACAGAAGAGAGGGATTGCACATTCCTTGAGCACTTCCTAGTGGGCAGGCATGGCACCACATCCCTCTCTGATAAAACCCCCAACAACCGTGGAACTGGTCCACAGATGAGGGAACTGACACCTTGGGCCTGTTACCAGCCCGATGGCAGGGAGCGGGGAAAGGCAGGGAGCGGAAGTTCACACTCCATTCCACGCAATTCCAAAACTCCTCCAGTCCATCCTCACTGGCCTGTGCAAGGAGGAAAGCAAGATTCCTGAGCATCCAGCCTGATCTCGGAACACAAGCCACCGGACCCACCTCTGGGCAGGCGTCCTGGAGCGTCAGTGGAAATGGCCTTGGCCACCAGCAGCGTGGTCACAGGGCACATCCTGCTGCCAGCCAACGTTTCCCTCTTGCTGGCTCCTGTCTCCCTGCCCGATGGCCAGTGGGCTAGAGAAACAGTGCCTTGGAGGATAGGTGCAGCCTCCATAATAACTAGGAAAGGGATTTTTGCCATATCAAGAAGGAAAACGTACCACGCAGCCTAAAATCCGGGAACGATGACAACTGCTAGAATTGTTGATGGTGCCTTTGCCCACAGGCTCCCCGTTGATGCGGTGAGTTCTTTTGCCATGTTCTCCCCGATGCCTTTTTAGAAGGACTCTGACTTCTCAGAGGCAGGCCAGGTGTGCTGGCTGGGATACAACACAGTCCAAGGGGCCCTGTCTGTCTTTTGGTCTCCTCTGGTCCTTCCCTTTGTCCTTCAAAAACTTTCTCTACAGAGCCTCGGTTTGCCTGTGTGGAATGAGGCGAGTGCTTCCAACTTTAAAATGTCGATGATTCTCCCTCAGCACCTTAACATTTGCTGAGGAACTGGCAATGGGATGCGGATATAGGTGTCCTCAGAAGCTGAGCGTGAATCAGATCCTGGTTACGAAACCACATTTGTGCAAAGCAGGGAAGCATGATGCGAGGTGACTAACCAGACCTCTCATTCATGTGAACTTGTCAATGTTTACAGAAGCCAGGGAGGGTGGGAAAGAGGGAGAGAGTGAAGGAAGGCAGGAAACAGGAGTGGGTGTGGGTGTGTGTGTGTGTGTGTGTATGTGAGAGAGAGGTGGTTCAAAGCGGGTATGTAGGAGTCAAGTTTTCTAAGCCTCTCTGCTCTTGCTGACCACTTGATCTTGGACAAATCTCTTGACCTTTGAGCCTCAGTTCTCCCATCTGCAAAATGGGAGTACAAATACCCACCAAATGATATAACATATTGGAAGGTGTGAGTCACCTTGAGAGAGAACCTTCATTGAAGAACTGCCTACTTCAGGTAGGCCATGATGGGCATTGTTTTGATTGCTAATTGATGTAGGAAGGGCCAGTCCACTGTGGGCAGTACCTTCCCTAGGCAGGGGCTCCTAGGATATACTAGAAAGCTAGTTGAGCATGGATGGGCCAGGGAGCCAGCCAGAGAATGACCTGACAAGCAATGCTTCTCCACCGTTTCTGTTTTCAGTTCCTGCCCTTCCTTTTCCTGATGGACTGTGACCTGGAAGTAGAAAACAAACAAGCCCTAAACTCCCCAAGTTGCTTTTGGTCAGAGTGTTTTATCACAGCAGAAGAAAGGAAGCTGGAACAGATGGCTTGCATAGTGCCCTTAAAAGGTACTCACTAAGTCTGGCAAAATAGCGCAGTGGGTAAAGACACACAGTGCCACTCTTGAGGATATGAGTTCAATCCCCAGGAACCACTCGGTGGCGGGAAGCTGTCCTCAAGCCTCTAGGTATGCAGCGTACACACACACACACACACACACACACACAGAGAGAGAGAGAGAGAGAGAGAGAGAGAGAGAGAGAGAGACAGACAGACAGACAGACAGACAGACAGAGACAGAAAGAGAGACAGAGATAGACAGAGACAGAGACAGACAGAGACAGAGACAGACAGAGAGAGATAGAAAGAGGCAGGATAAATAAATGTAAAAACATTTTTAAAGAAAAGACTCATAGTTGTGTGCGCATTCACTCACTTGAACTCTTCACATGTTTATTAGGCTTTAACTGTTTGCCAAGCTTGGCGGAGGGCAAGCCAAAAAGACTCAGCTCCTTAAGCTCTGGAGCAGCCAAAAGTCCAGGAAGGGGAGCAGCGACGAATAAATGATTGTACACATCATTATCTCTCTACTACACCCTGTGGGGTACATCCGAGAGCGATGATAAACTATGCTGAGAGTCGGTCATGATTGGAGCATGAGGCTTTGACAGTTACTAACAGCGGAGCTGAGTGTTGGCTGGCCCGGAGAGTCCTGGGAAATGACGCTAAGAGAACCCATCCAGTGACAAAGAGTCAACTCCTTTCACAAGGAGTTGCACTGACCTCCACTGTCCTGACTTCATTGGATGCGCACATGCGTGCAAGATGCCAGCAACTGAGCATCTGAAAATGCTTTGTGAGTGTATGTGCCTGAGTGTTTGTGGGTGATTGTCTTCCTGCGAGTCAGCGTGTGTGGGGGGGAAGCAGGCAGGGAAAGGCTGCGTTCTTCACATGGCATGTACCATTGTCTCGGCGTGCATTCCAAAGCATCTGAAATCCACAGGTGACCCCAGGCAGGTCTCAGGTCTACCTCTTTGCTTCATGTCCTCGAATTTGAAAAAGAGAAAGGAACCCAACTCCTTGGTTTCACGAGCAACTTTTCCACGATCCGTGTTTCTTTTGTGTGGTTCTGTGGATGAGAACACGTGGCTCAGTGAGCTTCAGGGCTCCGCTTTCCTGAGGCTTCCTTCCGGTTTCCCTTCTTTGTTTACTACCTTATACTGCATTGAGTACTTTAAGAAATTTAGTTTACATTTGTGTATGTGTATGCGTGCATGCACGCACACATGTCACAAGAACACATGTGAACGTCAGAGGACAGCTTTTTGAAATGATTCTCTTTCAGCTATGTGAGATCTGGGTCTAATCAGGTCTTCAAGCCTGGTGGCAAGCATCTTTACATGATGAACCATTTAACTGACCCCCCCCCCACCTTTGAATGTTTTCAAACTCAAAATCCCAACACCTTAGATACCCTCAGCCTCTCTCTGTTCTTCAGCTCCCTGGCCAAGTGAGACCCACCTTCCGGAATCCTTCCTCAGCAACGGTGCAAGAGGGGTGGGTAGGAATCCCGCCCCCACGGCTGCAAACCTGGTGCCCATCATCATTAGGATGCAGGTACTTCAAAAGGATCTTTGGACGATTACCCCTTCTCCATTTTCTACCTGCCCCCCTCCCTGTTTTCTTTATACCCTGGTTGCAGCCCTCAAATTCCCTTTAAAAATATTTGCATTTCTGCCCTTCCTCGGGGGACTCTGCCTGTCTCTCTAATAAATGGAGCATGCACCGCTGCTCTTGCCCACCCTGGAGCAACGCTGGGGGACCTTGGGGGGCCCCAAGATGCTGCCATTCTTCTGCATGCCTGTCCCCCAGTCAGACCCACCCCTTGTATGCTTCTCTGACCCATGTGGCATGGTCTGATTCTACTCCCGAGAGCAAGGGCCTGTTCTACGCCCTCCCCCTCATTAAATCAGAAGCCATCAGGCTCCAGAGACAGACAGAGGCAGCTGCCCAGCTTCCCAGCCCGGAGTGGGCCCAAGGGGTTGATTAGCATATTGCTGCTGGAGAAGGCCAGCGGTAATCCTTTCTCCTATTGACACTAAACAACCTCACCTGAAAGGTCCCCCTCCCCCAGCAGATCCCCTCCCCCTCTCCCCCACATCACTCTTCCATCCTTCCTCCTCTCTCTCTCTCTCTCTCTCTCTCTCTCTCTCTCTCTCTCTCTCTCTCTCTCTCTCTCTCTCTGCTCCTCCTCTCTATCCTTTTAAAGCAGTCCAAAGCCAGAGATCACCAGGGACAAGCTCCCCATCATTGCCCACCCCCCACTCCACACCCCCAAGGAAGGCTTCTTCCTTCCGTACAGCTGGGGGCGCCTGTACGGCCAAAGCTCTGCTCTGCCTGGAAAGCCACCACCGGAATGACAAATGTACGGACAAATTACTGATTTCTCATCTAATTTACATCCAATTAGTGTGAGTGAAATGAATCATGTGGTCAGCCCCTCAGGGGAAACATTGAGATAACAAATGCCCGGGGCTCCTTTCCTGGGAAACTGACGGGCCCTGGGGGAAGTCCATGATTTACCCCTGGGTCAGAGGCCCCCTCCCTTTCCCCAGGCAGGTTATCCAACCCATAGATCAACCCTGCCCCCTCCCTGTAGCCCAGACAGGCCCTGTGGGCTCAGGCTGGAGAAAAAAAAAAGAGGGTGGGTGAAAATTGAAAGGTGTGTTGAGTTCCCCAAGGAATAGATCCACTCCAGTAATGAGGGTTCAGAACAAGCACCAAACCGGGGCTGGTAACCTACATGCATGGACACTTGGACTCCGCCCCAGGACTTCCGGAGGCAGGCAGACCCAGGCTCTGGCGACTCCAACTGGCATTTGTTGCCACTCACTCCATGCCAGCCCCAGTGTTTGGTACAATATTGGGCTCTTAACCCTCCAGACAATGCACCCCAGGAGGCAGGCATTACTGTGACCCCCATTTTACAGAAAAAGAAACTGAGGTAGGGCTTGCTCATAGGTCCTTAAGCCAGGCGGTTCAGGCAAGGCCCGGGTTCTTGATCGTCACACTTTGTCTGCAATGACCACTTTGCAGAGGGGAAAACAGATATCCAAGGTGAGGGCAAGGTCTCTGGTTCCTCCCCAAGGTCAAAGGGCCCACTTTGGCAGCCGGTATGTCAATCCCTGTGTGTCTCCAACGCATGAAGCCTGGCAGGGCCACGGAGGGCCTGTGACTTCGGGAGGTGGAAGGGACTAGAAGAACGGACACGAATGGTCACTCCCACGGCCTGAGCCAAACCAACAGTCCAAACGCACACCTTTGGGAGGCCGGGGTCACTGTGCGTCTTCACACATGCAAAGCAGCAGATGGAGATCCGGTGCTGTTTCTGAAGCAAGCAGGATGATTTCTGCAAGCGTTTGAAGTGGGAAGACAGGGCGAGCAGGCAGGGCGGGGTGGGGGCACCGGGTTCGTGTCTGAACTGTGCAGTAGCTGCGTGTTTGGGATGAGTTTGGTCTCTCCTGTGTCAACTTGTTTCTAGTCTGCTATTTAAAACCTGGCATATGGATGGGATCTCAGCTCCCAGTACTGGCAGTTCTTAACATTCACAGCGACTAAATAAAAAGGGAATTTTAAAAACCAAATGCAGTTTTACCCCAGAACGAGGCAGAGAGAAGTTAAAAACTCCTGAACTTGGGCCCAGCCAGCCCTGCAAAGTGGGGCCTTTTCGATGTTGTGCGGGGCCGGGAGGAAAGGAGGTGATGTTTTCTGCGTTCCTAAAGCAGGTCTCCTATTCTGTGCTGGGGTGTCTCCCCTGTGGCTAAAGGCACAGCCAGCCTCCAGGTGGGAACCCTAGTCCTTGGAAAAGTCACTAACCCTCTCAGAGCTTCCTCTACTGTAAAGCAGGCCTCTAATAAGGACCCGGAACATGAGGGTGCTGTGAAGATGACATGTGCTAAGGTTTATAAGACGTGCAGCATGGTGTGTGTGTGTGTGTGTGTGTGTGTGTGTGTGTGTGTGTGTGTGTGCAGCTGGGGAGGTCTTAGTTATCGTCTGCCCATATGCTGACACATCGAGAAGCATTTCCTCCTCGTTTTACATTTTTATTTATTTATTTTGTTTTTTTGAGACAGGTTTTCTCTGTGTAGCCCTGGCTGTCCTAGAACTCGAGCTGTAAACCAGGCTGACCTTGAACTCAGAGATTCTCCTGGCTCTGCCTCCTAAGTGCCGAGCATGCGCCACCACCGCCCAACTCATTTATTTTTATTTATGTGCATGGGTCTATGCGTACCATGTGTGCACAGTTACCTGTGGAGGCCAGAGGGCTTCAGATTGTCTGGAACTGGAGTTGCAGGCAGTTACGGGCCTCCTGATATGGCTAGCCAGATCTCTGCAACAGCAGTAAGCACTCTTAACCACAGAGCCAGCTCTCCAGCTGCCCATTTCCTTTTCTACTTTTCATTTCTCTTTGATCATTTCAGCTCTGGGGGTTGCAAAGCATGTAACCCTTAAATGAAACAGGGTGTCCAGTCCATCACTTTGCAATACTTGAAGGCAGCCTGTGGTCTCAGCAATATGGTGAGCAGAGTAGAGAAGCCCGGGGTGAGCAGGCCATGAGTATGGCAAAACCAAGGTCTGCTGAGGAGAAATGGTCTACAGGGGGAGACTTAGGTCACCAACGACACAAGTGGAGTGGCCGGGGAGTGACCCTCTGGGGTCCCTAGTGAGAAGAGCAATCACTAAGGGCTTTCTTTGTCCCTAGCACTAGCCAAAAAGTTTTACAAGTCTTTTCCCCCAACTTCAGCCGTGAAACGGCTCATTGAAATCGTCATTTTCAATTTTACTTTTACTTACATACAGTGTGTTGTGATCATATCTACCATCTCCTCCCCTCTCCAGTCCCCAACTCCTCCCATCAACAAGCCCCTCCCAACTTCATGACCTCTTCTTTCTTAAAACCCACACCAAAACAGTCACTGAATCTAACTGCTACCCGTGAGCACGAGTGTGGGGTCATCCTCCGGAGCATGGCAACCTAACAGTGGCCACACGGCCAGTGAAAACTGATTTCCCCTTCTCCAGCAGCCAGCCGCTGCCAATAGCTTCTCCATTAGGCCGGCTCGATCTTACACAGGGTACAACTGCTGTGAATTCAGGAGTCCACCAGCCCTGCCACCTCCAGAGAGCCTCTCACAGCATCCTTCTCCATCCTCTGGCTCTTACAACCTTTCACACCCATCCTCTTGACGTTCCCTCGGCCTCAGGTGTGTTGTGGGGGGAGGGGGTTGATAAAACCGGTCCATTTAGGACTGAGCACTCATAGACATTCCCAGCACTTTAACTAGTTAGGAATCTCTGTATTAACTGCACCACCCCACTGCAGAAAGAAGCCTCTCTGTCAGGGGCCTTTGTTTCAGGGGGTTTTGTTTTGTTTTTATAGCAAATGGGAGTTCAGAGGAATAGAGATTCAGAGGCATACAGCTGAACAGTTGGAGCCTGGTGGCCAGGTGGCAAGTCCCTGCTCAGCTTCCTGCTTCTACCAGCTCAGGTCTTGACCACAGAGGACCTCCTGTGGCAGAACAGAAAGAACCCACCCTGGGGAAGAGCAGAAAAACGCCCTTTGGCCCAAGGAAACAACTGAGTTAGCACTATACTGGGCCAGTGCTTCAGGACAGAGGCCCCTAAGGATGCATTCAGGCCTCCTGGCACAGCCTCCTGCCCCAACACCCGGACGTACCAAGACTCTTGAACAACCGTGAAGAGCCCATCCCCTAGATGCTCAGTCTCTGGGTCTGCAGGATGGTGTGGTAACTACATCCCAGAATTGCTAATGAGGATAAAAGGCGGCAGCACAGGGTGCGTACTGCTGCATTTACCACAGGAACCCTCAGGTTCAAAGGATCAAGGTAATTTGTCCCACTGAGCAGAAGCAGAGGGAATCAATGATCATGTTTAGCGGAAACACTGCTTGGACCATGGGGTTGTGTATGAGGATCAACCATGGGTGCGGCTGAGGATCCATGTGGGCACCTGGCTGGAGACACTGAGGCCAAAGACCTCATGAATAGGGGGATGCCTTTACTCATTTGTCAATCCATGGAACTGTTTCCCAGGGGTTCCCCCTCTTAGCTGCATCCCATCCCAGCTCCCATTTCTCCAGAGCATCCCCAGGGAGGAAGAATTTTGCCCTGCCCATGGAGATTTGCCCCAGGCTCCGAGGACGCCAGGCTGAGAGCTCCTGCCTCAGAGCCTGCCACCATCAAGACTTATGACCGCCTCATCTCTCCCCCTCGCTGGGTCTAGCTACATCACTTATCTCCCCGACGCTGACCTGCCAGCAGCTGCAGGAGGCTCTCTCCGGTAAGATTTGATTAATGAGGTTCAGCAGCAACAAATCAGTCTTATGGAGCAGCCCTCCCCTCTTGGGGACACACTCTCACAACACCCGCTGCATACAAACTGCCCGGCGGAGGGTGCAGGGCAAGCAGCTCCCAGGCCGGCCTTCCTGCCAGCAGCCTTTTGACTCTGTCCCCCACCCTTTGCACTCTGCCCAAATACAAGCAAAAGATGCTTCCTTCTGCCCCCTTATCTTCAAGAGAATATTACGATCTTTCTGCCAGTGTGTTTGAGAATAGCCAGTGTGTAGGTCTACCATACACAAGATACTTTGCAGCCCCATATCATCTGCAGTCCTTTATTACTAGTCCCCCTTTGCAGATGGAATTTGGAAGGGAAAAAAAAAGATGTAAGGAGATTGGTAACTTACCCAAAGCCACACGGTTAGAAAGGAGCAAGGGTGGAGGTGAACCTTAGTACCTGGCTTTTAATTACATTTGTTCGTGTGTCTAAGTCTTGCTCCCTTAGAAATATGATGAATTGTGATGGTTCCTCTCCTTGGAAAAATACATGCATATCTATACCTATTGCCAGAGAATTTTGCTTGTGAAGATGGTCCTTAGCCCCATCCACGGTTCTGAGGACCCCTACTCTGCTCTGACTTCATGGAACATAAGCCTGGGCCGGGTGTGGTGGCACACACCTTTGGTCCTAGAGCTCGGGAGGCAGAGTCAAGGCGGATCTGAATTCAAAGCCAGCCTGGTCTACAAAGCAAATTCCAAGACAAGAAATCCTGTCTTGAAAAACAAAAACAAACAAGCAAACAAAAAAAATCATAAGCCTGGCCTTCCTTTCACTGATTACACACACACACACACACACACACACACACACACACACACACACACACACACACAGAGTCTATCTATCTATCTATCTATCTATCTATCTATCTATCTATCTATCTATCTATCATCTATCATCTATCATCTATCTATCTATCATCTATATCTCTCCTGTAAGGAGAGGATCTGGGTCTCCCATCTCAAGAGCCCATCTCTATCCTATTCTGTGTCAAATGCACCCCAAGCCAAGGCCTGCTTCCCAGTCTCACCAGCTCCCTAAAGTTGGGAAAGTTCTCATCATGGGAAGTAAGAACTGCTTGGCTCGCCGTTTTCCCAGCCACTGTCTGTGCATCACCCACCCCACTCCACCCCTTTCCCTTCCCCTGGCTGTTTTATTGGAACTGTTTGTTTCTCAAGCAGTTACAGGAAGCCCATGGCATGAGGAGGTCCATTGGCTCCTTTGCTGTATAATCTACACATCTTTCAAGTGCATGTCCCTTCAGCCACTGGTGACCCCCATGTCATCTTCCTGGGAAGCTTTCTGAAGGGAGCACTCTGCTGGGCTGCTCCTCATCCTCCCTACCCACTTACTCTGGTCCCCGAACCACCAGTGCCCCTTCTCTCAGAAGTGAAAGGGGCCACCATCTCCCCTTCTGCTGCCCTCTTTACCTTCCCCAAACTCCTCACATCCCAGAAGCATTTGTCAGGGATTTGCCAATAGTCACTTTTTCATCAGCTGGGGCAAGAGTCATCTTTGCATAGAGATGTTTTGTAATAGATGCAGCATTGATTATGTAAAGTTCTTTTGGGAATCGCCTGGCCGTTTCTGGGTCCTCACTGACCAGTTCCACCTCTAACACAAATCTCAGACCTCCTGGATCAGAAGTGCTGAGCCACCTGAGGCTGGAGAGTGAGGCACTGGTCCAGATGTGCTAGAGACAAATGCCTTGACCTGTCCAGGGTGGGTTTGCATGGTCTACTCTAGTCTGGATGGTCTGTAGAGGAGCCTGCTCCTCAGTTGGAAATTATAATGGTTGTGGTGATGATTCCTTTTCCAGACTTTAAGCAAAGCACACTCCTCTGCTAGCCTACCCTCACAATGAACTTGTGAGGTAGGAAAGAGACCTCATGGTATGCACCTTACAAAAAGATGAAGTATGCCATGGAGAAGGGACTTGCCCAAGACTGCAAGGCTCACACTGGACTGTAAGATCTGTACTTCAAAGTTATTTTTTATTATTATTATTATTATTATTATTATTATTATTATTATTATTATGTGCATATACTTGTGGGCACATGTGCCATGGCTCTTATGTGGAGGCCAAGGGATAGCTTTGTGAAGTCTGTGCTCTCTCCTAAACCTTTCTGTGGGTTTCAGGGAAGGAACTCAGGTTTCCAGGCTTGCCCCGCCTTCTGAGCCATGCCCGTGGCTGTTCTTTTGATCCTATACCATTTTGCTTAAAACAGGAGACAGGCATTTATTCGGTGCTCTCGGTCAGTCGGTCCTTCAAGTCTCCAGTGTTCCCCAGGAGCCTAGAGGAAAGAGCATGTGAAAGAGCATGCTGGAAGAGGTGTGACTGTCGCATGCAGGCTCTTTGGGATGGGTGGGAAGTTGCACACATGCATCCCTCTAGGCTGAGTATTTGTGGATGCGAGGAATGGATAAGCACACATCGTCTCACGGTACAGAGTGTGTTTGTGGGATGGCATGGGGGTGCTGTCATGGATATGAGCCCTTGGTCAGCTTCCTCCTCAAGGGCACCATACTGCAGACTCTTCAGAGCCCAAAGCCCATGGGTCCCCCCGAAGGGACACAAGCCACTAGTGCATATGCCTCTGGCAGGCCTTGCCCTTCTCCCCCATTCCCTCTGCCTTGCTGAAAACCGTTAGATTACATTCCTAGAGCTAGCCACCAAGGTCCATTCCCTTATTTGGCCACTTCCTCCTCCTGAGGCTGACTACCAAAGCCTCCTCTGATTCACCTAATTAACATGCCCAATTAAAATTAAATACCTATAGTAACATAGGGTTTCCCCCTTTCCCTTTACAAACCGCCATTTGCCGATGGGCCACATTGGCCCTCTATCCAGAGGCAGAACAAATACCCCTGCTCCTTTCCCTTGTCCCCTTCCCCTCTCCCTCATTTCTATCTCCTCTACCCCACCTCCCAGCCCATTCTGACACAGACCTCCCCTTCTTCTCCTCTTAAAAATCACACCTGCAAGGTCATTTGCTGCTGTTTTCTGCCAGAGTCAGAAAGCAGCCACTTTAACTTTTCTTCCCACTTAATAAAGGATCTCTCTGAGAAAACAGGTGTTTGGGTGTGGTTTGTGTCTAATCCGGGGTCTGGAAGGGAGCCCCTGCTGTACAGAACTCAGGATGCTATGAGAAGGTGGAGCATCCTTTGCCCGCTGTTAAGAATGACTATGAAGCAAACACTTCAATGAACATGTCACCCCCCACAGAAACTCTCACACCACAGCTCGGAATAGTCCTCCTCTCTCCAAAGGGAAGTCTCTGGAGTCAGTGAGGAAGTCACCCTGAAGAAGAGCCCACTGTGGTGCCGGCGTGACATGTGGACACAGCCAGTCAGCTGAGAACTGGGCCAGCAGTCCCAGGTGTGGAAGGGGAAGTGTTTGGACTCCTGTGGGGTCCCAACTCTGTCACTGTGCCTGTGACTCATGGGGAACTTGGCAGGGATATCAGGGCTCTCAGACAGCAGGCCCTGGGTGAAGTCTGTAGTTGCAGCATTCCGAAAGCAAGGTGGATCGTCTCTCATTCTTCCTCTACTCCACATCTAACTACTGGGCTGTTGAGGATGTCCTCACTGAGTGGCCTTTGGGTCTCAGGGGACCGGAGATAGCTCATACAGAGATTCCGTCCCTCCCTGCCCCGATCCTGCTTTTAACAGGAACCTGGAACCTGAACTTGCTAACTTCCAAATGCATGAGAATATTCTGGAAACGGAGCTATGGGAAGAGACAGAGTCAGGTCAGGCTGCGGGAGGAGCCTGTGTGCCAAGCTGGAGGACAGCAGAATCCCTCCCTATACCCAGCTGGCGTTCCCCGAAGTCACTCGGTGCTCCCTCTGGGGCTGCCTGCTCTGGCTTCTACCTGAACTTGGCAATCCCCATGTGCCAATTACAGTCACACCTCCCATTTAACCAGAAGCACATTTTCCAGCTTGTTCTTCCACCAGGCTGGGCTCCAAATGCCTCTTGTGGTTGTTTCCCGAAATCAAATCCAACCTCAAAGCATGAAGATTTGCCATTATTAAAGACGAGCAAAAGCATATGCCCCAGGCTCTGGAGAGAATTTCTAATGAGGATTCCAAAGATCACAGCCGACGCACCAGCTCTTGGAATCCAACGGGCCCTTAACAGTCACGGAGCCCTCTAATTATGTTCCTGCACATCCCAGCTGTACCCAACGTCATGCCTGTGCTGTGCTGCTCCCATGGCAGTCGTCTGTGTGATGTAGAGGTGGTATTTAAAGTCAGCGTAGAAAGGGGAAACCAGGCATGGTCAAAATTACCCTTACAAATCCCTTAGGAGGGGGACCAAGGCACCATCACTCCCGAAGTCCGAGGCAGTGGGTCATTGGAACAAATCACTTTTCTTTGGGTTAAGCACCACATGAAGCTGTTGGCTGGATGTGAAGTCTATGTTACATAAAGGATTCGTGTCTTGGAACAGCAGAATTATTCTCAGGGTGATGCTCACAAGGAAGGCCCAGAGAACCTAAAAGCCACGAGGGAAATAACAGGCTCGATCTCTCACCTTGTCTTTTAAGTGCAGTGGAAGGCAGAATTCCCCCCTTTCCCCATAGCTGCTCTTTATTCAGATTTTCAAAGTCATTATTACATCGTGTGCATATATATGGCTAAATTCAAATGCATGAACCACCATCTCTCTGGGAGATCCACTTCCTGCATGGCAATATGTTTACAACCTCCAAGGCTCCTCCCCAGTTCTAAAATGCTGCTTCTTCCTGGATGCATTCTCCAGACTGTCTTCCAGTCAGACACTCCCTCCAGTCCGCTAACTGCTTCATATCCGAGTGAGTCTGTGTGTACCTCATCTCAAATGTGCCAGGGTCTATTTGACCTCTTGGAATCCACGGAGTACTTGGCTCAATGTCTCCCCTGGGCCCTCTCTCAATGATCAATGATCAAAAGGAGATATATGGAAGAACAGCAACAGCAAAGGGTGAAGAAATGATAAAACAACTCATCTGGAGGAGCAGGACCAGCCTTCCCTTGGACACAGAAGGGCTGTGCTCCAGGTCTCAGGAAACGCTAACTCCCGACTTCCTGACCTGATCTCCAGAGTCCACACCCCAGGGGGAAATGTGTCCCCTCCCTTTCCCACCCTGCTGCATCCATGGCATGTACTCCCAGATGTGAAGCTGTACTCCAAAGACTTCAGAGAGGAAGGTTAAACAGTGATGTACCATTCCATGTCTGAGGAAACCGAGGCTCGAGGAAGCATGTGCTAGCCCACCATCAGCTGACTGATGAACGGCAGGGTCTAGATATGTACTGTCAAGACCTCTTTGCCTCCCTTCTTCTTAATCACAGATGACCTCTGGATAGAGATGACATCCTGTTCATGCTGCAAGTCCACTGTTGGTGGGGAGCCTCAACCCTCCCAGATCAATGGGAAGTCAGTGGACAGTGTCCTGGTGATCCTTGTCCCTGGGGAATATACAATATGGATACTGTTTAGCAAGGCTTTTAAAGAAGGGCTAACCCCAAGCATGCCTATTCATGTGCTAGGGGCCTTCTCTTGAATTCCTCATTTTGGGATTTCTGATTTTCTCCAGGACCCTGGCACCCAACTCTGGAACACTCACTATTAGCAGTATTCCTCCCTCCCTCCCTCCCTCCCTCCCTCCCTCCCTCCCTCCCTCCCTCCCTCCCTCCCTCCCTCTCTCTTTCCCCACTCTTTCCCTCCCACCTGATTCCCTGTGGCTAAGAGCTACACTGGCCAATCTGGATTCAAACTCTAGTTCAGCTGTCTCAATACCTGTCTGACCCTTTGTGAGGCACCTGACTGCTCTGAGCTTCTGTCCGTCATCTGGAGTTGGGATGGATGATAACTCTTCCATCTGCTGACCGGAGGCTAACGGCTTGGGTGCAACAGAAGCCAGGACTCCGCCCCCATCTGGCTGGAATTCAGACCAACATGGAAGAGACTGTGAGTACTGAGTGTGGCAGTGACATCCAATCAGGTGAGACTTTGGCTCTGGGTCTGCACCTCTCCGCCTGCTGTGAGTGTGCCTGTGGGAAATGTGCTATATGGCTCAGCTTCAGATTCCTCACCAGTAAAACTGGGATAAGGATAGCACCATTAGCAACTTAGTACTGTGTCTGCCCCTTAACAAGGGGTCAATTCTTAGGATCCATGAGCTGTTTTCCGTTATTAGTTCTGTCCGTGGACGGAGAGGGATGTTAGGAAGAACTGGAGCACATCAAGTTCTGTCTACAGGGACGGGAAATAAACACAGTATTTGTCTTGGATATTGGCCCCCAGACTTCCTGACCTCTAGGCCTTGGCAAAAGAGTGAGCAGCAGGCAGGAGGAAGGTGAAGGAGCCATTTCAGGCACCAGATTATACAGTGTGGGCGGCACGTTCAGAAAACATATGATGCCTCTTTGGTGAGCAGCTGTTAGGTCCCAGCACCAAGTGGCGAACAGGAGACCGTCCTGCCCTTCTTAGAGAATTGTCCTGTGACACTCCAAGGTTTGCGTACTGTGGCCACCTTCCTCGGGACCAGTCTTAAAGTTCTGTGACACAAGGCTCATCCATATAGGCAGGGTGATACGCCAGCCTTGTCCGATTCTAGGATGCAGATATTTAGGGAGGCATCTGGAGTCTAGAACAGACAGATCTCAGAGTTGTCACACCAGGCTCCTCCAGGAGTAACAGACGAGGACATGCAAGGGCAGGAGTCACGCAGGCGGAAGCACAAGAGAGTGAGTGAGCAGAGGGTAACTGTAATTGGGGGCTCACACTTAAACGTAGAGGCCAATAAACCTTGGGGGGAAATGAAGGCTCTCAGTGTGGGGTGTCTCTTGTGCGGTTCGGTACTAGGTCAATGCGATTGCTGCAACGTCTTGCAGACACACCCATCTGATACACCACCCACGATGCCTACTTAGCTTCCTGAAGGGTGCACACAGGGACATACCTGACTGTGCACCCAGTAGACACAAACCTCATGGGTCCCACCCACCTCTCCACACCCCTGCTCCTCTTCTCTCTGTGGGTTTTGGTGGTTGAACAAACCTAAGCCCCAATTTCAGCTCAGCTACTTATAAGCTGTGTGACTTGGTATAATTCATAAGCTCTTTGCATCTCGGCTTTGCTTTTTCTGCAAAAATGCAATAACAAGAGTCCCTGCCTCCCCAGGCTGCCGTGAGGATAAAATGTGCCCCACGTGTATCTCCTCCTTGAAACCTGGGAGTGCCGTGTGGGCACACCACCCCACAGACACATGCAAACCCTTCAAGCTGCACACAGTGCACTTCTCTCGCAAGCCAGGTCAGCCACAGGTCACATAGCACGAGTACTCTGAGCAATAAAGATGCTAGCCCGAAGACCGGGCCATAGCACCCCTCAATCCTCACACTGCCCCCAAGGGTCCCCCGGCTGGCCTTCCTTCGTGCGGAACCGGTCAGAAAGCTTCTTGAGGCAGTTTTTGCAAGGATGCTCTGGAAGCCTCAGCTGCCCCAAAGTGCAACCAAGTTAAGGTATCTCTGCAGATGGGGGTGGAGCTGGCATCCTTTCCCATCCCTTCTGCCCACCCCCTAACTGCCTCCTTCCTCCACTAGTCCACTCAAGACTCAGGCCCAGCCTTGCAGCCGCCTCCTCTTCTTCCCCCATCTCTCCTGCTCCTCCTGCAGCCTTTGTTATCTCAACTTCTTGGAGAGACTTCTCTCTTCTCCCCCTCGATTCCTCAGATGCTAATCTCGCTCCATAAATCATACCCTCTAATCTTTTCATCACCTTGCTCTGATTAAAGCAGCCTCGGGGGTTGGGAGCCCGGTCCTCGGTGACTAAAGCTCTTTGATGTCCAAAGACAGTCCTGCAGGCTGGCTGGCAGTCAGGCCTCGCCCACCACGTGCAGTGCGGCAGTGCCGCGCACGCGCCGTCTAGGCAGCCGCCTTCTCCCGCTGTCCTGGGCTGCGCGGCCCGGCACCTCGAGGATTTCACAGATCTCTTCATGAATATTTCTCACTACATACTGGATGTCATTATTCTATTGAGAATCAATTAGCCCAAATGTTGTTATGACAGCTACAGAAAAATGATATTTTTAGCTTTGCTTTATGCTGCTCTGTCTCCGCACAGAATTATTGAAAACCTTAAAAGTAATCTAGTGGCGGCAGGGGCCTCTGTGGCAAGACGGGGAGCGATTGATCTGAAAGTGTGGAATTGTGGGAAGCTCGGGGCTTTTATCAATGAAGTGGGAGTTCCTGGGAAATAACTTCCAAGATGGAAGACAGAGGGGACTCCAGACAAGGCCCTTCACCTGTTAGAAGGTATCCGCCCCTGGGAAATGGTACCAGCCGTCATCTTATCTCAGTGTCCTGGACAATAGTGATACTTTGCCTGTACGTTGGTTAAGTGTGTGACCTTGGATACATCTCTTATTCCGTCTCCCACTTTAGCGCTAACCTTAATAGGGATCAGGCCTACTTCATAGTGTTGTGAATGAGCTAAGAGGGGTTCTGCAGTGGAAACCTGGTTTGCAGGCATACACATGTGTGTAGGTATGTATGCATGAGTGTGTGGAGGCCAGGGGTCGGTGTTGGGTGTTTTCCTCTGTCACATTCTCTATTTTATTCTTTGAGACAGGTCTCTCACTGAACCTGGAGCTCCCTGATTTCTAGATCACCTAACCAGCAAGCCTTGGAAACCCTGTCTGCCTTCCCAGTCCAGGGGGGATTATAGGTAGGTTCATGTCTAACAAGCCCTCCCTCCCTCCCTTTCTCCCTCCCTCCCTCCCTCCCTTCCTTCCTGAATACATATGTGTGGTTTATGTGCACCAAGTGCATGCAGGAACCCACAGAGGCCAGAAGAGGGCATTGGTTCCCCTGGAACTGGAGTTCCAGATAGTTGTGAGCTCCTGGGTAGGTGCGGGGACTGAAGGAACCAGGTTCTCTGCAGGAGCAGCAGTGTTCCTAGCCTCTGAGCCATCCCCGCAGCCCTCATGCTCAGCTCTGTGTGGGCGCTGACTGGGGCTCTAACTCAGGTCCTCATGCTTGCAGGCAAACCCTTGATCCACCGAGGAGATCTCCTCATCCTGAGGAACTGTATTGTTTTGTTTTTTGTTTTTTTTTCGAGACAGGGTTTCTTTGTGTAGCTTTGTGCCTTTCCTGGATCTCTCTCTGTAGACCAGGCTGGCCTCGAACTCACAGAGGCCTGCCTCTGCCTCCCCAGTGCTGGGATTAAAGGCGTGTGCCACCACCACCCGGCTAAGGAACTGTATTTTATGTGGCTGTCTATCACAGTCCCCTAGACCCTAAAACCTTTCCCTTCCCACCCAGCGACTTCAAACTCTCCCAACAATAAAACACCTTCAAGTATCATCTCCACCACTACACCAGACAGACCAGGGGTGGGCTTATGGCTCCCCTAATACAGGGTGACCTTGTCCTGACATTGAAATGCTTCATTGTCTTTGTTCCCTTATGGGTAGAAAAGGGATTAAAAATGCCTTTGCTCCTCCGGTGAGGGGCTGGTCCTGGTCACCTCCAGGCCCTGTCCAGTTCTGAGTCTGAATCACAAGGCCTCATTCCAATACCGGCTCCCCTGGGGCCAGCTTCTTCAAACATCTGCAGGCTGATTCCTCGCCACGAGAGGTCTTAGAGATCTGTAATATAAACTAGGAAGCTGTTTGGGTGGGCAAGTGGGGGAGCATTGTGGCCAGGAAGCCTCAGGGGTGGGGGTCAGTTCTAAGACAGTAGGACAGCTCCCTGAAGGCACAGGCTCTGCCAAGCAGGTATGGGGCAGGGAAAGGGGGGGGGTGGGCTGAACCCGTTTGAACACCTTTGCTTCCCGTCAAGTCACACCCTGCTCCCCCCTGTCCAGCAAGGTTTTGCCCAGGGAGCATTTAACAGCACCTGATGGCTGACATCTTTCGGCAGGGAAAGGGCCAGCAGAGCACGCTGGCCGAACACCCCCAGAGACCTCCAGCGTGCCCTGGATCCTATGCTGGCTACCTCTGGCTCAGCGCCTGAATAAATTCCTGCACAGCTCCGAGGCCCTATGTGCATCCAGCCTTATTATGCAGCCTCTCAGACCTTTCATTTGGGATTACCTTCCCCCCTCTCACTCCACCCCCCCCCCATTGCCCTTGCGCTGGCGACTGCTGTGGCCTCTGTCACAGTTACAGCCTCTGACTTCAGCTCTCTGTGTGTAGGGCTGTCTCCCCCGCCAGCATGGGAGCAAACAGCGAGCCAAGACCAAGTTCTGGTGGTGGGAGTGTTTGTGGGCGCTGCCCTCTCCCTGGACAAAGCTATTTTCCCTAGAGATTGGCTCATGCCTTCCTTGACCTCTAAACATCCTGTCCTATCCCCCCCCCACACACACACACCTCTGTGTTCAGGGTCACCTCGTACAGCCACCGAGGCTAAGTACCGCAGTTCTTTGGTGAGAGTCACATAGCCCGTGGTGTGAATGAAGCCCTCAGAGCTCCCCACACAGTGGCCTTACTTGAAATCAGAACCTTTAAAAGATTCGTACTGTTTCCCAATTCTCTGGCTTTTGAAGCACCCCCCCCCAAAGATGCATGTTAGAGCACACTCATGTACCTCAATAATATCTTGCTATTAAATATTTTGAAAAGATTTTTATAATTTGGCTTTTGAAATGCTTTAGTTACGAGTAGCTGATATTTATGTTTTGCAATGATCTCTCTGCTACCCTGTGCATTCTTCAAGATTCTCGAGAAAAGAGAAAATCAAATCTGTGTCCTGATTTCAGACGTCAAGCAATTTATATGAATTTAGCCATTAACGGAGTCAACCTGATGTCAATCGAGGCTTCTCATTAACTGTCTAATCTTTTTCTTCTTGCGGTTTTCCTCACCCATTTTGGAGTCAGGGCTGGGGATGTGGCTCAGTTGGTAGCGTGCTTGCCTAGCATGTATGACGTAAGTCAGTTTGGGGTCTGACCCCCAGCAAACAGATACATTAGGTATTGCAGTGCACGCCTAGAATTCTAGCACTTGGAAAGGGAAGGCAGGTGGATCAGGAGTCATCCTTGGCTGCACAGCAAGGTGGAAGCCAGCCTGGGTCAGGTAAAATCCTGTCTCAAAAACAAAACAAAACACACACACACACACACACACACACACACACACACACACACACACACTTCTCAGTCTATAGTTTCTTCTCAATTAAAATCTTTTCACAGGCTGCAAGCGTGAGGACAGTGTCTTCTCTGCCCCACCCCCAACCAGCAGGGGCCAGTCTATGACTTTTAAAGATGCTACTGAAGGGTCGTGAGCCGGTGATAAGCAGGTGGTCATGTGTTCCCATTTACTCTGCCATCTTAGCTTTGTGGTTGGCGGCTCCCCTTCTTCCTCCACGGGGTGCCAGTGTGCACTACCAACTGTCTGCTTGTGGTTTAATGGAGGAGGAGGCACCCTGGGGAAAAGGATAGACCAGGCCCAGATCTGCCCCAGCCTCCCTTTCAGGATAGGCTCTGGGTCCCTTTCCCTGGCTGGCCACAACATGATCTGGGACCCCTCACCTTCTAACGTAGCCCACTGCCTCAAGAAATGCTCAAGGGACCTCCACACTACAGAGGCTAGAACTGACAGTCCCAGCACCTCAGAGAGAAAGCCTTTTCTCCAGCTCCTACCAAGGCCTGCTTGCCCAAGCCCTCATTTCCTGCAGCAGGGATGACATCTTTCTTAGAAGGCTGACAATGGACATTTCATTTCCTGTTGTGAAAACCCCACTCCCATCCATAAGGGTGTGCTCTGGCCCTGTGACCCAAGCAATACAATCGCAAAGCAGCTCCACATTGCTACACATCTCAGAATCTTAATCTACGAATCTCTAAATCTTCTCTATCTCTTATGGGACAAAGCAGAATATCAATTAATCAGCCAACCAATTTCTCTTTTTAGCATCAATCAGATGCTTTGATGATTGTATCCATGGGTCCCCCTCGCTAGACGGTGAACTCTTGGGGAGGGAAGCCAGAGCCTTATTCATCTCTGCATTCCCAGTACCAGCCCTAACCCGGCACATAGAAATGATGTCCAGGGAATGAGATGCACAGATACAATGGTTATTTTATTTTAGGTTGTGGACTCCTTATGTGTGAAGAATTTGCCTGTTTGTTTCTGTCTCTACGGAAGTCCATGCTAGCCTGTGGCAGAGGCTCGCTAGAGGGCAGCTTCACCAATGTTCATTGGATGGAGGACTGGATTGGATGGATGGATGGATGGATGGATGGATGGATGGATGGATGGATGGATGGACGGATGGATGGATGATGAGCTACATGGTTGTATAGCTGGGCATGTGTGGATGCATGCTTAGGTGGTCCTTAGCCTGGGAGGTTGGGGGCCAGGAAGAAAAAAAAAAGAGTTGCTTGACTCCAGGCCGAGCTTCAATTCCTATGAGGCCAGACTGCCCTATGGTTCCTATCCTTGGCTTCCAAAGGTAATTTTTTGTATCTTTACAATAAGCTCCCTTCTGTTTGAGTAGATCTGTTTCTCCTACCCAGAAGCCTTTAACTCAGAAGGGCCCTCTGCCAGGAAGGATAGGATAAAGAGGAACTGATACTCATGCCTTGATTGTTCTGTCAATGTGTTAGAAACTGGTACATTTGTTCTCTCTAAAGGTCTTCCTCAAGACCTAGCGGCAGGCGAGGCTGGGTATCAGAGTGGCACTGGCCTCTTTGGCTTCGTGAGCCTGTTCTAGGTGTTCAGGCCTGTGCAAAATGTTGGGTAGACTTTTAAGAACAAATGGGCTGTTGATGTGGTAGCTGTCTACCAGCTCCCGGCATCACCTGCCGCAGACAAATCACCGTCTGTCTTAGTTACTTCTCTATTACTATGATAAAATACCATGACCAAGGCCACTTATGGAAGGAAGGGTTTGCTTGGTGCATATGGTTCCAGAGGGTTGGAATGCCAGAGGGAAGGGAAGGAGGCAGGTGTCTGAGCAGCAGCTGAGAGCTCACATCTTGATCCACAAGCAGGAGACTGAAAGATCACACCTGGGATGCTAGGAGGCTTTTGAAGCCCCAAGCCAGCCCCCAGCGACACATCTCTTCCAACAAGGCTGGCTCCCTAATCCTTCTCAAACAGTTCTGCTAACTAGGGCCCAAGAAGCCAAACATATGAGCCTATGGGAACATTCTTATTCAAATTACCACACTGCCTCCAGTGGGTTTCAGTAGTCCATCTAGATTACATGAACTTGGAAGAAAATTAAGCCCTTCCTATTTTAACACACTTTGAGCTTATGTGACTTCCCCTAGGTCACCAATATAATCCTCCTTCCCAGTGGGATAGTCGGTTTTAAGTCATCAGTTCTAATGCAAAACCCTCCACCCTGTGCCAGCTTCCATGCAGAAAACACAGTGTGGTACCATCGTTCCTCTGAAGACATGCTCTTCCCGAAACCCAGAATTTCCTCTCCATTTCCCACGCTTCGGTCCAGCCTGCCGTTTCTGGTCAGCTCTCTGGGCCAAGGTTCGTTTCCTGCTCTCTCTTTTGGAACTGACCTCTCCTTCCTGGTACCCTGCCCCCAGGTGCAAGGTAAAACATCTGCCTTGTGTTTGGGTGGGTCAGACGGTCCTAGTGTGATCTGACTTCCTCTGCAGGATGAGGAGCTCCCAGGGGACAGGTAGGGGTTCGCAGAGGGCTCTGCACATAGTAGACAACACAGAATGTTTAACAGTACAGATAGCTAGGCAGTGATTTTTAATGACGCTGTAGATATAGGATAGTTTATGACCTAGTAAATGGTCATAGATTACTGTTAGCATTTTTCAAAAGCAGATCACAAAATGCAAGTATTATATGATGTAACGTTTTTCTGAAACATATACAGAAAAGAATGGGGAGATTTGTTTGTGTCTGATGCTCATTCATCGCAGCAGGATTTGGGGGTGACTCTGACATTTTTCTCTCAGCGTATTTATATTCCTAAATGTTCCAGAATGAGCATGTACTATTTTAGGAATAGTAAGAAAGAGACACTATTTAAAAATAAATAAGCAAATGTTTGTTTAGTGAATGAAAAGTGCGGGGCTCTGCTGTGTGAGCGGACATGTTGCTTTGGAGCTGGATCTTGGAGACAAGTCACCTGCTGTCAGCCAAGTCTGACCCACCACCCAGCCATTGTCACCCAGCCCCAGTGAGGCTTCTAACTGCAGGACAGTTCCCAAGGGGTTAGCAGTGGGCTTGGGATTACATGTGGCTTAGTAGGAGCCGTAATGGCTCTGCCTCTGCGAAGAGCAATGACCACAACCCCCTCCACACTTTACACTTTACAGCAGTTTGTGACATACATGCTCCTATTTGGTCCTTACAATCCCGTAGCCCGAGAGATTAACTGGTGGGATATGATGGGCCAAGGTCACACGGGCAGCAGAGGGTAGAGCCTGTCTTCTAATACCAGATCCCTGTCCAGCAAATAAATCCAAGGGATCAAACAGGCACCAACCAGGTCAAAGTGCCCACATTTCTGAATGCCCCAGGCTGATTGAGTCTTCAGGAAGGCCGGTGAAAGAGACAGGAACCTAGAGCCTGCCACACTCAGGATGCTCCAGGGGTGGTGCTCAAGGCGACTCGGTTCAGGAGCAATCCTGTGCGAGGGAGCAAATCTCTGCTGTGCTTGGCTCCCGGATGCTGCTATCATGTGCTCCACAGCTGTATTCTGTGCTCCACAGCTGTATTCTGTGCTCCACAGCTGTATTCTGTGCTCAAGCAAGGTTGATGGATGCCAGGCCTGTCTGAGATGCAGTCAACACTGTGACCCAGAGGCAGAATCCATCTCTTTTGCGGCAGAGTCAGGTCTGAACTTAGCCAAAGCCACTCATGGCTCCAATTTCTGGGAAAAAACAAAAACTCTCTCTGATTTGTATGAGCACACAGCGTCTCAGAAAACATCCCATTCCCTGCTACAATCTCACCTAAAAGCTGATTCATCGCCCTCTCTATCCTTTCTCCCACAGACCTCGAGTAGCTCCATTGAGAGGCATCTAAAAATTAATTACACTTTCTTTATAAAATATAATTATGATAAGAAAAATAAAATACAAAGTACTAGAGAATATATTAAATATTGAGTTTGCATATAACATCCAAACAAAACCCTTTCCAGTGTTTTAATGAGAAACTCCAATTGCCTCTGGAAGAATATTTTTTAATATCAGGTTTTATACTGGAAATGATTACCTAATTGATCAAATGACTCCACAGAAACAATCAAAACATTAAGGAGGATCTTTTCAAATTCTTGATAGCCACTCTCGGAGGAAGTCTGTTCTAGAAATGATAGAGGACTTAGAGTCATTTAAAACAAATATTTAGCCCATGATTGAAATTAGGCTTGCAGAATAAACAACTTTTCTTAGTGACAAAAATAACACTGGGATTTATTGTGCTAGAGCAAATGCGTGCATAAAGTATTTCAAGCCTGCAGAGCAGGAACACGCTGTTGAGGCCTAGGGCGACAGCTCAGCTGGGAAGGCGGTTGACTTGCAACCGCAAGGACATTAGTTTGAGCCCCAGGACTCTGTCAAGCATGGCACTAAGGCTCATCTTCACCATGGACACTGTGTGTTCTGCCAGCCACTGCTACAGATGACCCAGTGGAGGGCAGCCTCAGGGACCTGCAGGTGTTCCGTGAGGCCTCTGGCTGCTGGGGTGGGGAATGGACGAGGAGACCCCAGCATTCCCGGCCCCTGAAGTACACTTTGGCTTGGAGAGGCGATAAGGAGGTTCAGCCAGCTTTGGCACAGGGGGTGCAAGGCGCTGACCCGGAGAAGGGAGCCTCGGTAGCTGAGTTGCACAGGCTATCCCAAATCTTCATGCATAGCTGGGACCAGATGAGACCCAAGGACCCTTCTGGACTTTCCTAGGTCTCCAGTGACCCTTGAGGTGACTTGAAGGACCAGGCCTAGCCACCAAGGAGGCAGAAAGCACAGGAATGTGGGGGGCAGCTGAGACTGGTGAACCGGGGTGTTGGGAGACCGGTAGGAAAAACGGAGACCAATCAGCTGGGAGAGGACAGGACACAGAAGGAGAGGGGTGTTACAGAGATAAGAGAGAGACCTGGGGAGAGAGATGGAAATGGACAGAAACTGGGAAGAACTGACGGGACCAGAATGGTGCAGGAGATGGATGGGAAGCGCCGATGCAAAGAACCTAGGCGGGTGAGCAAGATGGAGGGGGCGCGGAGCCGGGCGGCAGGCAGGCGAGTCTGGGCTTCCGCTGCTCAAACACAGGCGCGGGCGCCCTTTGGAGAAGTCGCGCTCGGCGGAAACGCTAACTCCGCGGGCAAGAGCAAATGTAAAGAGCCCTGAGAGCACTTTGTGCAAATATCAGGCCGGGAAGTGCTGCGCCCGCGGAGCTGCCGGGCACCTCGGCGCCCCCGCGCCCTCGGCTGCGCGCTAATTCACTTTGCCGTCACCTCCCCGGGCGGGGGCGGCGGGGCGCGGGCAGCCGGAGCACTCCGAGGGCGCGGGGCGGCTTGCGGGGCTCTGGGGCCGCGGCCCTGCCTAATGGAGCAAAAGACAGATCAGCAGAAGCCCGGCAGGTGCGGCAGGAGGCCGAGCACCGCCAGCGGTGAAGTCAGCGCCCAGGGCTGCAGGGAGGACTTTGTATGTGTGCGGACCTGCCCTTGAATTAGGGGCTCCCACCTGTAGGCGGCCGAACTGTGTCTTAGCAAGACCTCCTGAATCTCAGAGAAAAAAAAGGATGAGACTGAAATGGGACCGGATGCTGGAGAAGGTTGAGGTTCCTAAATGCCCAATGGCAGTTAACCCTTTACCACTGTGTAAGTGCCAGACATGCTGTAAAGACTTGGCAGAGGCTTGCTCGGTAATCGCCTTAACAAGCCACGTGTGTCCACTTTACAGAATAAATGACTATGGCACAGAGAAAGCCAGTCACTCATTCAAGGTCACACAGCCAGTAGGTGGTTGATGAGCCGTCACAATCTGGCCCCAGAATCCACCTTCCCTCCAGGACCTTACAGGGGCCCGGTTTATGAATGCATACATTTTACTTGGGAGGAAAGGGGGGGGGGGGCCTCAAAACTCAGACTGTAAGCAGTGCCCCAGGGCAGGAAGTCCCAAAGCCAGGTAGTGAAGCCTCAAGACACTGAGGGGTCAGCAGAAAAACGTGAGGGTGGATTCAGGTGACTCCAGTTCAGTGCTGAGTCCTGCCTCATGTCTCCTGGTGATCAACCAACCCCACAGGGTTATTGTAAAGACCTGGTTAGAAAAAGTGCCCGAGGGGACTGGCCCACTATCATCAACCTCAGCGGATTTATTTGATTGACATTTACCGAGTGCGTGCTTGCTGCTCTTACAGAGAACGGGGTTTAGCTCCCAGCACCCACGTCTCATGTCTCATGGCTGCCTATAACTCCAGTTTCAAAGGATCCAACGCCCTCTTCTGGCCTCTGAGGGCGCCTATACATACCACCACCACACACAAATAAATGAAAATAAAAGAAATCTTACAAAAAGAGCTATGCTGGGACTGGAGATGTAGCTTAGTTGATGGAGTGTTTGCTTAGCTTACAGGAAACCCCGAGCTCAGTCAGCAACACCAGTATAGACCGGGTGTGGTAGTGTATAACTGTAATCCCAGAACTGGAGAGGTAGAGGTTATCCAGACCACATCTCAAGTTTTTGGGTTAACCTTGGCTACATGAGGCTTTCTCTCAGAAACAAACAAACAAACAAACAAACACCCCAAAACAAAAAACAAACAAACAACAAAACAAAACAAAACAACCTGTACTATGTCCTTATAAAACAATGATGCCTAAGCTAGAGAAGATCTTAGCCCTAACGTGAGTTTATCAGACAGGAGACCCAACAAGTGAAAAACGTACTTCATTAGAATAGGAAGGACAGGACTTGTGTGTGACAATGGATTCATGCAGTAAACCAGTCTAGATAAATGACATGGGAGGATCTGAGAAGGGGAGAGATGAGGTGGAGCCTCCAGGAGACCCCTGGGAATTCACCCAGGAGGGAGCACAGCCAATCACAGGTTGGCAGACTCTGAAGTACGGAAAAGGGGAGCATGCTGACACAAGGCGGCCTCAGAGGCTGCGAAAGCCATTGGAAGCCACACAAGAGGTTTAAGAAGAGGCAGCATGAGCTCATTTCTAACCTATCCCCACCTTGAGATACAGCCTTGAGATGCAGCCTAAGCTGGCCTCAAACTAACGTCCTCCTGCCTCAGTGCTGGAAGCTAATCACTTGGGTGTGCCCCTATACAGGGCTCTATTTATATTCTAAAAAATAAAAAATAAAAAATAAATTATGCTGGCTGCCACATGGAGATTGGAGGGGAGCAGGAAGTTATTACAGAGTCTTTCCAGGCTGGGCACACCTTTAATCCCAGCACTCTGGAAGCAGAGGCAAGCAAATCTTTGTGAGTTCGAGGCCAGCCTGGTCTACAAAGCAAGTTCCAGGACAACCAGGGCTACAGATAAAAACCCTGTCTCGAAAAAACAGAACAAAACAAAACAAAAATCAAAACCCAAACCAATAAAAAAACAAGAGAGAATCTTCCTAGGCTTGAATTAAGAAGAGACTGGGAAATCAAGAGGCACAGACACATGGGAAATATTTCCTTATTATATAGATATTGGCTGCTGTGCGCCTACCTGCCCTCACTGTTACTTCTGTCTGGGCTCTAATTCCCTTTGCAGCCTAGTGAATGAATGGACTTCACGGGTTGCACTCAGGATACAAGGCAAGAGACTTGTTCAGCTAACGCCCCTGCCCTGTGGCTTCCTGAGCTGAGTTGGGGGTTCAGGCTGGCCTGCGATCCTGTCAAGGTCACATACAGTTCAAATGAAGGGAGGTGAATGCTGACCTAAGAGGTAGAAGTCAGAGTCTCAGCAAGGCTGGTGACCTCTCTTCCAGCCTCCTCTTGGCCACTGGGTTAGGCCTGTGAGTGCAGAAGAAACTGACCAGCCAGGTTCACATCCTCCAAGGTGGAACATTCTAGAGCTCTGGCCACTTTAGAAATCTCAGAGCGAAGTGGGGATTATTCTGTTGTGTTTCTTTAAGCATTTGTTGTTGAAATGGAAGTTACAATTCAAGCTAATTTGAATAACAGAATCATAGGAAAAACACCCCCTAACCACAAAAATGAATATTCAACATTCCCACCTTATCTTCTCTGCTTTGTAAGGCTGTTTCTCAGCTGCATATTAAACGGTCCCTTCATGTGAAGCTGGCAGAGAGCTGGTTTTGCAAGACAGAACGCTGCTGGGCCAAGGTGCTAAATTCAGAACATAAGTCATCCTGGGCTCCCAGAATTTCAAGGATCTTACAGGGACAGGCCTGGAGCCAAAGGAGAGGTGGGAGGACCAGGGAACGTTTGCATGGGGTGTCATGAGTGAGAATGGAGTGTTCCCGGGGAGCGCTCACAAGCCCGCCCAGAGGGTGACAAGCTGTCCTGGTAGGGTGCAGTTAGGCTCATGTTCCAGGGGTACCCTCCAAGGGAGGTAATGCTGACTCCAGCCATCCCCAGGGGCATCCTCACTGCCTGGGCACAGACAGCCCTCTAGAGTGTCTGCCATTCTGCATCCACAGATTCAAGCAGCCACAGACTAAAATGATTCCGGAAAAGAACTGCATCTATGTTGAACATGTACAGACTTTAAGGGGGGACATTATTCCCTAAGCACAGCCATATACCTAGTATTTACATGGCATCTGTATTGTGTCAAGTATCACAAGCGATCTAGACATGGTTTAACGTAGTCAGAAAGACCAGGTGAAGGCAGGGGATGTAGCTCTGTTGGTAGAATGCTTGCCCAGCGTGCACAAAGCCCTGGATTCAATTCTCAGTACCACACAAAAACCATGTGGTGACACACACATACCTGTAATGCCAGCACTGGGGAGGTGGATACAGAAGATCAGGAGTTCAAGGCCATATGTGGCTACATAGCAATTCTGAAGTTAGCCTAGGCTACTGAGACTCTGTCTTAAAAAACAAGGATGAAAAGAAAAGAGGGGGAAAATGATGGAAATAAAAATTAAGTGATTCTTTTAAAGAAGTGAGTGTTTGCAAGATGACTCAGGGGCTATAAAAGATGCTTGCCACCAAACCCTGATGACCTGAGTTCAATTCCCAGGACCTACACAGTACAAGGAGAGAACGGACTTTTACAAGTTGTTCTCTGACTTCTCCACACATGTACTCTGGCACATGTGTATGCCTGTACACACACACACACACACACACACACACACACACACACACACACACACACACACAAAATAAAAAATTTTTAAAAAAGAAAAGCCTTGGGCTGGAGAGATGGCTCAGAGGTTAAGAGCACTGACTGCTCTTCCAGAGGTCCCGAGTTCAATTCCCAGCAACCACATGGTGGCTCACAACCATCTGTAATGAGATCTGGTGCCCTCTTCTGGTGTACAGACATACATACAAACAGAACACTGTATACATAATAAATAAATAAATAAATCTTTAAAAAAGAAAGGAAGAAAAGAAAAGAAAAGCTGTAAAGAAAAAGGTTATTCAAAAGTTCGATGCAAACACATCCTTCTGCATTAGGGGGTTGAACACGGACAGAGTTTGGTGTTCTCAGGGAGTCTAGGAACAAATGCCCTGTGGACATGAAGGGACCACTGAATTGTGGGACTAGAGGTGCCACTTTAGAAATTGCACAACTTGTGTTCCTACTGAAAACAGAGTTCCCTGGATTCTGCTGAAACCCCGTAGGCACCAATGGCCCCCAGTCCCCACTTTTTCTAGCCGGGGAGACCCACCTTCTCAGCTGTGCACAGTAGAGATGCCACAGCACCTACCCTGTGATCCCTGAACACAACCCTAACATCCCAGAGTCCCTCTCCTCCCTGTCGCCTCTGCTTGCATTTCCCAGCGACACCCCACCCCCCCAACCCCGCCGCCACCAAGCTCCCCCAGGACCTTGTGTCTGGCTGCAGTGTCTTCTGCCAGATGAGATCAGAGATTCCCCCAAGGGGCCATCTGCACCTGCCACATGTGACCAGACCCAGCAAGAAGCCAGGGCCAGCCTGCACTTATCAAGGCACGGTTGAGACACGGTGGCTTTGGCTTGAGACACATAGGTAACAAAAACAAACAAACGAAAAACCCTAAATAAATCTTAAATATATTGGATGAGAAAATCAGAATCTTAAGATGTCTTGCAAGAAGATATGTGTGTGTGTCTTTGTGTGTGTGTGTCTTTGTGTGTCTGTGTGTGTGTGTGTCTGTGTGTCTGTGTGTGTACATGTGGAGGCTGGAGGACAACTTCCAGCATCATTTCTCAGCTGCCATCCAACCTTTTTATTTTTTAATTTTTCAGACTAGCTTGGAGCTTAGGCGGGCTGGCCCGAAAGCTCTCGGGATTTGTCTGAGTTGCCTCCCCAGTTCTGGGATTACAGGTGAGTGTCACCACACCTAGCTTGTTTGTAAGTTCTGAGCATGAAACTCAGGTCCTAATGCTTGCAAGGCAGTAGTCACTTTACTGATTGAGCTGTGTCCTCAGCGCCACAAGAGGACATTTAACAGAAAGAAAGGTCCTACACTTACATCTCAAACCCAGAATAAGATGGGGGGGGGCGGTGAGGGGGCAGAGAGAACCAGCGGGCAACCCTTTCACAGAAAAGAAAATCCTGGTGTGGCCGCTGGCGGCAGCAGTGCCCAGGGCTGCCGAATAAGCCAGACTCAGCTTAGGCAGGATTAATGAAGGCATTACCGCTGCAACAAGAGGACTGTGTGGAGGGACTATTTCGACAAAGACAAATTCCAAAGAGACTGCGTGTCTCGTAAAGAACACTTCAAGGGAATAGGGTAAATCCGCGAAGAAGCTCTGGCTTCGGCCCTTCAGGGACTGAGCAGGAGAAGCAGATGATTCCTACAGGGCAAAGGAGGCTGATGCGGAAGCCAGTGAAGAGCACCGAGTCAAGCCTGTCCACATACAGATGGTGCTGTCTCAGGTAGATGTGAGCTGTCTGGTCCTGAGGCTGTGCAAGAGGAAGCTGGGCTGAACGTCATCGAGTCTTCTATTTCTCCAGCCCCTTACCCTGCCCTTCTCCTCCCCCCTCTCTCTGTGCTCCAGCCAGCCATTCAAGCCTACACACACACACACACACACACACACACACACACACACACACACACACACACACCCCTCTATGCCTTTGCCCTTGCATTCCTGAAGTTTAGCAACTCCCACAGTCATGCCATCATCTCTCCTGTCTTCAATGCAATCACCCTAGAGGAGCACATGCCAGTGTCCATCCCAGCTAGTCTACCTGTTTATTGTCTGTTTCTCTCGCTCTGACGTAAACTCTCTGAGAGTGGGGCTGTGGCCTGATTCAGTCCTGCATGCCAGGGCCTGTCACACAACAGGTGCTTCTTAAATAATCGCCTGGCAATGAAGTGAAATATTTATTTTTCACACTAGCTCTTGCTTAATGTTTTTTCCTGCAAAAGTGGTGTGCCTAGGGTTCTAGTGAAGAAACCTATCTTTCTTCCCATCATCCATCACCAATGACATGTTCGGTGGACAGGTCATAGAGATGAGGAAGGAGAGGGAACCCACCCTGGCTAGGCACTTGCTGCACCAGCCAGAGGCTTACTATATATCGCTTCATGGACTGTGTACTACAGGGGTATAAGACAGGGGTGGTGCTTTGAAGTTCATATTTTAGTGTCTGGCCCTTAGTTGGTAGAACTGTTTGGGAAGGATTAGGAGGCGGGGCCTCGTTGGAGGAGGTGTGTCACTGAGGTTTGAGATTTCCAAAGCCCACACCTTCCCCAGTTAGCTCACTCTACCTCTTGCTTGTGGATCCAGAGAATGAGTTCTCAGCTACTGTTCCAGCACTCTGCCAGCCTGCCGGCCACCATGCTTCCTGTCACGGTCATCATAAACCTTCTAATCCTCTTAAACCGTGATCCCCGAATTAAATGCTTTCTTTTATAATTTACCTTGGCCACAGTATCTTATCCCAGCAACAGAAGAGTAACTAAGGCAGCGGGATTACTTTCCTCAAGTTTAAAAGGTCAAAGAGCCACGTGACATTAGAATTCGCTGGTTGCAAGCAATAGACACTGCTTGCTAACACAGACAAAGAGGGAATTCAGTGATGAAGGCAGTGGTCCACACAATTGATGGTGGCAGGTCCACAAAATCGAAAGAAAGGGTGAAAGCCAGATTCCAGAAAAAATAGACGCAGACTAGGGATATGCCTCCATCAGTAAAGTGCTGCCCTGCATGCTTGAAGTCCTGGATTTGGTCCCCAGCACCACCTAAACCAATCATGCAAGCCTGAAATTCCAGAACCAGGGAGCTGGAAGCAAGAGGATGGTAAACTCAAGGTCAAGGCCAGCCTGGCAATGTGAGACTCTCTCTCTCTTACACACACACACACACACACACACACACACACACACACACACACACACACACGCTGGAGAGATGGCTCTAGTGGTTAAGAGCACGGGCTGCTCTTCCAGAGGACCCAGGTTCAATTCCCAGCACCCACATGGCAGCTCACAGCTGTCTGTAACTCCAGTTCCAGGGCTTCTGACGCCCTCACACAGACATCCATGCAGGCAAAACACCAATGACCATAAAATACAAATTAATTTTTAAAAAGAATGTGTGAAATATATCTGAGGGAGAGATCCAAGGTGTGACATGAATGGTCCCCAAGCCTTTCCACCTTGGGACACTTTACTCCAGGTTCAGATCCCTTCCCTAGAACGGGTCTGATTGGTCAAACTTCAATCATACACCCCACCTGGGCCAGGGGAAAATGAGAACCTGCAAAAACGGGCTCGGGATGGTGGTACTATGAAACATGGTGCCGTGGGAATGGAGGCAAAATTACCAGGCAAAACAAAACGGCGCTGGACAGGTTCAAACAAGAACAGGTCACTTTGGGGCTCCTCAGACATCCTCGGTCCGATCCTCTGGTCAAACAGAGGCTCAGAAAGGGCAAGTGCTCAGCCTGTGGTCACACAGAGGCAGACGCGGACCTGACAGACCGGCCTCCGGCTCCAGCTGCAGCGAGAAAGTCAGATCACATTAGTTTGGAATCCAAAGCCTTGGGCTTCCCGGCAGCCCTCCAGCTGCTGCTCTTGCTCGGAGGTCTTGGCCCCACCACGGAGTTTGACAGTAGCTTCGGAACCCAGGCCCTAAGATACGCCCTGCCATCAAGGCTTTCTGAACTTCTTTAGCCTCAACTCTGATGGCCACCGGATCTCCAGTGAGAACTCGCACCGCCAACTTCAGGAAGTGACTGTCATAACTCATTTATTTCCATGTCTGTTATGAAGCCCTCCTGGGTGGTATAATCCACAGATACATGCCCGTTTCACCTCTACTAGAAGCCTTTAAAAAATGAAATTAGACATGTTTTTGAGGCAAAATCTCTCACAGTTAACTCCCTGGTTCGGCACAAATTCTTTTAGCATTCGTGACCAAAGGAGATTCCTCCCAACCTCTTCCTGTCAACTCCTCTGAGCTGTCAGCTTTGATTACTCCTTTCCTGGTGCTGTGCCTTGTCTGATACAAAAGGAATAATAAATACCTCCTTTCCCCTTTCTGAAACTAGGGCTCCAGCAATTTTTGTCTCTTACCTTACACAAACTTTTCAGAAAAAGAAACAAAAAACAAACAAACAAAAACAAAACAAAAACACCAAGGCAGCTATATATGGACCATTTCGAGGCAGTGACCCAGAAACCAGAAGGCGTCCGCCATGTACTCAGTCTACTGTATGCCAGGCTTTCCCCTTTGTTTACTGGGCCTTTGGGATCCAGGCTTTCTACCCAGCAGCCTGCCTCCCAGTAACCTCTTCAGCAGCAGGAGGCGGTTTGAACCCTCACTGACTGTGTCTCCTTCAGAATCTAGAATGTGTCCGGCATAGGCAACCCAGAAATAGCCGCTGAACAAACAATGACTAGATGGATGAATGGATACATGAGCAACTTCCTTACGTCCTTAAATGGTTCAAACTCCAACATACCAACCTGTCTGGATTCTACTACATTTAAAAATTTACTGGAGCTGGGGGAGCGGGGGGGGGGGCAGATAGATGCCTGTGGAGATCAGAGGACAACTTAAGAAAATTAGGTCTCTCCTTCCACTCTGTGAGTTCCAGGGATCGAACTCAGGCCATCAGGTACTTTTACCAGCTAAGCTATCTTGCCAGCCCAATATGCCTGGATTCTAGGACAGTGAAGGGACACAGTCAGTGATTTTAAAATGTGGAATATAGGGCCTGGGGAGTTGGCTCAGTTGTTAAAACACTCGCTCCTAAAGTGTGAGGACCAGAATTCAGATGCCCAGAACCCACGTAAGTGCCAGATGGGCACGGCTACCCACCTGTAACGCTAGCACGGGGAAGGCCGAGATGGTGGACCCTGGAAGCAAGCTAGCTGTCGAGCTCTGGGTTCAAGTGAGAGACTCTGCCTCGATGAATAAGGCGGAGGAGTGACAGAGGAAGACTCCCAGCATCTACCTCCACATGCATGCACACGCATGTGAACACACACACCACACACACACACACACACACACACACACCACACACCACACACATACATACACACCACACACACACACACCACATACAAGAGAAAAGAAAAAAAAAAGCAGGATGTAATTGTGCTTGATTTCAGCCCCCCTCCCACCTCTCCTGGGTTTCTTCTCCCCTTTCTCAGGAACTTCCTTCTCCCCCTCCCCCACTGCTCTTCTTTACGGCTTGCGTTTCTTGGGGTTCTGTCCTTGTTCTTCTGTTCTTCCCACTACGCAGAGAACGCTCCAAGAGCGAGCACATCCACTCCCACGCTTTCAACTTCCATCTCCACACCGATGCAGGAAGCTGAAGGCTGAGAGGAGAAAAAAAGAAAACAAAACCCACAACTGACATTGTTGAGTTGGGAGTCCTCAGGCACCTCAAAGCGTGGCAGGTTGAAGGTGAGGCAGAATGGCAGATTGAAATTTTAACTTGCATTTTATTTTCCCTGATGTAGGAGAACCAGAGAAAAAGGTATGTTTTATTCCGGGTGGGTTTTTTCCCCCTTCACAGTTCTCAGACATCCCCCCCCTCCAACCCCCAGGCCTCCTTGCCTCGGGGACAGGTGCGTGGGCAGGCTGAACGCACAAGAAGATGCAGCCTGGCACTGGGTAAGATGATTCTGGATCAGCGTTCGTTTCAAGCGCTGCTGACGTTTTTAGGTAAGGGATCGGGGCCCTGCCGGGATGTACTGTGTGTTGTAGAACAGCTAGCAATGTTGGTCTCGACACTGAGGTGCCTTCAGCTAAAGTTGTAATAGTCAAAAGGTCCAGGCTCTCCTGGGAGAGCTGTTTGGCCCCGGTTAAGAATCACCGGGCTAAAATATCCACCAAAGGAGGGAGGCACAGTCCCGTGGGGGATGCCCATGGTGGGAATTGGACAGCTTCCCCTACAAGGGGAAAGAAGATTCCAGGAGTCTGAAAGAATAAGACCATTGATTTCTCTTCCAAGAATTCTTCTGCTTGACATTGTCCCCAGTCTTACCAAGGTGGCATTGATGTGTAGAAGAGGGTCTTGGGGTTCTCAAAGACACTTAGGTTGTGCCTCTTTTTACCTTCCACGTCTGTTCGTAGGCTTCCCCACCTTTCCCAGTCTGAGGCTGTGGACTGTGCTTATCCCTGCCCTCCCTCAGTGCACTGGGTCTGTTCTTTGCTGCCCCCTTGCCGTCAGGAGGCCTTACAGCAGCCACAGGAATCTAGAAAACTTGGTTTTGAACCGTTAATAACTTGTGACAGAGTTCCTAAAGTGTCTCCCTTGCCCTACCAAAGCCTTTAGGCCTCACAGACTGATCCTCTGGTAAAGACTGACACCTAGCCAGGTGTGATGGCACACACCTTTAATCTCAGCACTTGGGAGGCAGAGGCAGGCAGATCTCTTAGTTCCAGGGCCAGCCTGGTCAACAGAGTTCCAGGACAGCCAGGACTACATAGAGAAACTCTGTCTCAAAAAAATAAAAATATAAATAAAAAATAATGCCACTTTTCTAGAAAGGTGTGCTCTACTGAGGACAAAAATATGGGCATTTTTCAACAAATGATTATTTCAATTCCATCGTCTTCAAGATGATCCCGGCTCTATGGAAGCTTGGGTTTCTTTGAATCCTTATGAGAAAGCGACATTGTCCAAATCCATCAGCACTGCCCTGTGGCTCCTCCAGCAGCCATTGACAGCTGGCTGGGCCCCCCAGAGGCTCCAGAGGCATTTCTCCATCTGGTGAGTGCTTCTGCGTAGACAAGAGAGGCTTTCTCTTTCCTCTTCTCTGCCAGGTAATTCCAGTCGTTATAAACGACCTAGAAGGTCTCTTCTGTACTCCTGCCGAGCTATCTTGGGCACCAGCAGCTGGATACACAGTGTCTCCATTATTTGTGGTTTGCTCAATGCCTTAGGATACACATGCAACCTGAAGAAATGCCATGAGTCGCTTCTTCAGTTTCCTCCCTGCAAATACTTTTTGTTGAGGCTGGCATAAGCAGTTCATGCCTGCCATCCTAGCACTCGGGAGGCTGAGGCAGGAAGGGTGCCATAAATTCCAAGCCAGCCTGGGCTACTGAAGGAGTTCCAGGGCAATTTGAACTACAGTGCAAAACCTGGCCTAAAATAGAACAAAACAGTAAAATATAATAAAGGCATTTTTGTTGTTGTCAATAAAGGAATCCTTCCAGAAATGTGTCCTCACGGGACTTTTATTCACAACCCACTCATGCAAGGCAAATGCCTTCCCCCTGGCCAAAGGCTCCTGCATCAGCTTCTCTGTCCATTCCTCATGACTGAGATCACCAAGGTCCCAACCGGCTCCTCCCAAGAGACTAAGGCAGCAGTTCTCAACCTGTGGGTCGTGACCCCTTCCAGAGTCACATATCAGATATCCTGCACTTCAGATATTTACACTATGATTCATAACAGTAGCAAAGTTACAGTTATGAAGTAGCAATGAAACATTTTTACGGCTGGGGGTCACCACAACAGGAGGGACTAAAGGGTGGCAGCACCAGAAAGGTTGAGAACCGCTGGACTAAGAGCTGAACCATGTCAGAGCTTGCCTGCAGTCACACCGGCCCCACCCCATCCTCCCAGGTTCTAGAGTAATGGTAAACAGTAAAAAGACCCATGCTGGTTGAGTGGTGACCCCTTCCTGCCGTCTGCACATTGCTAAATATGTTTCACAGGGAATGTCTAAAGAGACAGACAACGTGTTGCTACTGTCTGTTCCCCACAAAGGCAGGCTACTGCCAGAGTGAGGACGACCTGGTCCCCTGGGTGGCCTAGTCTGTTCCAAGCTGCTAAAGTGATACCTCGCCAACACTGTCACCACCTCTCCATCCCTGAGCCTCAGGCACAGCCACTTTCTGCACCTGGACCACACAGGTCATGTCCTGGCAGACTCTTTAAAGCACTCCCACGGGCCAAGTCCTGGTCGTCGACTGCCTGACACACAACGGTGATGCCTGTGTTTGCCATACCCCTTCCCGTTTCCCTGGATGCTTTTGCTTGTGGGTTGCTGGCCCTGGAGACAAAGGCTGGGGATTTGCAGACTAGCGCTTCAAGGGGACAGCCTTGGCTCACGGGCAGGTTTGAACCTATGATTTCTTGGGCTGAGCTTGCTCAAGCGTTGGGCAGAAAGCCACTGTTATTACTCATCCATTGTGTTCTAATCCCACCCACTGGTAGACTCTGGGGACCTGCCTGCCAGGGCACCAAGAGCCTCACCCAGCTGTCTTACCAGTAGGTAAAATACAGTAAAGGGGTTTGGCTTTGGTCTTGGTGCAAGGCTCTGGCCAGGCCCATAAGGGCTCACTGAGCTGCAGTCTCCCCTGGGGTGCAGAGAGGAAAGCCTCTCAGAGGCACTGCCTCGTGGACTTTTTGCAGCCTCCCCAGATTCCTCTTCACTCAAATAGATGACCCCAAACCTTTCTTGAGACATCTTCTATAAACCGAGCACAATCCAGGGACCTCACTGGCCAAAAGCCAAAGCTCCAATCAACCTCCAGCAGTGTCTGCTGGCCACTCGGAACTGCTTCCCATCTGGGAAGTCTCCATGGACTCTGCCACAGCAAACCCACAGGAGAGTTCATTTCCCAGTCTTGGGCTGGTTTTCTGGTTTCCTCCCTTCAATCTGCACCCTTCTTTCCCCAACTCACGTCCAACAGTGATGTTTCAGGTACCCATGTGGATGCTCCATAGATGGGGCTGGTGAGTGAGGGTCCTGCGGACTTGGATGTTGCTGTTGTCTACACTGATGAATGGAAGGGGAAGGACTCAGCCAGGGGAAGGACTCAGGGCCTCCCATCACTCTGAGTGTGTGTGTGTGTGTGTGTGTGTGTGTGTGTGTGTGTATGGTCACAGTGTACCTGTTCTCATGGTGTGTGCATGTATATGTGCCTGTGGAGTCAGAGATCCAAGCCAAGGGTCTTCCTGGGTCATTTCCACCCATTTTTTTGAGATGGTCTCTCATTGAACTTAGAGATCATCAGTTTGGCTAAGTTGGTAGGCCAGTGAGCTCTGGGGACCTGTCTCTCTCCTCCCTCCCAGTACTGGGGTACAGGTGTATGTCTCTGTGTGGGTTTTTATGTGAGTGCTGGGAATCTGAACTTTATTGATGGAAACTTCTCCCCAGCCTTCTCTCTCTCTCTCTCTCTCTCTCTCTCTCTCTCTCTCTCTCTCTCTCTCTCTGTGTGTGTGTGTGTGTGTGTGTGTGTGTGTGTGTGTGTGTGTTTAATGTTATAAACCAGAACAAATTTTCTTCAGAGCAGCCCCTGTGCCAGGGCTTTATGGAAATAGTGTAATCTAGGATAAAGAGTCAAACACACAGACGAGCTTAAATGAAAGCGTTCACACCCTACAGGAGCTACGGTGGCTCACGGGGGTCTAAAAAGCATTCACACCCTACAGGAGCTACGGTGACTCACGAGGGTCTAAGGACTGAGGGGCTAGGATCTGGGGGCTCAAAGGGCCAGCACTGTGACCTCCAGTCTGTGTCAGGGAATATCAAGGAAAGTATCTCTCCATCAGCTCAAAAAAAGTACTAGACAAATTCTTACATTCAGAAATAAATATTCGCCAGGTAGCGATGGTGCATGTTTTTAATCCCAGCACTGGGGAGGCAGAGCCAGGCTGATCTCTGTGAGTTCGAGGCCAGCCTGGTCTACAGAACGAGATCCAGGACAGGCATCAAAACTACATGGAGAAACCCTGTCTCGAAAATCAAGAAAAGAAAAGAAAAGAAAAGAAAAGAAAAGAAAAGAAAAGAAAAGAAAAGAAAAGAAAAGAAAAGAAAAGAAAAGAAAAGAAAGAAGGAAGGAAGGAAGGAAGGAAGGAAGGAAGGAAGGAAGGAAGGAAGGAAGGAAAAAGAGAAAGAAAGAAAGAAAGAAAGAAAGAAAGAAAGAAAGAAAGGAAGGAAGGAAGGAAGGAAGGAAGGAAGGAAGGAAGGAAGGAAGGAAGGAAGAAAGAAAGAAAGAAAATTTCAGCCATTATGAGAAATCAAAATACAAGTCCCAGGTGACCTGTAAATGCAGGTGTGACTTTCCATTCCCTAGGTGGCCCACAGCCCCAGACTGCCTTCCCTCCACCCACCTCTCTGAGTCTTACACACACTAGGATTATCTGAGCCATTAAAGACATCTCACAACTCAGGAATTGGTCAAAGAAAATCCATCAACAGAACTAAAAACCCATAGTGTCTTTATGCAATAGAACAGCATTTCACAACATTTCCAACAAGATCTAACTGTATGCACAAATTTCTTTGGGGAAAAAAAACCCCACAATTTTTAGTAAAAAGAAGCAAATCACAGGATTATACTCATTTCTTTTTCTATGAGAATTTCATAATCACCCCCTATTCAGTTCTCCTCTCTACCCCCAAAAGAGCTATTGGCACTTTTCCAAGAGTACTGCCAAGCTTTGAAAGTAAAGTAGGAAAAAAAATATTTGGAGAAAATGAAATCATCACAAGGCCAAATTTTCCCACCCAAGAATATAGTTTAAGCCAGGCATTGTGGCACACGCCTTTAATTCCAGCACTTGGGGGAAAGAGGCAGGAGGATCTCTGTGAGTTCCAGGCCAGGCACAGCTACAGAGTGAGACCTCATCTCAAACAGTAGCAGCCATAGCAATAATAATAGTGATAATAATAATTTAGTTTATTTGTTCTTGGTTCTTACTGTGGTATCTTTCATGGCAGTTGAAGGTGGAGGTTTGGGGTACTGTGGTATCTTTCATGGTGGCTGAAGGTGGAGGTTTGGAGTACTATAGTTTGGTATTTCTTTCTTTCTTTTTTTTTTTAAGATAGGCCTTGAATTTCTTGCTAAGTTTATTACTAAATATTTTTCTTTCTACTGGCTTTGTAAAGATACCTGTTCCATTAGATCTCTGACCGATTGTCATTTCGATATATTTGTGATTTCCAAGTGTTCACCGTGACACAGAAGGCCGTCTTGGTGAATTCTCTTGTTGCTGACCCTCGTCCCTCCCATAATGTCTTGTTTTCCAGATGCACAGTCCTACCACCCCAAGGCTGGTTTCAGTTTCCTCTTTACAAGGTTTGCATCTCTAATTTCCTCCTCTTACTTGCTTTCATCGACTGTTACGTCCAGCACAATATTAAATAATCATGGCGAAAGTGGGAACTCTTCTAACTTTAGGAAGAAGTAGCCTGGGATTTCCCTATGACTTAGAATGCTGGGCTTTTGAGTTCAGCTCGATTTTTCTTCAGTCTTAAGGGAAACGACTTATCTACTCCTATGTTGCAAAGGCTCCCCTTGCCCATTTTAATGGACTGTTATTTATATGTACTTTTTTCTGGTTGGCATATCACAGAATGGGTCTTGTGACGCCATTTTCATTCTCTGTCCTTGCCCATGTTCACCTCCCCACACCCGTGTTCATGCCTCCCCCTCCTCTGCTGGCTCCTCTTCCTCCACATCGTCCCCTGTCCGAGTGTATTGATTTCATTCTACTATTATTGTGTGTGCCACAGTGCACATTTGGGGGTCAGGTGACAGCGTCTGGGAGTCAGTTCTCTCCTTCCAGGGTTTCTGGGGTTGAATTCAGGTCATCAGGCTGGTTGGCAAGTGTTTTTACCTACTCAGCCATCTCTCTAGCCCGGCTTTTGTTGAGTTTTTTTTTTTTAAATCAATAATTTCTTTTCATTAATTAGGATTTTTTGATATGATGAATTACTTTATGTTTAATTTGTTTCTCCCTTCCTTCCTTTTTTGAGACGTGCTCTCATGTAGCCCAGGCTGATGTCCAACTGGCTATAGAGGCAAGGATGAACTTGGACTCCTGGTCCTTCTGCCTCTATTTCCCAAGTGGTGGGCTTACGACCATGAGCCACCACGCCTGGTTTAACTGGCTTCTTAGTGTTAAACCATCCTTGCATCCAAGAATAAATTCGACTTGGGTATGATTTATTACATATTAAATGTATCTAATATTATTGGCAATGTCTTATTTAGACATTTTTAACTGATGTTTGTATGAGAAGTTAGTCTGGCATTTCTTTTCAGGTTAAATCTTTCCTAGGATTTGGTCCCACAGCATTATTATTCAGTAAAAACTTTGGATTTTCCCTTTTTTGTCAATGTTTAGTAGTAGGATACCTAACATGATAACATCAGAAATATTCACTGAAGCAGGTAAACTTCTGTAAAACTTAGGCCTGGTCTCATGGCAAGTGACAGGGACAACTTATGTGTAACTCTGTACGTCTGCTATCTCTCCCTCCCTTCCTCCCTCTCTCCCTCTCTCCCTCCCTCCCTCCCTCCCTCCCTCCCTCTCTCCCGCCCCTCCTTCCCTCTTCTTAGAAAGCCACCAGGGCAGGGGCTAGAAGATGGCTCAGTTAGTGTTTGCTTTATAAGTACAAGGACCTGAGTTTGATCCTCAGAACACATGTTTTTGGGGGCCAGGCATGGTGGCGCATGCCTTTAATCCCAGTACTCAGGAGGCAGAGGCAAGTGATCTCTGTGAGTTGGAGGCCAGCCAAGGCTACATAGCAGGGCTCTGTTTCAAAAAACAAACAAACAAACAAACAAACAAACAAACAAACAAAAGCCAAGTGTGGTGATGCACCCTTATAATCTTGGACTAGTTAGGTCAAGATAGGCAGAGTCCTGAGGCTCACTGTCCAGCCAGCCTAGTCTGGTTGGCAAGTTCCAGGCTAGTGAAAAAACTAAGTGGACAGAGCCTGAAGAAGAACACTCAAACCTGTCCTCTGGCCTCCACAGGTGCACACACACAGGTACACCTGCACACAGATGCACACACACAGGTACACCTGCACACCAATGTGTGCACACACAGGTACACCTGCACACCGATGCACACACACAGGTACACCCGCACACCGATGCACACACACACAGGTACACCTGCACACAGATGCACACACACACAGGTACACCTGCACACAGATGCACACACACACAGGTACACCTGCACACAGATGCACACACACAGGTACACCTGCACATAGATGCACACACACACAGGTACACCTGCACACAGATGCACACACACAGGTACACCTGCACACTGATGCACACACACAGGTACACCTGCACATAGATGCACACACACAGGTACACCTGCACACAGATGCACACACACAGGTACACCTGCACATAGATGCACACACACAGGTACACCTGCACACCGATGCACACACACACAGGTACACCTGCACACTGATGCACACACACAGGTACACCTGCACACCGATGCACACACACACAGGTACACCTGCACACAGATGCACAGACACGAAAAAGAGAAAGGCTGAAAAGCCACCAGGCCGGTAATCTGGATGGTGTGCAACCACCTCCACAGCCGGGTTTCTAAACATTAGTCATACTCCATTACCACCTTCTTAATATTTCCAAGCAGGGGATCAACTCCAGCATGAATTTCAGAGGAACAAACCAGATTCAGAGGAAAAAAACAAATATTTTGTTCTCATTCTGGTGTGTGTGTGTGTATGAGAGAGAGAGTGTGTGTGTGCACACACACGTGTGTGGGTGTGCGTGTGCATGGAGGCAAGAGGATGACCTCAGGTGTCCTCATCAGATTCTGCAACAGGGTCTCTCACTGATGAGCTGTTTCTGCCTCCTCAGCGCTGGGATTACAGGACCAGGCCACCATGCCCTGCTGTTTTCTGGGGTTTTTGGTTTTTTGTTTGTTTTTTAACATGGGTTCTGGGAATGGAACTCAGGTCCCCATGCTTGCAAGGTAAACATTTTGCTGACGGAGCTAGCCATCCTCGGAGCCCCTTCATTCTTGTCCACTGAGTTCCAGCCTCAGCTCCTTCCTCTGGCACTTCTGGGTCTCTTCCAGTACCTCACCTCCCCCAACTCCACACAGCACGGGGTTGTTGCTTTCTGATTTTTCGGGTATCTTCTATCTTAGTAAATTATGGTCTAAAGGTGGTATCTATGCCATTTTTATTTAAGGGGGAGATTTGTTGAGGTTTAATTTGTAGCTTTATGTATGGTTATTTTTGGTCTGTGGGTACTTAACAGGGAAATGGTCAGAGGAATTCTTACTGTACAGACCTCGCTCTGTGTTTCATATAGAAGATATTTACATTGGATTTATAGGCATCATATCTTGTGAATCATATTTTTGGACCATAATTTGTTCACATTTCTGTTTTATCCACTTACACTGTCAAAAGATTAAAAGCAAACTCCCTACTGTTAGTCTGTGTTACTCAGTTTTTTGTCGCTGTGACAAAAGACTTGAGAGAAGTCTACTTAAAGGAGAGAGGGGTGACTTTGGTTGTGGCTTTGGGGATTCCAAAGTCAGCTGGCTCCATCACCTTGGGCCTGAGGCAGCACAGGGAGCGTGGAGCAAAGGAAGCCGCTCCCCTCATGGTGGCCAGGAAGCAGAGAGAAAAGAACAGGCCAGAGATAAAAACAGACAATTCAGAGCTACACCCTAGTGAACTGCTTCCTCCCACTGGGTCCCACCTCTGAAAGAGCCCATCAAGCTATGAACTCATCATGATTGATGAGGTCAGAGCCCTCACGATCAAATCACTGCTTAATGGCCCCACTTGTGAACAATGCTGCCCTAGGGACAAATCAGTCAGTACATGAAGCCCTGGGGACATTCCAAACCCAACCCACCAGAGGTGTGTCTTCCTCTTAGCACTGCCCTTTAGTCCAGTTGTTTTTCTTGTGCATGTGAACTTAGTGATACACAGAGAGTTCGCAACACTACATCTTCATAACAGTCCGTCTTCAGTGCAGATTAGCACACAGCACACATAGAATGTTAGTAATGTGTGCATAAACACATGTCATTAGAATCAGAAATTTCTTGTCTCATTTGATGACCTCTCTCCTAAGCTATCTGGCACTGAGACACCTGGTGACCTGGTGACTGCATGTGCTAGTTTCCATGAAGTCCTCATGATCAGTTTTGTTAGACCTAATCAGACATATTGGTGGATCACAGTCCATCCTATGGCAGCATGAGACTTGTTCATTAGCTCTCAGTGGTCAATCACAGAGCCAGGCCAGGGCAGTGGGTGGAGTGATGCTCGCTCCAAAAACCAAAACCAAAAAGCGATGGCCACTGGGAACTTGTGCTCGAGATCAGATTTGAGAAAGGTCTTTGCAGATGTCATTGAGGTTCTGCATGTGGGTTCATCCTGGGGGTGGGCCCTAAGACCAGTGTCATGGGAAGAGAGTGGGAGAAAGCAGTGTGGACATTGGCAGAGAAGGGAGTGAGGCACACACAGGCCAAGGAAGCCTGAAGTTCCAGAAGACAGAAAACCTGAGGAACAGGTCTTTCCTTACAGTCTCCAAGAGAGCGTGACCCATGCAGCCTTCCTCTTGGCTCTGTCTCCCAGAACTATGAAGGGACACACATCTGTAGTGTTGATTAATCCAGGCTGTGGTCATTTGTTACAGCCGTGTACTCTGTCTGAATCCCGCCTCTGCCCTCTGCACAGTCCCTGAAGTCTCATGGATGCAATGGCAGGGACTAGTCAAAAGAGCATGGCTGCCGTCTAGTCTCTGCAGGGTCATTAGACTGCACAACAGGAATCCTATCCTTTGCCTCGTCACCACAGAGGATGGGCCGATCAAATCAGGGGTGGGAGCATCGAATCAAGGAACGACTTTCTACAGATCAAAACAGTCCAGACTTGGAAGGTGGCTCAACTTTGAGTGACTGCAGGGACCTATCACTGGGGATGAGCAAGAACCACCGGCAACATGAATACGAAGAGGACAAGCCTGGGGTCCTCAGAGGAACCCAACTTACAATTTTGTCACCACTGGGTAACATTTAATAAATAACCTAAGGCAGTGGTTCTCAACCCTCCTAATGCTGCGACCTTTTAATATAGTTCCTCATGTTGTGATGACCCCCAACCATAAAATTATTTTCCTTGTTACTTCATAACTGCAATTTTGCTACTGCTATGAATTTTGAGACAGCAGTTTGTTGAAGGGGTCACGACCCACAGGTTGGGAAACACTATCTTAAGCGTTCTGGGCCTCAGGTGTCTCATCTATACTATGGGGGTTGGGGTGGCACAAAGGCTGTCATCAGCATGACATGTGAATTATAACCAAAACAAAATTTCTTATGTGAGTTTATTCATATCATGTTGCTCTCTAGATATATGGGGCTTGTTATGGTTTTGCCGTCCTCTTCCTCCTCCTCCTTTCTCTCCTCTCCTCTCCTCTCGCTGCCTCCCCCCACCCCCAGGCTGGCCTAAATCCCTTAATATTGCAATCCTCCTGTCGCAGAGTCCCAGTCGCTGGGATTACAGGCGTACACCACCATATCTGGCTTGTTGTGACAGTTTTCCAGTATCAGGGTAGAGTTTTCTCTGCCTGGAAATGGGTTAAATGTGGGAGCTCTGTAAATTTCATCCACAGGCCAGGCGTGGATGTGTGCGCTTCTGAGGAGTGGATCCACAGCTCTCTTCCAAGTCTTGAAGGTGATACAGAGAAGCAGAGACCATCTGCCATGGAGGGTCCCACCTTCTGTGGCCTCCCGCTGATGCTGGGTTAAAGCGAGGCTTCCTCTGGCCCCTGCAGCCTTCTGCCTTCTGCAAGGTCCCCCTCTCTGCCCTACCTTGCCTGTTAGTTAGTAATGGGCAAAATTCAGTGGGGGAAGCAAGCAAGAGAGGTAAAAAGCAATTTGCAATTTTGATGCACAAGGGGCAATTTCTACAGACAATTCTTGGTGCCCGTAAACGCCCACCCCCTCCGGCGGCTCCACCTGAAGCCCGCCAAGCATCATTTCCCATTCTTGTCTCTGAGATAATAAGTCAGAGAGAAGCTTCATATTTCAAATCAAAACTACTTTCCAACTAGTAGAAGAAGAGTGGAAACTTCTCGGGCAAATTTCATATGCAATAACACAATTTCCTCCTGTTCCCACGTCTTTTTTCACCTAATACATGATAAATATTCAAGATCTCCTTGAGGAAGCACGGGTGCAGAGCTGGGAGGCGGAGCGTCAAGGATGCTGGGCGCAGGCGGCAGTGGGGCACGAGAGGTCCTTCTCCTTCAAGGCTTGTCTGCATGCAGGCTCGGCGACTAGCTGCCCAGCCGGCCCGGGGCTCCCAGGAGAACGAGCCACGGAAGCACTTAAGGGCTAATTGAAAGTTCTTACTATCTTAATGGCTATGAACCATGTTTCTTGGGAAGATGCCTTGCAGCAAGCAGTTCTTGGGATACAAGGTGAGACCCAGCGTAGAGATTGTCCGGATGGATGATTAGGGATTTGGAAACTTCCTTTTTCGGGGTCAGAGGTCAGGGAACAAGGGATAAGGGTATACAAGGGAGCACCCTCCCCAAGGGGATCAGAGGGTTCTAGCAATATAGTAGAAGGCTGCTGTTAAACCGTAGGGGCTCTGAGTTGGGAACAAGAAGGGCCCCTCCCACCGAGAGATAGCAATGGCTACCTTCTCTCTAAAGGGGCGATTACCCTGTGCGGGCCCCCCCCCCCCCCCCCCCCCCCCCGCCGCCCTGTACCAAGTTAATACCAGCATCCTCACAACGTCACTGTGAGATAGGAAGTATTTTAGTTGTCATTTTAGAAAGAAGCCAAAGCACAGGAAGCGTAACCGCCTAAGATCATGGTGCTAACAAAGTACAGCCAAGGTAGCACCCTGAGCCCTTCCCACGCCAAAGTGAAAAAGACTCTGGCCGAAGGGAACCACCCCTGCTTCCTGTGAGCATGTGCTGTGGTGCACCACTTTAGAAAACTCAAAAAAAAAATGTATTTTATTTGTATTTATGAGTGTGGCTGTCTGAGGAGACCAGAAGAAGGCGTTAGATGCCCTGGATCTGGAGTCACAAGTGGTTGTGAGCTGCCCGATGTGGGTGTAGGCAACTGAACTCTGGTCCTCTGCAAGAGCAGCAAGTGCTCTTAACTGCCAAGTCTTCTCTCCAGCCCCCTAAAACTAGGAGTGTCTAGTGAGTCTGAACACACATTTAGGCTGCAGGCCACAGTAAGGGAGAAATGAATGCATATGTCCACAGAAAGTACACAGGGAGGCCACCAGAGCCCCAAGGAGAGAACTTCATGTGCCCATCATTCAGACTTGAAGAGCAGTACTTGGCCATCTGGACCCTGCCTGACAAGTGACAGACACAGCTGCTTCCCACTGAGCAGATGAACTGGACCCTTCCCACCCACTTTCCCTCCAGTTCCCACTCTTCTTCCCTAAAGAAAAAGAATAAAGAGAGTGTCTGCCCCTAATATCCAAAAGACTTTCAGACACATCCCCAGGCTGCTACAAACAGTTTTGTCTTCTGAAGATAAGCAATAGTAATGGAAACTTTGTTTCTCAGTTTTATCACTTGCACTTGGCTAGTTTACTAATAGTGACATCCCAGGAACACTGAGCAGTTGTTTATATACATTTGCATAACTAAAGAAACTCAGGCTGAGGAGATGGCTCCCTGGATAAAGCCCTAATCCCACAAGCCTGAGTTCAGATCCCAGGGAAAGCGGGATTCAGTAGCATGTGTCTGTCGTCCAGTGTTCCTACAGCAGACAGGAGAATCTTTGGAAATCTGAAAGCCAGAGAGGGTGTTGTCTAGGATGGCGAACACTAAGAGACCCTAGGTTATCAAAAAGGTGGAAGGTGAGGACTGATACCCAAGGTTGTCTCTACCTGCCAAATGTGCACTCAGGTACCCACATGCAAACACAGGAACACACACACTCATACACACATGTTGAATTAGTTACTCTTCTGTTGCTGTGTTAAAACGCCATGATCAAAGCAGCTTATAGAAGAGTTTCTTTGGGCTTACGGTTCCTACGTGGCTAAAGTCTATGACGTCAGAGGAGCATGGCAACCAGTGGTAGACGTGGTGGCTGCAGCAGACACTGGGGGTTCACACCTTCAACTACAAGCAGAAAGCAGAGAGCAAACGACACAAGTCTTCAAACTCTTAAAGCCCATCCCCAGTGACACACTTCCTTCAGCAAGGCCACGCCTCCTAAATCTACTGAAACAGCACCACCAACTAGGCACTAAATATTTAAATGTGGAGACTATGGGGGCGATCTCATTCAAACCAACACACACACACACACACACACACACACACACACACACACACTGAAAGAACTCATTATATATAATATATGTAATGATATTATATACAATATATTATACACATAAATATAATAAACATATATAATATATGAGGATATAATATATTATATATGTATGTATATGTGTATATATACATATATATATATAGAGAGAGAGAGACAGACAGACAGACAGACGAATGGACAGACAGAGAGGGAAAAGAACCTCAAAAAGTAAGAAATACTTTTCCAGTGACTTCTGTCTTTAACCCAGAGACTGGTAAGAACTCCAGTCCACTGCAGCAGCTTGTAGCAAATGCAGAGGCCCTACACTGTTTTGTTCTGCCTCCCCAGCCACCCTTCCTCAGGTATGTTGTTTATTTACATAATCAGGATTGTACCGCATGACAACACACAGTTCTAAAGCTTGGTTTTCACATTAACATTAGGGTATGTCTCCTCATGTCTTTAAAAATTCCTAGAAAATAAAATTATTAATGGCTGTGGGGTTTTATATAAAGGAGCCACAGTTCATCTAAGCGGTCCCCCCTTACTATAGAATATTTAGATCATCTCCTTTAAAAACGTTTTCAGTGCTAAATAATTAACATTATGGATCTTTTTTTTTCCCTGAATTTCTGAGTGTTTCCTAGCTATGAAATCCTAGCTCTGAAGGACACGAGTGCTTATTTGGCATTTAAGAAGGGGGAGAGCTTTGGGTTTGGGTTTTATTTTTGTTTTCTGTGGGTTTTTAATACAGAGTTCTTGCTCATATTTAAAAATTTCAATACAAGCCGGACAGCGGTGGTGCACGCCTTTAATATTAGCTCTCAGGAGGCAGAGGCAGGCGGATCTCTGTGAGTTCGAGGCCGGCCTAGTCTACAGAGCAAGATCCAGGACAGGCCCCAAAACTACACAGAGAAACCCTGTCTCGAAAAACCAAAAAAAATCAATACAGAGTCCCAACTTGCTTTCCAGAAGAGAGCTGAACAGTGTCAGTTCGTACCCCCAACAAAGGCGAGCAAGCGGGCTGTGCTGTGCCCTGTCAAGCATGGGGCATCTCCACCTCTAAACTCTTTGCTGACTTGGTAGATAAACGTGCTGTTTTGTCTTAATTTCGGTTTGTTTGGTTGCTAGTGAAGTAAAATCTCTTTTCACATCTCTATCGACGATGTGTGTCTCATCTTTGGTGAAATCTGTGATTTCCCCCTTTGGTAACAGGAGCATTAGTGTTTATCTTGTGACTTGTTGGAGTTCTGCGTCTCTGGGAGTTACCTTTTGGGCTGGGGGGTCTTTGTCCTTTGGTTGGGTTGATGTCGATTCTAGAAGTGTTTAACCCTTTGAGTTGCAGACATAGACGTGCTTGCGTTGGCTGGGAACACCTTCCAATGGGGTTAGAAATGGGAGTGTCAGGAACCAGTGTGTCAATCACTTCCATGCCGCCCAGCAGAGCCACGAGGGATGCGCCATTGCTCCAGAGTTTTATCACGTAAAACTTTCAAACACACAGAAGGAAATAAAAACTCTGAGTCTGAGATTTGCTTCAAGATAATGGAGGGGCCGGGACAGGAGCTGGGGAGCACACTGTGACAGTGTCAGGAGCGGGTGGCAGTTATGGCTGGGGATGGGCTTCCAGGGTCTCTCTACTTTTGTAAGATAATGAGGGCTGGTTAACACTTTAGAGAACCAAGCGGGGCTGCTACTTTCTGGTCTCTTCTCTGTTACGGACACTCTCGCACCCTTGAGTCATCTCATTGGAACCCTCACACCTCAGAGAGCAAGAAACCATCAGTCCCATTGTACAGGTGAGGCCACTGAGATCTTAACCCACGAACTGTTCGAGGTCACATGGCGGGCAAATACAGGACCCGGAGGTGAAATCAGATCAGCCCAACCCACGGCTTGTGTTCATTCCACTGCCAGGCGACTTGGAGTCAGCAAAGGACAGAAGAAAGGGCGGGTGTGCTTAGCCACACGCCCCCGAGAAATCTCAGATTAGAATTTAATGTGGTTTGTAAAAATAAGAAATGAAATACTTTTTGTTTGGCTGAATTTATGGACCAATATCGAGGCTTATTCTCACTCATTTCCTCAGTCAGTATCCCAGCAATCATTTTGATCATCCACAATGTCTACATTGACTAAGAACAAAGCTGGCACAGGAGCCCATTCCTGGAATGCAGTGGAGGGCTATGCAGTAAGCATGACTCTGCATCAACAAGAATGAGAGAAAGAAAGGGGGAAGGGGAGGGGAAAGGTAAAAGAAAGAGGAAAGAAAGAATAGTAACAGACCAATTAGAAAAAGCCAATACAATCAATACCATCAGGGTCACCTGACCAATAAACGAACGGCCTTTTGGATGTTTTAGAAATTTGACTGAGAGTTTTCTTGTTAGCATTATAGTGTATCAGTCAGCTATTGTGATAATACTTTATAACAAGCATCCCTGAAATGACAGTGCCTCCAAGGTTCACTTGTAGCTTCTGCCCATGTCTTAGTGTTTCCAGGTCACTTTCTGACCTTCTCCAATGTGGGTTCTCATTCTTTTATCTTCTCAAACACAGAAGTTTGTCTGCACTCTAGAGCCTCACCTCACAGGCACCTCTGTGTTCTGATGATTCCAAAAGCATTTTCAAGACACCAAAGCACTGTGTGACAGTGTAACACACTCAGCAGTTCAGGGAGGCTGAGGACACACTTCCTACACCTCTCTCTCTGTCTCACCCAGACACTGTTGGAACCTGAAAAAATGGGAGAGTTAAGATGGTGTCTTAGTTAGGGTTTCTACTGTTGCAAAGAGACACCATGGCCACAGCAACTCTTATAAGGGAAAACATTTCATTGGGGTGGCTTATGGTTTCAGAGGCTCAGTCCATTATCATCATGGCAGGAAGCATGGCAGCGTGCAGGCAGACATGGTGCTGGAGAGGTAGCTGAGAGTTCTACATCTTGATTGGCAAGCAACAAGAAGTGAACTGTGTCCCACTGTAGGCGAAGCTTGAGCATAAGAGACCTCAAAGCCCATTCCCACGGTGACATACTTCCTCCAACATGGCCACACCCCCTAATGGTGCCACTCCCTATAGGCCAAGCATTCAAACACTTGTGTCTATGGAGGCCATATATACACATACATATGTATACATACACACATATATACATACACACATATATACACACACATATATATACATATATACACATACATATATATTTATATTGTTATAGTTCATACACTGTAGCTGGAGTTTTCTCCAGTCCCACCTGGCCCAGGGTCAGGACAAGTCTCTTTTACCCGCCAGTCCCACAGCCGCTCAGACCCAACCAAGTAAACACACAGAGACTTATATTACTTATAAACTGCATGGCTGTGGTAGGCTTCTTGCTAACTATTCTTATATCCTAAATTAATCCATATCTATTAGTCTATAAGTTGCCACATGACTCGTGGCTTACCGGTACTTTACATCCTGCTCCTCATTGTGGCGGCTGGCAGCATCTCTCTGCCTCAGCCTTCCTGTTCCCAGAATTCTCTTCTCTCCTTGTCCTACCTATACTTCCTGCCTGGCTACTGGCCAGTCAGTGTTTTATTTATTAACCAATCAGAACAACACATTTAACATACAGACCACCCCACAGCACTACATGTCAAGGTTTTGTATGGAGATCAGATAACTTGGGGGAGTCGGTTCTCTCCTTCTACCATGTAGGTTCCTGGGATCAAACTCAGGTCATCGGGCTTGGCAGCAGGTGCCTTTCTTTATCCACTGAGGCATCTCACCAGCCCAGATTATCTTTCAAAAACATCATTTCCAGCGTGGGGACCTTCTTAATGACCACAAACCACTTCTGATAGTGTATTACAGACCTGCCACCAAGAACAGTGGAATTACACAGCAAAGGGGAAGCTCTCTCTCCAGGGCATCTGCTGGTGGTGCACAGTCTACTTTCTGCCTAGCACAGGTGAGATCCTGCTCTCACAGGACCACATTCCAGCCAGGTGAGTGGGGGAACCAGTCGACAAGGGGGTGTGTTTTTTAAAGTTATCTGAATATGGTAAGGGTAGTACGTTTGACGGCAGTGAAGCCCGGAAGTGGAATGAACATCAGGATAGGCCCTTGCGGGAGGCTGACTGGACTGAGTCTTGTGTGGGAAGGAGTCAGCCTCACACATCTGGAAGATCATTCCAGGCAGAGGGACCCATTGGAACAGGAGAAGAACAAAGGCCACCTGGATGGAGAGCATTGAACAAGGGACACAGGAGGGTGATGGGACAATGGCATGATGACACACTTGGAAGCCCCACTTAGTTGTCTTTACCCTGGAGGAAGGTTGAGGTTTTACTCTGAGGTTAGTAGACTACCTTGGGCTGGTTCTGTGAGAGATTAACATGGGATGGGACGGCTCTGACTGGCCCAGTGACCGATCACCAGGAAGACTAGCCAGAAGCATCTGGTTGACTAGATATGAAACGTCCCCTTCCCATTTCCACGGTTCTCCCCACAGATCATCCCTTCAGGGACAAAGAAGGAACTAACTGCACAGAAATGGAGGATCCCTGTGGTCCAAAGAAAAACCCACGGCTGCACTTCCTGCGGGGGCTGGCTTCCGGGTTCTGTGTGACATGGAAGTCACTATGATTTTTCTTCTTGTGTCTTCACAGATGCTATCAGCACACACCATCAGCTGTCACCTTGAACTCTAGGCACTGGAGCTGGGCACACAGGAGGAGTGGGTACGGCGGGGGGGGGGGGGGGCGGACCATCACCAGCCCATAGTGCAATGCGGGGCCTCAGCTGGCGTTTCTCTGTGTTTCACCACTCCTCAGAGCTCCCACGGGGGACCAGGACAGCGTAGTTCATCCCCAGTTTTCAGGTGCCGCTTGAGCTCAGGGTCACAAAGACCCAAAGGCTAAGTGCCACACGTCCAGCTCTGAACCTTTCTTGGTTCCTGTAGCAACAAGGAACAAGCCCAGAAGAGGCCACCATGAGCCAGCCACCATGCTAAGGGGCAGCACACAGCAATAGATTTTATCCTCCTGGAAGTCCTTCCAGGCCCATGCATAGACACACAGGAAATTACTTACTCAGGGCCACTCAGAGCTGGAGAGGGGCGAGCCCACATCTTGATTTGTTTTTATCACTATGTCACACTGCAGCTAACGGTCCACTGTGAAAGGGAGGGAAGACAGGGACGGAGACAGAAGGAGCTGTGTGAGCAGTGTGCTGTGTCTCTGTCTCTAAGGCCGTGTGCAGGTGTGAGCATGGGAGTGTATCAGTGTGCATGTACACACTTGAACATGTGTGCACAAGGGCCTCTGCCTCTGCAGGAGGCTGTCACTGTGTGCTGACACACCTGCTTTCTGTGCACATAGGCACACATCCACATCCAGGTGTGGTTTGGGGGATGTGCCTAGGTGTTCAAGCCCCGGTGACCATGTGGGTTTGTCCAGCTTGTCACAAGTGTGTATATGTATTGGGGGGGATGGTTAGTGTATGCTATTATTTGTAACTTGGGTATCTGCCTGTACAGACAGACTCAGTTTTGAGAATAGGTACACCCCCTTAAGAATGGCTATGTTGGGTATGCCTAGAGGTATATCCCCATTGGGATCAGTTTGGTCTGGCTCTGCTCCAGCCAGGGCTCCACAGAAAAGACCCAGGGAGCCCCACTATTGGAAAAGTCTCTTTGCAGAGAGTTCCAAGTTCTTCCCCATCTGTCACCAGAGACTGCAGAATCGTGGGGTGAACTTTGAGCCTCAGTTCTTTTCCCTTTTGCTTTGGGTCGTTCATGGGTTTGTGTACAGCACCTTAGCAAGACACCGAGTGCAACCTTCTGCAGCCCACAGGTGGCCTGGTGCTGGAGGACGAGAAAAGGGCACTTCCAGATGAGCAGGTGCCAGGGTTGGCTGGCTTCTATCTTGCTTCACCCCCGCCCTCCCCAGACTGCACTGACATTTCAGGAGCCAATGGTACAAAAGATACTGAGGCAGGAGCTTCATATCGGGGAGGCAGGAGAGGGAAGAGAGGACAATGGTGGCCTCGGCTGGCATGCTATTTCAGAGGACCTTGGTTTATATGCCACTCCTGAGTTAGGAATCTCTTTATATATGAAACTCAGAACTATACTGACCTTTGAAGAGACATATGGTTCAACCAGATAGTTACTCAGTGTCACTTGTACAGTTCCAGGGATGGGCAACTCACTGGCTCCCAGAGCAGCTGCTTTCTGTAGCTACTATGATGATTCACGTTCAATGTCAACCTGGTGGGATCTAGGCTCCCCTAAGAGATGGGTCTCTGGGCAAGTCTGAGGAGCATTATCTTAATTACATTCATTGTTGCGGGAAGACTCATCTTAACCACAGGCCAGACTATTCCTTCCATAGGGGCATCCTGAACTGTGTAAGTAGGGAACGTGTGCCAGGCAGCAGTACGCAGCATGCTTTCCTCCCTCTCTGCTTCTTGATTGTGGATGTGATGTGACCAGCTGTCTCCGGCTCCTCCTGCTTTGACCTCCCGCCATGATGGACTGTAGCTGGAACGGTGAGATGAAACAAGCCCTTTCTCCCTTGAGTGGTCAGGGTTATTTTATCACAGCGACAGGAACAGAAACTAATACAGGCACCTTCTAGGGAGTAAGGTTAGATCAGCATTTCCTGAGCCGCTGTGTGTGCCCAGCACCTACACAGAGCAGCACCCCCTCCACCCCAGAACAACCTGCAGAAGCAGGCATGGTTTCCCTTTAACCGAGCCCCTCATTTCCTCTTACAGCTCCTCAAATTCTGAGACACAAAGTTTAGTCACCAAGATACTGAGGAAGCGAGAAAGAGAAGGAAAGAAATCTCTGCATGCTCCTTGGCGTATGACAAAGTCTAGATGGGAAGCTGGGCCTTTCCTGCCCGGGACATCCCTGGATTGTCAGCCAGAAACAGTGTCAAGTTCTCCAACCATGCCAGCAAGAAGGGTATGTTTTGTAACACAAACCTATATCTCTGGCTAAAATATTGCTGGTGGGAGATTGGGAGAAACAAAGGCAAAAGCAGAAGGTCCATGGGGAGAGGGGTTCAGAGACAGGAAGCGGTAGAAATAAAGATGAAGAGAAATGCCCACAGAGCAGAAAGAGATGGAGAAATAAACACAGAGGCGGAGAGTGAGTCATGGATGGCAACAGTCTCAGAGACAAGGGTGTGAGCTGCAGAGAGGACCATTAAGCGTGCTCCTAGAGATGGGGAGAGATGTTCAGTGGTGTGGGGGTCGCCGCAGAAGGAAGAGGAACAGAGACCTGGAAAGCCAGGCATGTCAGGGATGATCAGGGAGCACTCATGCCTCCTACCATTCTGCCTAACTCGAAAAGGGAGGAGGGGGAGGACAGGGAGGAGGAGAAAAGCAGAGAGGACGATGGGAGGGAGGAAAGGAGGAAGGGAGGAAGGAGCAAGGGAAGGAGTGAGGGAAAGGTGGGAGAGAAAAGAGGTCAAGAGAGGGATGGAGAGAGGGAAAAATGGGAAGGCTGGATGTCACATGCAAGGAAGCTGCTTATGCTTCATTTAACTACTGGTGAGCGTAAAAGTCAAACTCTGAAGGTAAGCCATTATAGAAGGGAGTTGTAATTGCATCAAAGACCCAGGTGCAATAACTTTTGGCGCTACCTGGTTTCCATGCCCTATGCCCCTCCCCCATCTTGTTCCTGGGCTTTCCTTGTGACCTGTTGTAACCAGTTGCAAGTGGCAGATGTGATATTATGCCGATTCCAAGCCTAAACCTTACAGACTCGGCAGTTGCCATGTGCCTGTGATCTGGGGGGACGTGTGAATGCATTGAGGTCACATGTCCTTACTGTTGGAAGGATGCCCCAGGGAGCCACCAGGAGAGACCACTTAAAGGGCAAGGCACTTGACCAAAAGGGCGAACCAAGGCCCCAGACGCCAGACCCAGCTCAAGCTATCCCACAGCTTTCTGCGGAAACCTCCCGGAGCAGAGCTGAGCTCTGAGCTCACCCACCAAGCCCTGCCCTAACTGCAGAATCCTGAGACAACAACAAAACAGTCATCGCCTTACATGTATATATTTGTTTTATTGGGGTGGTCTGTGGGTGCCACGGCGCATGTGCGGAGCCCAGAGGCCAACTAGAGGGAGTTGGTCCTCTCCTTCCACCATGTGGGTTCCAGGAATTGATCTCACCTCATCAGGCTTAGCAGCAAGCACCTTTACCCACTGAGCCATCTCACTGGCCCCCCAATGGTCGTATGTTAAGTCATGAAAACTTGGGGTAGTTTGTTATGCAGTGATAAGTAGCTGAAACAGCACAGTAATATGGGGATGGTAATAGACCCAGGGGATTCCATTGTTTTCCTTTGGCTGATGGACTATGGAGAAGGCTCAGAGAATCTCCCTCCCTCCCTCCCTCCCTTCCTTCCTCCCTCCCTCCCTCCCTCCACCCCCTACCCCACCCCCAGTCTCAAACGGTGGCCAGCTCCTCAATGAGAAACCAGCAACGCTCCACTAATGACAACCAGGAGCACACTCGCCGGCCTGCTTGCCTGTTGGAATATGGCGGGGGCATTGCCATTGCGTGCCCACTGTGACTGAGTGATGGTGGGTAAAGAGGAGCCACAGTGATGGCTTTATTACCACTTCCACGTGCCAGTCCCTCCCACTCCCCAGCTGAGAAGACCGAGGCAGCGATGCGAAATGACACCGTACGGTCTCACGGCCCAGATTTGAGCCTAGAGCCCACTTTAGAACTCTTAGCGTTCAGCTGGGCGTGGTGGAGCGTGCCTGTGATCCCAGCACCAAGGCGGGCAGGTGTGAGAGGATCATGAGTTTGAGACCAGTCTGGGCTATATGGTGAGACCCTGTGTCAAAAATAAATACATAAAAAATAAAATAATAGCAAAACAAACAACACCTATTAGGGTCCAATTAAATCAAGCGGAATGAAGAAGCCCCTGTCCAGAACCCCGCATTTAGAATCTCTCCTCCGCATCCCGAGCCTGAATCTTCATTCATTAGACCTTCTCGTCAGGGAACCGGTGGGGGAGGACAGGCAGATGCTCACCCTCTCTGAGTGAGCTTTCTCCTCCTCAGTCCACTTACCCAAGCCAGGCCAGCAGGCCTCCTGCCCACTCTGGCTCCCTGCAGTTGCCAGGCAAGGCAGCAGCTTGCACTCCAGCCCTGTTTCCAGCCCCCGGGGGAATCACTTGACTCTGAAATTGGTTCCGGGAATACTTTTGCTCCCATCATTATCCTGTCTTCCTTGACACCCCCTCCCCCAGCACTTTTTTTTTTTTTTATACTAAACTTTCTCTGAATTCACCTGATTTTTTCCCATCTCCTTTACATTCTTTATGGCAATGGAGAAATAATCACCGCCTCTCCGGCAGGGTGATGGGAGTGTGCAGTATTAACTGTAAATCAGGCAGAAATTGGTGGAAGGGGAAGGATTTGATGAGGTGCAGAGACATTATATCATTTTAAAGCACTTTCCTGGTCTCCAGTAATCCCCATGTAAATGAAAAGGAGGCAGCTTGCCTCTCTCTCAGAAGCTGCCTTGAGGGATGCAGGGAAAATACTCCTAGAAGGCAGAGGAAGATGGGCTGAGGCTGGGCTGGAGCCTGGGCGGGGAGGCAGGGAGGCGGGGAGGCAGGGAGGCAGGGATGCCCCAGGTTGGACCCCAGCCCCTCCCTCCAGGATTTGCACCACACCTCAGACTTGAATCCTTCTGGCTGTGCCGGGACATCTTGGAAGATGAGGCCCCAAGCTCTGGAGGGGCGTGGGGAAGGCAGCAGCGCTCACCAACAGAGGGCAGAGCAGCTCCAAACCATGCAGCCTCTAAAGCCCAGGGCTGCCTGCGTGACTAGTTCTGCCCTTTAGGGGACCCACTGTCCTAAGGACCAGAGGGCATTACAGACCACAGAGGCGGGGTGGCAGGGCAGGATGCTGACACCCTGCGATTCACGGGACACTCAACCTAACAAAGAACCACCTCTCTTAAGTGCAACGGGCTCCCTCTCTATGCAGCCCCTGACAAAGACCCTGATCCTCCTGAAGAGCGACCATCTGTCTAGCCCAGTCTGGCAGAGGCCATTTCCAGAGGAAGAGAGTGGCTGTCTGCCATTCTCTCCCTGGCCTCCTGGGTCCCTTTGAACTTAAGTCAATTTGTTCCCAGCTTACTGACAGCTGACGTCACTGAATTCAGCTACTTGATTTCATCAACTCTAAGATGTCCTAGGTTATGAGGGGGAAGTGCTGTGACCTAATGCTTTCTGGTCACTTAGGTTTTTTTTTTTTTTTTTTTAAACTTTATTGACTCATTGAAAGTGTTCTTTAATGCTTATTTGATCCTTTTATGTCATGGAATACTATGTGTGATGAATTAGCCATAGAATTCCTCACTTTTCCATTCAGGGTTCAACTCTTCTATATCACGCTGCCCCAGACTCCACAGTGTCCAGGTGTTCCCGTGCAGGACCCTGTGAAACACCGAGAAAGCAGATGCTGCTGGGAAGAGAGGGCTCCACCAGCATCTCCAGAGGCTCCTTCCAAACTCCGGGGAGTATTCTCTGTGTGTGGTGGTGGCTCCTCCTTACGACACTGCCTCAGTTAGTCACTTAGTTACTACGGCTGTGAGGAAACACCATGACCAAAAGCAAGTTAGAGAGGGAAGGGTTTATTTGGTTTACACTTGCACATTTTAGAAGGAAGTCAGGACAGGAACTCAAACAGGGCAGGAACCTGGAGGCAGGAGCTGATGCAGGGGCCACAGAGGAGTGCTGTTTACTGGCTTGCTCATCATGGCTTGCTCAGGCTGCTCTCTTATAGAGCCCAGGACCATCAGGCCAGGGATGGTACCTCCCACAATGGGCTGGGCCCTCCCTGGTTGATAACTAATTAAGACAATGCCTTACAGCTGGCTCTTACAGAGGCATTTTCTCAACTGAGGTCCCCTCCTTTCAGATGGCTCCAGCTTGTGTCAAGTTGACATAAAACCAGCCAGCACAGGCATCAGCAAGCAGTTTGCAGACAGTCAACAGGACTTATTTCCTCACCCAACTGGCCATAGAATAGTATATTCAGAAGCCACAGAGGGGCTGGCTGCAGTGTGTGGTCAGACATTCCAGGACAGCTACGTCAGACAAAGCCTCGGCCACTGGGGCCTTACCACCCCTGTCTGTGAGCAGCAATTACAAGACACTAAGTATAGAACCTAGATTCTGGGAAACGTATTACATCCTGGGAGGTGGCTCAGTGGGCAAAGGGGCTTGCTGTCTAAACCTAACGACCTGAGTTCAAACCCTGGAACCCACATAAAAGGCCGGATGTGGTGGTATGCATCTGTAGTCCCAGCATTCCTACTATGAGATGGGAGGTAGGGACAAGAGAATCACTCAGAAGTTGTTGGACCAGCTCGCCTGGAGCACATAGTACAGCAAAAGAAACAGTAAGAGAGACCTCGCCTCAACAAGATGGAAGGCGAGAACAGACTCCCAAACATCGTCCTCTGATGACCCTGCACATCCCATGGCATGAATGCACACACATGCATGCACACACACACACACACACACACACACACACACACGAGAGAGAGAGAGAGAGAGAGAGAGAGAGAGAGAGAGAGAGAGAGAGAGAGAGAGAGAGAGAGAGAACTGGAGAATTAGTTGATGGGCATGAGCATATGCCCAGAGTCCTGAAATGCCTGCCCCAGAGTGGTGCTAGAGACATGCCTGTGTTGTAGATCCGACAGAAGTTTGTAAGCAAAAACTTAGGATAGACTCACAGGTAAGTTTGAATGTCAGATAAAAATCAAATGATTTTTAGTAGAAGCCTCATGGAACTACTTTTATGAAAGAAAGGACAGAAGTAGAGAGGCAGGGAAGAATTAACTAGTGGGTCTGTATTTCATAAGCCTCTCTATTACAGGGTCTAATGCAAAGTTAGCATGCACAGTGGCCAACATGACTGACCCAGGCTTAGGTGTCTTTGCGGCTATGGATGCTCATCATCTCTCCCGATGTGGGAATGAGCTCAGAGTGCAGGTGATGCTGGCCTAAGGTACCCTGGTTTGATATTTATGACCAACCAGAATGATCATCAGTTTGGTTCACTGATTTATTGCACCATGATGTGGTTGGGAGAGCAGGCAGGAATCTGACCAGGCCCAGGCTCTTGAGGTCACAGCCCCTTACTCTACTTATGGGTCAGGGACTTCCAACAGAGATACCCAATCCCAAAGCAATGGCTGCTTGGAGTTCCTCAGGGCTCAGGAAGGTGTCCCGGTCCAGTGGACAGAGGTGTCCAGGCAGAGGGAATCTGCAAAGCAGCAGAAATGGGAAGACAGCAGGAGAATTCTCGGAAGAGAGAAGTCCAGCCTGCAGGGCCATGAGATGCTCTGGGGGGAAATGTAGAAGGAGCAGAAGGAGCAGGGTGGACTCCTGTCTCTGAGGCTTCCTACCTATGTGACCTCAGGCAGTCACCTGCCGTTCTGTCTCAGTTTCTTGGACATCAAACAGCTGGGTGCTTAGCCTCTGAACTCCCAGGACACTAAGCTGTACAGTTCAAAACCAGTTTGGATTGTGCGTGCTTGACATATACCTCTAATCCCAGCACTTGGGAAGCTGAGGCAGGAAGATTGAGTTCAAGGCCAGCCTGTAGTGCATAGTGAGACTCTGCATCCTCAAAACAAAAACCAACAAACAAAACCAGTTCTGAAGGCATAAAGATTAACAAAGGACTTTTGAGCATGATACGTAGACAATCAGATATGTGTTTAACATTAACAATAGCAGCAGCTGGTAGAGGTACATGTTAAGTACTTGCACTTATTAAACTAATGGTAAGGGGCTGGGGAGATCACATGGGGATCTGAGTTGGATCCCCAGAGCCCGTGTAAAAAATGCTAGGCATGTGGTACACACTTGTAATCCCAGCACTCAAGAGGCAGAGAGAGTGGGATCTCTGGGGTTCACAGGGTGGCTAGTCTAGTTTACTTGGCGTGTTCTAAGCTAGTGAGAGACCAGATTCAAAAAACAAAATTAGATGATGTAGAAAGAACACCTGAGATTGTCCTCTAGCCTCCACACACACATATTTATATACCCACGAAAGCCATGGTGGCGGAGCCAGGACAGGTGTTTAGACCCAGTTGCCATGAATCCCTGGGTCACTGGCACTCCTAGATCCAGTGCTGGAGAGATGCCCATGCCTGGCACATATCCCTGGGCCAAGGCTTGTCCCTGAGCACAGAAAACCCAGCTAGAATCAAAATTCCACAGACATCCTAATCCCTGCACATAATATTTTAAATGACAAACCAGGCAATTAGGAAGCCCCTAACCCAAATCCAAGCCATATGCAAACAGGTCGTGGTCAACATCCACGCAGGGTCAGCTGGTCGCAGCTCAGGGAGCCAAGTCTCTAGGAGGGTCTCTGAACTGGGGTCCCCAGGGAAGGCAGCCTAAGGGACCAGAGGCAGGCGTCTGATTTCTCTGCCAAGTGCCTGCAATTACAGCCATTCTCCCTGCACTGCAGACTCCCGGGGAGGAGTCATCTGTCGCCCGCTAGCTTAAACTGATTAGGAAACTCTTTCTTCATTCCCGAGTCTTCCCCATGTCTCAGCAGTGGGTAGAGCTGCTGCCCAGGCTTCCCAGTCAATGTGCCTCTTAACCATTCCAAAACCATCCTGGATGCCCTTGGCATTCTGGGGTCTTCACTTCTTCCTGGCTCCCCCTTGACAGATTTCACTGTGTCCCACCCGAGTAGTAATTGTGTCCACTTGGGGCCCCCAAGGGGTGGTTCTGAAAACACCGTTCTGGCTAATTTCTCCAGCCTCGTTCTGGAGTTGTGCGGCTCCCCTGGAGGTCAGGTTGGCCTAAGAAGTGCAGGAAGGTGGTCCATAGAGCAGCCAGGGGCTGGCTGCTCTCAGATGCTGCCCTCGCCCCATGCTTTACTTGCTAGGAGGATGTGATCGTTTCTCTGTTGAGTTCAGCTTCGGGACACCCAAGGGTGCTCATCCACATCCCTTTCCTAGAATTCCTCAAACATTCTCCTCCTCCTCTCTCCTCTTCCTCCTTTTCCTTTCTGTCTGTTCTCGTTCTCTCTCTCTCTCTCTCTCTCTCTCTCTCTCTCTCTCTCTCTCTCTCTCTCTCATTCTGTTTCTCTGCCTCTGTCTCTTTCTCTCTCCCTCTTTTTCTCTCTCCACAACACATATTCATTCTCAAACTCTTGACTCCATGAGTCCACCTAGCCTGGCTGATCCAGAGTGCACTCACATGGGCCATGCTGTCCCAGGCTTGAGGCTTAGCTCAGGTTTCCTCCCTGGCTCATTCTGGGTTTCTGGCTAAAAGCACATGACTTCCAGGAGCATGCACATTCCATAGCCAGTCTTGGGTGAGAAAAGGTAAGTTGAGAGAGGGGAGCATCTTTGGGTCTCAGTCTCCAAACTGAGACTCGGTCACTACCATCCATGTTCCATGGCCAAAGCAAGTTATCTGACCCAGTTTATCCTCAGTGGGGCAGAGAACTAGACACCATCCCCATCCATGATGGCTGCAGGAACTGTAGAGTCACGAGAAAGGGGCCTGAATGGGTGACACCAATCCAGGGAGGCACTGGGGAGTCAGAACAGCAGGTCTCTTTGGAACACCCTGTTATGACAACGTGCATCAGAGTAGCCTTGCACACACGAGACGATGAATTGAGGCTCCATGCTGAGGCTGGAGGCCAGGGATGTCAGTGTGTAGATATTTCCAATGTTGTCTGGGAAAAAGAGATGCGAGACACGCTCCCTCCAGAGGACACATGGATAACTCATTGTGACCCCGTGACTTCCCTGAAATTGCTAACACGACCACCCTGGGAGAAAACAGAACAAATTGGACATCAGGGTTTGAAGACCGGAGTGACAAGTTCACTCTCCAAGGACTTGAACTTGTCTTAAAGGGCCCAGCGTCAGGCAAAGAGAGACCTGCCTCCCACTTCAGCGCTGTGACCAACGTGGTGGCCTCATGACCTTGTGGCCTCTCCTCTCTCAGTTACCTAATCCCAGCTCCTTACTCCCAACCCTGACCTTGACATTGCCTCTGCTCTCTCATGAGCTCTTTAAGCATTTCTACTTGAGAGGAATAGTATTATGCCAGAGAAAACGAGTTAGGGGGAGCACAGGGGGCAGGAAAGAAAGCCAGACCTGGGCAAGGCCAGGCTGGCCAGATGGGAAGCCGTCTGGGCTTCGAGCTCCAATTAGCATCCTCTGCACTTGGAGCTGTGGCTGAGTGGCTACCGAGCAGCTGGAAGAGAGCAGACTCACTGGTCAGCTGGTGAATGAGCCCTAATTGGGTGTCAGGCATGCCAGGCCTCACCGGCACCCTTCACCTCCCAGCCAAACTCTCGGAGACCACCACAGAGCACCAAGGCTCGAGAGGTCGTTAATTGGTCTGGCCTGCCTGGCAATCCCATCATATTCTGATGCCCTGTCACTCAGCATCCTTTTCTTTTTGTTTGTTTGTTTGTTTGTTTTGGGGGCATAAAAATTGCCCATATTCGTGAACAGTTTGCTGGGAACCTTGGGGTGGGAGAGAGCTTGTTTTAAAAGCAGCTCTGGGCACAGACATTTTGAGCACACATTCCATGATGGCCCCAGTTGTCCTGACTGTGGGGACAACCCTCCTACACACCCCTTCACACTCCTTCTTCTCCGTATTTTTAGACAAGAGTTTCCAAGCCAGCTGGGAGCTAACGGAATGCTTCCTCCTGCCTCTTGCCTGGCAGCCTCGTTGTTCATTTAGGGTGAAATGAAAAACTAGCTACTTAATTACCCTCCACACTCGAAGGAAAGAGAAACCGCACTTCCCCGGAAGGAGGCAGTGTAGTGGTATTTGCTCCGCCCATGACCTTGGGCTGTAGGGGGGGCGGGGACGGGGGCGGGGACAGGGAGGCAAAGGAGGCGGTGCTTCTTGCTCTTGTATGCGACCTCTTAAAAGGAAAAGGAGAAAGGTCACAAGGTCCCTTCTCGCTGTTTCCTGCTTCCTGGTGTGATGGGACGGCTGGGTAGATTCACTCCTGGTCAGATCAGAGGACGACTTCAGCTGTCCACTCGGTTCTGTATTCATGAGTGTATTTCCTCAATTTATTATATCCTAATAAATTCCCTAATACTCCTTAAGCAAACTCCTGTGGATTTCTCGCTTTAAGGCAGACGGAGGCTTGAACATGTGTGTGGGCACATGTCCATGGTCACCCTTGTGTTTAGCAGCGTCTACATGTGGGAGGCAGAAGTGGTGGCGGGAAGCTGGCATGTACTGAGCAGGTGAGCAGTATCCAGGTCTATCCACACTGGTTCCCCACCCATGTTTTCCCTCCTCACCACCCACCCTCTGTGAGGAAGCCAGCATTTTGCTCATGGCCTCCAGGGCCTTGCTTCAGCCAGGCAAAACCAGAAAGAGCCAGGAAATCTCTGTTTCTGTGTTGTAAGAGCCTGAACCTTTAGGGAACAGGTGTTCTCTGGACACTTTGACAAGTGTCCTGGCTGACGGAACTCCTAACCCACTCCTTGGAGGTTGGCGGAGAAACCCCACTTCCACTCTGCTAAGGGCTGGAAAACAGTAAGGCAAGAGACAGGAGGACCAACCCATTTTTATCAGCCCCTCTGAGCGAAGATGCCCAAGCAAATGAAACCAAGAACAGCGCATGAAGCGTCCCTATGTCCAGTATGACCCAGAAACAACAGGAAGTGTATGAGAGGCCCCAGCGAGGTGATCCGGAAGCTGGTACTCAGAGGGGAGATGCCAGCTGCCCCATCTCTCTCCTAGTGCTTCGTTCTGCCTAAGGACCCAGAGTCACAACTACTTGTGGGTAGAGATCCCTAAAGAAAGAAGTCTCGATGTCTACCCTCAAGCTCTATGAGACCAGGTTCAGAAGCAAAAAGGACCCAGAATCACAACTACTTGTGAGTAGAGACCCCTAAAGAAAGAAGTTGATGTCTACCCTCAAGCTCTATGAGACCAGGTTCAGAAGCAAAACCTCAATTTTGTAGTAAAAAAGAAAAGCCATAACTTCAGGTAACATGCCTTACACATTATCACCTGTGGCCTTAATGCATTTTCACACACTCCTCCCAGACCTCGCTTAACCATCCTGTCTGAAAGAGCCTTGGCCCTCCATTTCCATCCTTCCCTCGGAGTGTTCATCACCGTCTAACAGCACACCGCATAGTCAGTGTTTAGTCTTTGCCCTGAGGAGGCTGCTTTGTCCACATTTGGACCTATGCCTCGTGGAGAACCCGGCAGTTGCAATATTGAACTACTGAATGCTTGAGCACATTGAGTGCTCAATGGCGACACCTGCTGGCAAGCAGAATATTGCCATTCAGCTCTATTAAACATTGTCCTGCTAAGCCAAAAGGCTGGCGAAGGACTTTTCTAGGTACTATAAGTGATGGGGTTTGGAAACGCCAGGCAATGGGAAGGGGGTGGTGGTGGTGTTGGACAGGAAATACAGACTGAAGTGCGGGCTTATAGATGAGGTAGACTAGGAGAGAATGTGATACGGTAAGTCTAGTAAAGGACAGAAGGACGTAGTTGACACCTTGGCTCCCAATAGAGCAACCAAGTCTCAAACTTTGCTTGGCAATTACTCTTTTTTTTTAATTTAGACTATGGATATGCATATATGTCTGTGAGGGTTTGTGTATGTGAGTGCACGTGCCCTCAGAAGCCAGAGGTGGCAGATCCCCTGGAGCTGAAGTTACAGGAGATTATGAGTCTCCCAGTGTGGGTGTCAGAAACTGAACTCAGTCCTCTGCAAGAGCAGCATGTAGCAGGAATCTTAAAAGTTCTTATTAATAAAATCAAACCTGAGGCCAGTTATTGGGGTGAATGTTGGAAGATCAGAGAAGCAGAACAAGCCACAGCTACCTCACCTCGCCAGTTCCTCAGCTGATCTTGTTTCCTCAGACTGGAAGCTTCTGTGTCCTCATCCCAATGGCTCTCAGCTGAGCTGCTGCTGGAAAGCCTGAATGCTTAACCAGCCAAATGCTTCTAGTTCCTGGTCTTGACGCCTTATATTTCTTTCTGTTTTTGCCATCACTCCCTAGGATTAAAGGCTCACTTCTTGGGATTAAAGGTGTGTGTCACCACGCCTGGCTGTTTCCAATGTGGCCTTGAACTCACAGAGATCCAGAGGGATTTCTACCTCTGGAATGCTAGGATTAAAGGTGTGAGTGCCATCATTTTCTAGCCTTTGTATCTAGTGGCTGTTCTGTCTCTGATCCAAGATAAGTTTATTAGGGTGCACAATATTTTGGGGAACACAATACCACCACAGCAGCAAGCACTCTTAACCACTGAGCCATCTCTCAGCTTCCCCCCCACCCCGCCCCATTCACTCTTCTTACATTTAATTTTTCTGGTCTTATTATTTCAGGTCATTCCTCTCAATAAAGTCAGTTGGGGACAGATATGATGAAGAGAGAAGGGGGCTGCAGGGAAAGCCAGGCCCACTCCAGCACACTCAGGATGAAGGAAGGGGCCAGGAGAGGATGCTTTGTCCTGACTTTCTCCATCATTTACAGACACTTTGAGGTTGGCCAAGTGATTCCCATTTATTTCCTTACTGCGTTTGCCCAGGCCCTTATGAGCAGTAATTCATAAGCGCCACAGTATCCATAAAGGAAACCAATAAGATAAGGAAACCGAGCCCAGTGAGGGAAGTGTCTTGACTCCCCCCCCAGAGAATCCCGACAGGACCAAGATTCACACCCAAGTCTTCTCTGACCTTCATCCACTGGTGCTTTTGTTCAGTGGTCTTAGCCACAGAGGATTGAAATTTCCTCTGTGGATGTGAGGCATACAGCTTGAAAACAAACTGTAGACCAAAGCAGAGCCTCTAAACACTAGGATTCTAAGGACCTAGTGGTGGAGAATGTACCCCACCCCCAGACAGACAGACAGACACATACACACACACACACACACACACACACACACACACACACACAAGCATTACCATAGTTACTGCTAGTATTAATCCATTTTCTGTCACTGGGTACTTTATAAAGAAAGGGGGGTTATTTAGCTAATAATTTAGACATTGCATATCCAGGTTGGACAACCTTGTCTGTTTGACCTCTAGCAAGGGCCCCCTTGGTGGTATCTCAACATGGTAAAGAAGTAAGAGCCACAGGCAGAAAAGGCCATACACATGGGGGTGTCTTTGCTCTTCTTATAAACCCCATTTTCACAGGAACTAACTCCATGGGACCAGCACTAATCCCTTCGAAGGGCAATGTGCCCAGTGGCTTAATTACCTTGGGGCCTCTTCCAGCCCCTCTCTATGTGGGCACTCGGAAGAGCAGGGCTCCAGCCCATGACCCTGCGGTGAGGGACACACTTCCACAAGCCATCTACAAAGCTTAGCACCTTTCCAGTGTGGTTACCACTTTATTCTTAGAACTTTGATGTTCTCCAGGAGGAGTCAGAAACCCAAGACCTCCCTATCAGGTGCCCACATCCTGGTCTTTTTAACAGGAAACCTCTGAGTGCACCCCTGGGAATGTTTGCCCCAATTCATTATCAAATTGCTTGCAATTATCAAACTGTGCTCCCTTGAGTTGACCTTTAGCTGGGGAACAGCTATATTTAGAGAGGAACCAGCCCTTTGTGATTACCCCACTCCGATTACTTAAAGGTCGGCCGCAGATGTGACAGTTTGATCCGTGGAAAGGGCTGATTCCAGGATCTCCAGGTAATTATCCAAACCAGACAATAATTAGCAAATATTTTCTACAAATGAATCCATCCCCATTGCTCGGCCCCGGAAGGGAGCCCAGAGGCTCACTGGGCTACATGCCCACGCCTGTGGGACAACAGTCCTTTCATACATATCTCTTCACACTCTATCAGGAGCTTCATACGGAATCTTGCTTCACTTGTGCCTCACACCAGCATCGTAAAACATGGATTCCCACTTTACAGATGAGGAGACTGAGGCTCTGAGAGGTTCAGTAGAGCTGCCCAGAGTCAGTGTTGACTCCGGACTTTGGCCGTACCTCCGGACTTCACACCTTTTCCTCTTTCCTGTGAAAATCACTCATTCTGTCAACTATTTGAGTGTCTACTACGCGCCTGGACGTGTAGTCAACTGCAGGAAGAAAGGAAGGGTCTAGCAATGTCCTTGGTGTGCAAACACCTTGGGAGAGGGAGTGGGAGACACATGGGTCTCGTGTGACACGTGTGAAGATGCTTCTCGAGTGACAATCCCTCAACTCCAAGGCAGAGCTTCAGACATCAGAAGTTAAGAGACACTGAAGGAGGAGTCTGGACGGACGGGGGGTGGGGGGGGGTGGGGAGGAGAAAGCACATCAAACGTGATCTGCCAGCGTTCTCAGCACAGCTCAAGTGACGAAGGAGTGAATGAAATGGCACGTCACTTGAGCCCCCGTGAACAGGGATTGAGGATGTAACCTACATGGAGTTCTGAGAAGGGCAGTGTGGTGGGTGTGGGTGTGGAGGGGACAACCACATTGAGCACCACTTTCCTGTGGCCCAGAAGTCCCATTTATACCTAGTTTATATATTCATCTTCCATTCAGTAAAGGAGTCCATTGTTTTAAATATATATACAGAAATATATAAACTTCATAAACTTCTTCAGGTTTGAGGTATGTATAAAGTATTGTGTGACTTGACTTTACAATTTCTTATTAAAAGTGAAAAAAATAAAGTCATCAATTATATCTTTTTTTAAATTTCCTCTCAACTGACTGGCCAGCCACCAGATCCTAATGAGAGGAAATGATAATTTAAATACTAGTGCTAATATCAATGATTAATAGCTTCATAGAGGATGTCAGAGATTCTTCAGAAAAATGTGAGTCTCTGTGTTGTCCCCACAACTCCGTGAGCAGGCGCTGTGGGGATCATCTCTCCAGGTGACATCCCCAGGGATCCTGCTGTTCTCAGAGGCAGGTCACACCAAGTCATTCACTTAGGACAAGACACGGACAGAAGAGTGGGTCCACAGGTCAGAGACAGTTCAACTCCAGTGGGGATCCACAGGTGAGAGAGAATGGTGGACCTCAGGAATAGATCAGGAAGTGCTGAGCTGCTTCTAATGCAGAGAGAGAGAGAGAGAGAGAGAGAGAGAGAGAGGCAATTTTAATAAACTCTTAAGATAAACTCTATAAAGACATTATGTAACTCTTTAGGGAAGATACTTATCCAACATTTCAGAAGCACTCATTTATCTACAGACAATATTTATTTTTTCACTTATTGTATCAATCTCTATCATTCTATTCATTAGTGTGAGTCCCTGAAGACCCACCCTGGCTGCATGCCTTCCGAGAGCTGGTGTTCATTCACCGCCTCTCAGTGTCAGGCACCAGGCTGGGGTTTGAGATTGCAGTAGGGTAAGAAAAGCAGAGGATGCAGGCTCCAGATGAGTACAGCTCAGTAGCACAGCTACTGGCCCTGTGTAGATTTACCTGTGTGTGTGCATGAGTGTGTGCATGTGCGCATGTGTACATGTGTACATGTGTAAATGTGTGTGTGTGTGTGTGTGTGTCAGTGTGTGTGTCCATATGGGTATTTTGTCAGTGTGTTTGTGGGTGTGGGGGGGAGGGGGTGTATGTGCATGCATGTGGCTCTGTGTGTGTGTATATGTGTGTACATGTGTGCATGTGTGTGTGCATGTGGCCCTGTGTGTGTGTGTGTGCATGTGTATGTGTGTGCATGTGTATGTGTGTGCATGTGCTTGTGTCTGTGCCTGTGGAGTGCAGAAGTCTACATGGGGTGGCTTCTTTTATCACAACAACTGATTTATTAATTTTTTTTTTCTTGAGACAGGGCCATCCACTGAGCTGGGAGCTGACTAATTCAGTGAGACTAGCTGGCCAGAGATCCCCACGGAACCACCTGAGGCTGCCTCCCCAGGGCTAGGATTACAGCTTGCACCAGCACTGCCCGCTTTTTACGTGGCTTCTGGAGATCCACTGAGGTCCCTGTGCTTTGGGGGCAGACGCTTCAACTGACGGAGCCTCCTCTCCAGCTGTTAGAGTTACTTTAGTTCATTAAAATGAGATGAAGTTTCAAACTTAGTTCCTGTCACAGAAGGCACATTTGACCTACCCCACTTCCGGACGGTACCATGTCCTGAACAAGATGGTAAAAATTCAGGACCTTGTGGCTGCCAAACCCTCAAGGGGAAGGCGCTTGTGGAGGAAGCAACGTCTCTTCAGGGGAGGAGCTAAGTCTGAGGTCACCACAGGCCAGTCAGGGCTGGAGAATGTGGCTAGCTTCTAAAATAGTTCTAGGGTTTTGATCAGTTTATAAAGCAACTCAGCCTAGATTAGTCTGAATGAGTGAAGAGGGACTGTTTTTAAATTTATATAAACATCAAGAATTTGATTTAAAAAGAAAGAGACTTCCTAGGTGGTTCACCCTATGGGTACAGGCAAATGGTGATGAGCAGAGATCCTGTCCCTGAATGCAAGGGCACATGGATATGCATAAATGCACACACTCCTGGAAATACCAGCTCACACTCATCCAGCAACATACTCAGCCATGCATCTCTTACACACATGGGATTATACATGTGCTTGCATGCACACACACACACACACACACACACACACACACACACACACACACAGAATGGTTCACACAGATGCATCCTGCCTCTCTCTGGGATTGTCACGCATGATTGAGTTGCTGTGGCTTCTTGCTATCCTGATAGAATGTGGAAACAGATGGGCCAATTTTTCTTGCATTTCCGAGATTCAAGATAAATGTTTGAGAGCTTTGCAGTAGCCCTGTCCTCGGGATCCATCCATTCATTCACCTCTTAGCCAACATTGTTGGAGGGCCTTGGTGCTGGCAGAAACACAGAGCTGGGGTAGCACGGAGCCACAGAATTCTACCACAAGCATCAGACTCAGCCCCAAGAGGAGGAGGGAGCTGGTTCGTACACTGTAGTCCCTAGCAGAGGCCAAAAGCAGAGGCAGTGACCTCTCCACCCACCATGCCCCTGCAGAGGAAATGTCACCCTAGCAAATCAGGGAGGGGAGAAGGGCTGATGTTTCCAGGTCCAACTAAGTTGAGAAGTTTGGAGATAGACATTGCCTTTGTTTTCTTGTTGCTCTGATAAAAACACTCTGACAAAGGGCTGGAGAGACAGCACATTGATTAAGAGCACTTGTTGCTCTTGTAGAGGAGTGGGGTTCGGTTCTCCGCACCCACACTGGGCAGCACACAGTCACCTGTAATTCCAGCTCCAGGGGATCTGACGCCCTCTGCTGGCCTCCTCAGACACTTTGCATGCACATGTGCATACCCACATCCATACACATACACACAATAATAAGATCTCTGTAAAAAAACATTCTTACAAAAGCAATTCAAAAGAGAAAGGGCTTATGGGGGGGTGTCACAGTTTAAAGGGACAGGCCATCATGACAGAGAAGTCAAGACAGCAGGGGCTTGAAGGAGCTGGTCATACCACATCCACAATCAAAACTGAATGATGGGTACATGCTGTTTCTCAGCACCTTTTAGGGAATGATGCCATCCACAGTGGACAGGTCTCCCCATGGTAGTAAATTTCTCTTCGAGCCAATTCCAGTCGGCCCTTGCCACTAACACGCTCACCTCCCATTTAAAAAGATCCCTTTACTGTATTCCACAAGCCCCTTCCTAACCTTCAGTTACTGTCTGAATTTTCTCAGTTGTAGCAAAACTCTTCCAAAGAATTTCTTTCCTCGATACCTTCACCACCCCTCAAGGTCAATGATCTTTGAGCCCACCCTAATATGACTTCTGATCAACACCACCCCCGACTCCACAGGGCCGCTCTCCCCAAGTCACCTGTGACCACCACCCTGCCACGTCCAGTCAGCGCCATCCATGCTTTGTCGTAGCAGATCTCCATGTTACACTTTTAGAGTCAGTCAGTCGCTCCAGCCTCCCTCTGACTCTCAAACCCCACCACACAGCAAACGCCAGAATGGCACCGAGGTGTGGGGTTCTTGGATACTCTGTCCGGTGGCTCACGTTTTTGTTTGTACTGCAGTTAGCTTGACACAGCCCAGAATCATTTGAGGGAAAAGCCTCGATCGATCGAGGCATTGCCTAGATCGGACTAGCCCGTGGGCATGTGGGTGTTTGTCTCGATCATTAACTGATGCAGGAGGGCTCAGCCCACTATGGGTGGCACCATCCCTAGACGGGTACTTCTAATCTGTATACGAGAGCTAGCCAAGCTTGGGCTTGAAAGAAAACTTATTTATCAAACAAAGAGAGGGTCCTTCGACGTGGCAGCTGAACTCCCAAGAGAGACAGATTTCTGCCCACCCCTGGCCTCATCTTCCTGACCGTGTGCTCAACCCCAGGCCACATGGGAGTAAGGATGCTTTGGAGCCACTTGGATCTTCTGCCCAGAGCAACCTTTACTTTCTCTGCTTTAAAACCAAAGCAAGGAAGAATGGGGAGAAACTGGGGAGGAAGAGGAGGTGGTGGTGGTGGAGGAGGAGGAGGGGGAGGAGGGAAGAAGCCCAATCCCATGTAAAACACCTAGCAGGGCCTGGCCCACAGTAAGTGTCCGATAAATGATAGCTATTATCATCACTGTTACTATTACGAACTGCCATAGCTCTGCCTGTGGTTGGTCTGCGGGCAGCAGGGAACTGCATGCTGGCCTGCTCCTTGCTCCAGATCACTAACCCGGGCTAAGTGACAGTAATTACTGCTCTGAGGGATGCTAGTAACAGTGCCAAGATCCAGGACCGCTACAGCCCGATGAGTCCAGTGGCCCTGGCTCTGCTCCCGCCTGTGAGGCCAAGCGGCGATTAGCACAGCTGATCATGTGGCAAAGCAAGGCGGGAGCAATATGGCAACACTGTGAAGAGACTGTCCCTCCGGTGACCCCAGGAGAGAGACAGCTCCTGACAGGTGCACAGGAAACCAGTGCCAGCACGAGGAGGACCACAGACTCCCCGTATTTGGAATGGGGAGCCCCGTCCCAGCTGCACCCTGTGGAAACCCTTTTGTGGTTCCTTAAAGACCCGTGTGTGGGTTTTCTGGAGAACTACAGGGATCTGTGCAGCAGGTTAGGCCCCGGCCAGGGGCTGCATTGTGCGATCTGTCACTTATGCACTGAACTTGGCAGGAAGCTGCCACTGCTCAACGGGACCCCTGAGGACGCCCTCCCGCTCAGGGCTGCCTGGGCAAGTGCAAGTGCTCCTGTTGTAGGCACCCATCAGAGTTCTGGGGGCATCTGCTTCCACCTGGAGACAAAAGGAATCGTACCAGGGACACACAGGAAGGTCACGGAAATAGAGACAACTTGTTAAAAAAGAGAAAGGCACTCCCAAGAATGGGAGAGGGGTAGTGAGCTGGGGAGGGGCATGTGCTGAAAAGTACTGAGCCGCAAGCCACCCCGCCCCCACCCCGCCCCCACAGGTCATTTCCATGGCACCCACCTTCCTGCGCTTTTCTGGAGCATGATCTATTTAATACCTGTTGTCAAGGTGGGGAAGGGTTTCCAGTCCTTGACAACAGTCTTCACTCATATATGTCAATCTCTCTCTGTCGTCTCTGTCTCTGTCTCTCTCTCACTCTCTGATTCTCTCTCTCTCTCTGCCCACCCCCCACTCCTGGCACATGTCTCCGTTTCGAAAGGTGCCCAGCCCCAATCTGTCCACGCTTCACCGGTCAAGCGGTCAAGCTGAGAGATAAGCAGACAGGGGGTGTCTCTGGGATGCCATGACACCACCTAAGGGTTTCTGTCTTTTCTAAAGCTCCCTGGGTAACTAGCAACTGAGGGTCACAGGTGCGACCAGAAGAAACAACATGGGGCAGGGCCCAGCGGTGGACTTCAGGGGAGTGAGCTCCCGACCAGCTTCCCCACTGGGCAGTTGGGGTGTGGTTCCTCTGCAATTCCTCCTGATCAGGACGCCTGAACTCGTCAAGATGCTTTGCAGAGTCTGACGCTACAGGGGGGGGGAGCGGGGGGCGGGGGGGCGGGGGCGCTCTCCTTCCCAACAAATGCCGCCGCCCCCCTCCGAGATCCGGGAACCTGGAACTCTTGGGCTCTTTCTGTACCCGGGAGCCTTCCTGGAAGGCTCTCTTCTCTTCTCCTTGGGTGAACCCTCAGTCAGGTCCCCACCCATCTTGCCTTCTGACCCCCTGCCCCCAACCTGCCTGCCCCTAGGCTGCTGATTTAAGCAATGCTCCCCACTTCCGGCTCCCAGGGTGCTCGAGCTCTCTCCTAAAGGCCAACATGCTTCTCCGGCACCCTCGAAGCTGCTCCACAATGGGAGACCATGCTCCTTCCATCTCTGTACCCCTGGCATCTGGCAGTTGGGAGGCATCACTTAATATTTGTTTCAAGAAGAGAATGAACGGAGGTGGAGGGAAAGGGCAGATCGAGGGGAGAGGAGAGGGGGACTTGGAAGGAACAGACTAGAGATGTGTGGGAAAGAGGAAGCAGGGAATGAGAGGTAGTCAGGGGACAGAGAATGAAGAGGATGCTCACAGGCGGCCCCTGGCACTCCTGCAGCCAGTGATTTGAGCTCATGAGTATCTGGGGACTTGTGCCCAGGGAGACACCCTGCTGGCCGTTCAGTCCCACAGAGGTCACGGCCAGGGGAGGTGCTGCTGGTATCAGAAAGGTGCCAGGTTACACCAGAGGCAACTCACAGGCCAGGACCCAGCAAAATCCTTGGGTTCCAGCTCCATCGCATCCTGGTGCCTCCCTCTCCTCCTCCTAACTCACGCCTCAGCCCTTGGCTGACCTTGAGCAGGCCCTGCTCTGACCTTCAGAGGCAGGCTACCTTTCTGACGTTCTTCAGCCCACATTAAGAGACCACAGAGCCTCCTCTCACTCTGACTCCCGCCCTTAGCCCCTGGTTCATGCTTGGCTTAGGATATACAAATTGTAAATTTGACTATTGTGTAAATGATTCCAAAGTGATCCTAATCTTGGTTCCCCGTGATGCCTGTAAGCCCTCAAGTGAGATTCACACCCTGGTTTTTAGACAGTGATGTGGTAAAAAGCAGCCTGGGCCTGGTTATAAGATGGGAGGTAGGAAAAAAAATCAAATGTTCTCTCTCTCTCTCTCTCTCTCTCTCTCTCTCTCTGTGTGTGTGTGTGTGTGTGTACGTGTGTACATGTGTACATGTATACAGGCCAGGCCAGAGGTGGATGTCAGCCGTCTTCCCTGACCGTCACCTCATTTTTTGAAGTTTCTCACCGGCCCCAGAGCTCATCTGTTAGGGTGAGCTGAGGACCAAAGAGCTCAGACATTTGCTTGTCTCCACCCGCCCCAGTGCTGGCATGACTAGCACAGGACACCTCACCTGGCTTTCTACATGGGTTCTGGGGATTTGAACTCAGATTTAGATGATTGTACAGCAGGTTCATCTCTCCCAGTTCTCAAGTGCATTTCAAACTTAGCCTTTGTTTGTTTGTTTGTTTGGGTTTTTTGTTTTTGTTTTGTTTTGGTTTTGGTTTTTCGAGACAGGGTTTCTCTGTGTAGTTTTGGTGCCTGTCCTGGATCTCTCTCTGTGGAGCAGGCTGGCCTCGAACTCATAGAGATCCGCCTGGCTCTGCCTCCCAAGTACTGGGATTAAAGGCATGTGCCACCACCGCCGGTTCTTAGCCCTTTCTTTAGAGACCTGTTTATCCGATGAATTGTTAATGTGTGCCCGGAGAGGAGGCGAGAGTACCCGTGACAGGTGCGCAGACCCTCCCCAGTAGTGCATAGTTCCACTGTGGAAGCTGGGAGAAGCTCCTCACCCACGGACTCACACAGCCTTCTCCAGGATCTGCATCCTGAGTCAGTACATATCCTGCAGGACCACCCCAAACTCTGGGCCCAACCCAGTGGGGACCCACAGAACCCATGAGTGAAGGATGGAATACATGGAGGCATCAGTCAGTGAAGAGGAGTAGTGTGGTAAGCTGGTCTGTGAATGAATGAGTGAGAGAATAATGAGGAACTCAGGGACTGCGTTCTGGGGCACAGGACAGTTGCTGGGGTCTGGGGGTAGTGTGAATGCAAGGCCTACCCCTGCAAAGCTGCTCTCAGCTTCCTGGGCCTTTCCTTCCTTCCTTCCTTCCTTCCTTCCTTCCTTCCTTCCTTCCTTCCTTCCTTCCTTCCGTCCTTTTCCCATTGCAAGCAGACTCTGCCCTTCAGAGACCCGTTCGGCAGCACACAGATCGGGAGACCGGCACACTGCCCTTCCACCTAACTTCCAACCAGACAGGACTTCACTATCCTCTTCTGCCTTTCTTTTACAATGGGCAAGGCCTCTTCTGTCTAACTGACTAAGTGCTCCTTGTCAGTGAGAAACCACCGCCCAGGTCTTTTCCCCTTGGGGTGACAATACTGGTGAACAGAGCTAGCTATTCAGTAGAAGCCACTAGCTACACCCCATCCAACCCACAATGGCAGGCTGGATCCCCGAGTCCATGGGTTCCTCAGCATCCCCGCATGCTATAGATCATAGCTACAGTTCCCCACCAGGAGATTCATAATGGTGGTCAAGAGTTAAAGCTGAGTGCACCCTCTGAGCCTGGTAGGCTGTCCATTTGCACGCTGTGTGGCCTCCAGTCAGCATCCTCATCTGTAGAAAACTTCTGATGAGATAACTCAACGGATGCACTCTGAGCAGAGATTGGCCCATAGCAAGTAATACAAACTGCTATTTTAATCATTTATAATAGAAATTCAAGTTAGGATTATTTTTCTCTGAATATTGTAACTGTTTCCCACTATTAGCACAACCTGAAGATTAACCAGACAACAATCTGATCCTCTTTTCTGTTTATGTATATTATACATGTTTTTATTTGAGTGCTTGCCTGCATGTATCTAAAGTGCACCACATACATGCAATGCCAAGAAAGGCCAGAAGAGGGTGTTAGCTCACAGGTAGCTGTGAGCCACCACGTGGGTGCTAGAAACCAAATCCAGGTCCTCTGTAAGAGCAGCAAGTGTTTTTAAGTGCTGAACCATCTCTCCAGGCCCCATCTTCTTTTTTTGCTGTTTTTTTTTTTCTGCCCAGTAGTTGTAAGACAGTCTCTGAAGTTCTTTGCTTCCTTCAAAGTCTCTCCCCAGCCAACCGTGAGCATTTTTAGTTGAAGATGTATTTTTTTCCCAACTCAGAGATTTTGTTTCTTCTAGTATTTCTTTTATTATAGTTTCAGCTCGGTGACGTCCTCTCTAGGTTCCATGAACCTGGTCCTCCCTGTTGCTGTTGTATTTCCCTGTTTTAAACATTCTTTTCATTTTCCTTCATAATTCAGTTTTTTTCTCTACATCATTTTTTCCCCTGGGTTTTGAGGGCTTCTCGAGCTGGCCATCTAATTAATCAGGCTGTTTCTCTGAAGTGTCCTGCTGCCATGCACGGCCTTTCAGGGGCTTTCAATTTAGAAATCATGACTTTTTGTCTCAAAGAACCCTGTGCTGTTCTCAGATAGACCTTTTTAAATCAACCTAACAGCATCTCAGGTCTCACTCAGATGGCTTTTCAAAGTCCTTCTGCACTTCCTGGAAATGTATCTTCTTCAGGGTACAGCTTGTGCCAGATGCCCACAGATACTCCCCCAAACCCTCTTTCAAATTTACTGATCACATTCCTAGTTGGCTTTTTGAATGGTACCTATCAGTGACTCTAAGTCACCGGTGTCCCCCAGTACTAACCAAAGACAGTTGAAGAAGAAGGTCGACATGTTGTGCAGGGGCCCTGGCTCACAGCCTTCTTGGCCCACTGTCTTTAGCACATAATCTCTGTTTCATAGTACAAAAGGAATACTTCACTTCCAGCCACCAAGTCCATCCTCCAGGCCACAGTCAGAACCACATGCTCTCCCTTTAAGAACACTTTCTGGGACCTGGGCTTGGTGGTAGATGACAGTCACCCCAGTACTCAGGAGACGGAGGCAGGAGGATCTCAAGTTCAAGGCCAGGCAAGGCCACAGAGCAAGACTTTCTCAAAAGACACACAGTAGGGGCTGGAGAGGTGGCTCTGCAGTTAAGAGCAATTGATGCTCTTGCAGAGGACCTGGGTTTGATTCTGAGCACCCACACGGTGGCTCACAACCATCTTTAACTCAGGTTTCTGAGACCCAATGCCCTCTTCTGGCCTCTGCGGGCACTGCATGCATGTGATGCACATACATCCCATGTGGGTAAAACACTCATGCACATAAAAAGAAAAAAACAACAATTAAAACAACAACCACAAAACACCTGGAAATAACTGTCCTGTTTTGTGCTTAAGTTCTAGTAACCAGAGTTCAACCCTGTGACCCTATCTATCTGCAAAGGGATTAGAAAGTGCTGTCTTTATTCTGCGTGGTCCCTTGACCATTCCATTGCTATGAAATAATAGGAAAGTGCCTATTGGGAAACCTCCAGGTGTTCCTACCTTAGAAGCCTCCCTCCTGATGTCCTCCGCTGTGCCACAGTGGTCCAGGAGCATCAGGGTGCTGAAGTAGCGTGGGTGGCTCCACCCCGCCCACCACCTGGTCCAGTGAGTGGTCCCTATGTGAGCTCTTATCGATCCTTTGTTTGGTTTACTTTGCTGAAACCTCTGAGGTTTTAGATAAGCAGGTAAGATCTCTGTGGATTTCAGCAATTCAGTAGAACTGGGGCTGGGGCTCAGTCAGTGAAGTGCCTGCCACAGAAGCCTGACGACCTGAGTTTGGGTCCCCAGCACCCACCTAAAAAGCCAGGCATGGTGGCATGCAGCTGCGGCTCTGGCACTGGGTGGATGGAGACAGACAGGTCCCCTGGAGCCACCCAGTCTAACTGGGATGGTGAGCTTTCAGCTCAGGGAGAGACTCTGTCTCAAAAAATAAAGTGGAGAATGATTGAGGAAGACATGAGAGATCAACCTCTGGCCTCTATACGTATTTGGGCACACATGTGCATGTGCACCTGTACATGCACACAAGCACTCACATACACGCAGGCTACATACACAGACATACACCATTTTTAAATGATGTAGAACTAGCCTTTGTTACTTCATGACTCCAGCTGGAATGATGAGAAGAAATCAGACTCAAGAACACAGCTGCCATCTTGATTCAAAATTCTAAAGCACAAAGTTGATGCTACGATTCCGCCATATAAAATCCCACCCTCAATAAGCACAAGATGTCAGTGTTTGTAGATATTAAAAACAAGTTAAACCATGACACTACAAACACATCAGAATGGTAAAACTGAAATAATGCAGGGCCCCTGGAATCCCTCTATGCTGCTCAGAAGGGTGCAAAATGATGCTACTTTGGGAAAGAAATTAATAGATTTTGAACCTGGTATTTACCCAAGAAAAATGAAAATGCATCCTCAAAAAATGTGTACACAAATGTTCATGATAATTTTTTTAAATACTAGTAAGTAAGTTGTTTCAGTTGTCATTCAGTGACAGCATTGACTTAGCACTTGCCAGGCCCTGGGTTCAATCCCCCCCCCATTGCAAAAACAAAACTATGCAAAACAAGTTAACTAGAAAATGACCCCAGTGTGCACCCAGAGGTGAATAAACACGTTGTGTAAATCTGCAGTGGGCTACCACTCAACAGGAAAAGAAAGTGCCTCAGACCCAAGACCCAGAGGACCTGAGCTGGTTCTGACCCGAACGTCTCCTCCCTGAGGGCTAGCTTTCATGGTACCAATAGTTCTACCCAGCTGTAATGCCTATGAACCACGTTGACAAGCAGAATGGCAGGTAGGCCCTAAGCATGCAATAGCGACACTCATATCTCGTCAGCAACCAACAACTCTCTTTTTGGACTTAAGGCTCAATCAGCAAGAAAGAAATCATGCCTGTACTAGAATCCTAGCTGACTACCTGAGGCTAAAGAGGTCAGGGATCTTCCAGGAGAAACTACTACCGCCACTTTACTAAGTCAGCATGATTGCTAACTGCAGCCTAAACATGCCCTCGGGCCAGGGTGCCGAACCTCTCACTCTTTATCAAAGAAATTTGTCTGTAATATGCCGAGACCGATACAGAAAACCAAAGCAGGTCACAATGCAGAGGACAAGTGATTTCGAGATGCCCAGCCCTAGTTGACAGACACATATACAGCACCCAAGGCTCAGAGAACATTTCAGAAGAGGAGGTAGAAGGATTGTAAGAATCAAAGGATGAGGAAATCTGCTGTGTCTCCTAGAAATGACAAGGAAGCATCAGATAGGATGCCTCAGCACTATGGCTGCCTAAACAGGACCTAAAGAAATACAACACCACGGACATGCTCACATGGAAGGAGAAAAATCTCACAGACCCCATCCCCTAAATGAAGAACTACAGACGACTAAGGAATTCTAAGAACAGGCGATATGGTCCTCTCCAGGGATAAACCTCCTAATTGGTTATCCAACACCAAGTGGTTAGTACCACTAAAATTATATACATATTGTGACACTAAATGGATGTGTAACATTAATAATTAAAGAAAAAGAGGCCATAATTTCAAGAGAGAGTGGGGGTGGGGATGTTCCATGGGAGGGATTGGAGGGCAGAAAGAGAAGGGGAAAATGATGTAATTATACTTTAATTTTTAAAAAATTTAAAAATGAAAAAGTAAGTGCAGTTCTTGTATATGCAATGACACAGATTTAAAGTAATATGCTGAGATCACTGACATCGTGACAAATCCGAGGAGCACTTGCCCGAGTCACAGGACTAAATGAAGAGTGGGGATTGAATATGCAAGGGCACAGGGGACTTGGGGGTGTGATAGAGCAGGGTCTCTATCTCCACTGTGGCAGCAGTTATATACACAAGTCTCTCTGTCTAGATTCATCAAGGGGCTGGATAAATGGCTCAGTTGCTAAGAGCATTGGTTGCTCTTGCAAAGGACCTGAGTCCAGTTCCCAGGACTCATATCAGGTGGCTCCCAACAGCCTGTGATTCCAGACTGGTGCCCTCTTCTGGCCCCCAAGGGCACCTGCACTCACATAAGCACATACCCCCACATAGGCACACATGCATACACATAATTGTAAATTAAACCAAAAGCTTTAAATTCACCAGATTATACCCTTGAAAAGGTCACATAGGCACACCTGGCCGAATGTTACCCATCTCACTAAAGCTGACTTAGAACAAAGACAGAGCCCTGTTTCATTCTTACATCCTAAAGCATTAAGCTCACACCTTAAAACGTACACAGTGTACTCTCATCTTCCTATCACCCTCTTCCAGCCTTCAGACATGTGATCAGGGTCATTCTCACTTCCCAAAATGTCAGTCACCTGTGTCTTTGAGGATGAGATGGTGAGGAAGGAATCTGTCACTGCTTAAGAAACACAGCAGTGCTGAGTGCTGGTGTGCTCTCCTTCAATCCCAGCACTTGGGAGGCAGAGGCAAGTGGATCTCTGTGAGTTTGAGGCCAGCGTGGTCTACAGAATGAGTTCCAGGACATCCAGGGCTATGTAGAGACCCTGTCTCGAAAAGCCAGAGAAAGGAAGAAAGAAAGAAATGAAGGAAGGAAGGAAGGAAGGAAGGAAGGAAGGAAGGAAGGAAGGAAGGAAGGAAGGAAGGAAGGAAGAAAGAGAGAGAGAAAGACACTACTTTTGGCGGACACTGAGACTCAGGTCCTAGAATGTGGAGAACAATTGAAATAAATTACTGACAAGGGAGTTGGAAATAAGTGGAGGGTTCTTGCAAATGTCTTCTACCCAGATACCAGTCCACAGTCCTCAGTGAAACCTACCGTCAGCAGTAATAGGTACCTAAGATCTTTGCCAGGATGAAGCCCTGTTATTTTCTCATTTAAGAACAAGTTTTAAGAATGGGGAGATGGCTCAGTTAATAAAGTGTTTGCCATGTAAGCATGAGGACCTGAATTCAAACCCCAGAGCCCACATAAACAAAGCCAGCAGCCATGGTGGCATAAACTCAGAATCCCAGTACTGGGGAGGCAGAGGCAATCCAATCCCCTGGGCTTGTTGGTCAGCCAGTCTAGTCTAATGTTGAGTTCCAGGCCAATGACACCTGACACCCTGTCTCAAAAACCAAGATAGATGGTGTCTGAGGAACAACACCCCCCCCACACACACACACACACACACACGCGCGCATACACACAAAGGTCCAAGTTTTTGGAAAAAACTCTAAACTCTCACGTGTCTTCAGTCACTCATTCTACACCACCCATACTATGTGGCTCTGTCTTGAAATCTGGCCCTAGGCAACTGGTCTTTAATGGGTTCAGCATTTAGTGAGTTAGGCATGGATTATGTGCAAAATGCATTAACCTCTCACATGACTGTAAAAATTGCCTTAATAAAATAGAGCTAAATCCTACTTAATAGCAATAAAACAGAAGCCACTCTGTTCCAGGGACGCTGGTGACCTGTGAGTCATTCCCTCTAATTTTAGAGGGTTGAGCACTTGGAATTTGTCCCTTTTTTTTAAATGAAACTTTTAAGCTTTGATAACTGTTAGAAGAACCGTATGAGTTAAAGTAAGTTTCCTGCTCACAGATAACTGGAGAGCCAAGAGACGTCCATCATCTTCTGAAAGGTCCGTCATCCGGAGACCCCCTTTTGAGGTCAGAAGTGCAAATGACAGAAAGGGAAGTACTGATTAGAATAACTAATATCTGCCCAGAACTTTCCTGCTTCAAGCTCTTCTTCACCTTGATCAATGGATTCAGCTCCCACAGCAGACCTGGGAAAGAGGTACGCTCAGCTCCATTTTATAGATAAAGAAGCAGAGACACGGGCAGGCAAGGCCTTTGTCCAATTCTCACAGCTAACAGGGTGAAGCACTGATAACTCAGGGTTATCAGTGCTCTGGGTTCAAATCCTACACCATCCCTAAATGCTTTTCTTGTATTTGTCTCAAACAACATGCACCTGCTTATGAAGTGTAGGGTAATAGGGACTCAATCCGAAAATTAGTGATGCTTTGGTCTCATTCCTTTCCCAGCAAAGCCAAGTTCACCACAACATGGCACCCCGTAGCATGCTACGGCTTGAGCATGGTGTGAGCGTGTCCCCCGAGGTTCATGTGTTTGGAGCTTGGTCTTCAGTGGAACTCAACGGAAGACAGTTCGTGGGAGCACTGACTGCCCTCGGATTCTCTGATGCTGCTCTTGCAGAGTGAACGAGCTGTTCTCAAGCGTGACCCCGACCCTTGAATTCCTCTCCAGCTTCATGTCTTGGCGTGTGGCCTCTTCCTCTCCCACCAGGATGCCACTCATCCTGATGCAACAGCCAAGGGGACCCTCACCTGAGGCTGCGCCAATAGGCATGCTGACTTTGAACTTTCAACCTCCAAAGTGATGAGCTGAATAAAGCTCTTGTCTTCATACATTCTTCAGACTTGGGTATTTTGTGATAGCAAATGGAAAACAGATAATACAGTAACTGTAAGAATTTTGATAGTAAAAATATTATTGCAATAACAATAACAGCAGTAATAATGGAAATCAGAACTGCTGTCATTATGAAGCACCGGCAGGTGCTCTTTGAAAAGTTTTTGCACCCCATAAGCCTCTCAGCCAACGCAGCAATCCAAATCAGACCGAATTAGAAAAAACCCTGGTTTAATGGGTAAAGCATTCTTGGAAGATTCTCTAGCCTCCCCGCACCCCGCTAGAGAGGAGACAAGGATGAGAGACTGAAAAACCACGTGTCTGTTTTCTGGGGTGCATTTTAAATTCCCTGTGGGGGTGGTCTTGAGCATCTCAAGGGGAGGAGCCATGTTTGGTAGGACTTTCTGGGGGGGCAGGGTCTGGGCAGAGAGGTGGAGCTTCCATCAGAACATTCCAGACTCTTTGGGTGTATGGATGCCAGGGTGCCGGGGCTGAGGTGGAACTTCCACTAGAACACTACTGTCATGCATATCTTAAATCATTTAATCCTCGCTCCTTGAGAGGTATTATTAAGAAATGAAGAAACGGAGGCCCAGAGGAATTAAGAAATGCATATGTGGTTGGTTAACTACAGAGCTGACCATTTCCAGTCCTCCTGGCATCCACACACTTTGCAAAGGGACCTTGGAAAATCCCCATAAAGAAGCAGAAACACTTTTAGATTAGATCCTCTAATGGACTGGTTCTCAACCTTCCTAACACTGGGACCCTTTAGTACAGTCCCTCATGTTGTGGTGACCCCCAAATCAAAATTATTTTCATTGCTGATTTATAACTGTAATTTTGCTACTATTTGAACCATAATGTAAATATCTGATATGCAACCCCTGTGAAAAGGTTGTTCAACCCACAAAGGGGTCTTGACCCACAAGCTGAGCACTGCTGCTTTAGGGCATCTGTCCCTGTGGGAACTAGCCCAGGCTTGCCTGCTGGACAGTAGTAAGAAGCTGCATAGCACAAAGCCTTTTGTCCCAGCCCAGGTCATCCTAGATTGACCGCTCTCAGCTGACCCACTGGGCAGCCACAGACACATGAGCTGACCCAGCTAAGATCGGCCCCTTGGTGTCTATCAGTAGAACGCTCCAGCCATCCCGCAGGCTAATGAGAAACTAGAAGCTGGTACTGAGAACCCTGCCAGATTTGGGAGTAGAACGATGGTTAGTTTTCTGTCAAGTTGACTGGGCTAAGAGATGCCCAGGGAGCTGGTAAAATGCTATTCCTGGTGTGTCTTTGAGAGGATTCTCAGAGGGCATGACATCTGCATCGGTGGATGGAGTAAAGGCATCTCTCTCTCTGTCTCTCGCTGCAAGAAGACCTCATTCAGTTCAGTATGTGGAGGACTTGAGTTGAAAGACTAATTGAATCTCTTTTTTTGTTTTTGTTTTGTTTCTGCTGATGTTGTTGCTGTTTTTTCCTTGCTTCGTTTTCATTTCAGTGTGAGAGATCAAACCCAGGGCCTCGTGTGTACTAGGTAAGTGCTCTACACCCTCAGCTCTCCTTGGTCTCCCCAAACCCAGTGTCTTCTGCCCTCAGAGTTCTTGGTTTGAGATTTTCAGACTCTAAATTATACACGAGTGGTTCCCTGTCCCTCAGACCTTCAGAGTGGGACTGAAATGTTTCCCCAGTCTTCCTGCTTGCTGGTGGCATGTGGTGGGACTTTATCACAAGAGCTAATTCCACAATAAATCACTTCCTTATATAGCCATGCATATTCTCTTGGTTCTTTTTCTAGGGAAAAATCCTAATCGAGGTGTCTTGTTACAAAGCAATAGCTAACTGATAGAAAGTAAAATGAGGATTTAAGGCAAGGTCTAGCAGGCACCAAGCTTGAACTCTTATACCCTATCCTCTAATGACCAGCCAACGTGGCTAAGAGAAATGTCACCCAAAGGCCTAGAATATGAAATCTTGTGCATTGAAAATTTAGGCTACCATCTGTTTAGATGTCGAAGAGGAAAGACATGTATGGTCTGGGTTCCAGGTTCAGCTCTGCTGCTAGGTCTGCATAACCTGGAAAAGCACTCGTCGTTCTAGGAGTCTGTGGTCTTAGCCATATGATCAGGATGCCAGGCATATTCATTCAGTACTAATGTTTACAGCAGCTGCTTTGGTAAGTGATGTGCTATATGTCATGGACCTACACATCTTACTACTGTGCTGGCTTTGAAGATGAAGTGAGGAGCCGTAAGCCAAGGAAGACAGGCAACCTATAGAAGCTGGAAAATAGTGACAGATCCTTCCCCACAAATTCCAGAATGAACTCAACCTGCCAACACCTTGATTTTAGACAAATAAGACCCATTTTTGATTTCTGACCTGGCCACAGGAGAGAGAAAGTATGTTTTCTGTGTAAACTGAGGGTGACTTGTTATATCCACTACAGCATCAGAGCACACTGTCTGGCTCAGCTCAGCGGATGGCACTTACAGTATCCCCAGCACACAGAGATGCATCGGAGCTGCTGGTCTTGAGCCTCTGAGGGCTCAGAAAGGTCTCCTGGGATGTTCAGTCCTTGGCCCTATGGCTTCTTACAGGCAGACTAGGGAGTAGAATGTGATGGGCTAGCTCTGGCTAACCGTAAGTCCTACCCTCTCTCACCTTCCCATGGTTGTGCTGAGCTGCAGAGTGTCTGAGCAAGGCTAAGAGCCAAGGATGCTGGGTAGGAATGATTTCAGGGGCTGAGAAGACAGCTCAATAGATAAAGCACTTACCACACAGGTCTGAAGACCAGAACTAGGATCTCTGGTACCCATAGAAAGCCAGATGTGGTCATGAACCTCTGTACTTCCAGATGGAGACAGGCAAATTCAAGAAGCTTGTGGACCCGGGAGCCTAACATGTACAGCTGAGCAGGAAGAGACTCGGCCTCACGCAAGGTGGAGGGTGAGGACCAACACCAAGATTGTCCTCTGACCTTCACTCAAATGTATGTTACATGCATGCCCATTCTCTCTCTCTCTCTCTCTCTCTCTCTCTCTCTCTCTCTCTCTCTCTCTCTCTCTCTCTCTCTCACACACACACACACACACACACACACACACACACACACACACAGGAACGACTTCACCTTTTCCCTTCATTCACATCAGAACTTTCAAATATTTAACCGAGATTCATCTTTCATGGCAGGAAATACATGGCATACCACCACTCAACATGTGCGCTTGTGGGGGGTAGGGCATGGATACATAATGAAGCCAAAGCTTCACCTGACAATATTTAACAATCGTGATATACTCTGATTATTAATTATTGTAAAACTGTCTTATTTGTTGTAAAATGTGCTCCACGGGTAAAGGCGTGTGCTGCTGAGCCTGAGGACCTGAGTTCTGAGTTCGAGCCCCAGTTTTCACATGGTAGAAGGAGGAACTCAGTCTTGCAAGCTGTCCCCTGACCTCCACATGTGTGCCTCCACAGACAGACAGACAGACAGACAGACGGACACACACACACACACACACACACACACACACAAGTATATGAGGAAATAAATGAATGTCATCTTAAAATGCTGGCTGTCACTACAGTGATTTCACAATCTGCTGAGAGGCCTCAATTTAGTTTTAAATTACTCTTTTGTGAGAAGAGGTGTGAGTAAATTATGATATATCTACATGTGTATATAGATATAGATATGAGAATGTCATAATGAAGTCGATTATTTTTAACTAAGTTAAAGTGAAAAATAAAAAATAAAATCATTCTTTGAACCATTTTATCAGCCTCCTCACAGCCTCCCCCTCACAGCCTCCTCACAGCCTCCTCCTCACAGCCTCCCTCCTCAGTCTCCCCCTCACAGCCTCCTCACAGCCTCCTCCTCACAGCCTCCCTCCTCACAGCCTCCCTCCTCAGTCTCCCCCTCACAGCCTCCTCACAGCCTCCTCCTCACAGCCTCCCTCCTCACAGCCTCCCTCCTCAGTCTCCCCCTCACAGCCTCCCCCTCACAGCCTCCCCCTCACAGCCTCCTCACAGCCTCCCTCCTCAGTCTCCCCCTCACAACCTCCCTCCTCAGTCTCCCCCTCACAGCCTCCCTCCTCAGTCTCCCCCTCACAGCCTCCCTCCTCAGTCTCCCCCTCACAGCCTCCCTCCTCAGCCTCCCCCTCACAGCCTCCCTCCTCAGTCTCCCCCTCACAGCCTCCCTCCTCAGTCTCCCCCTCACAGTCTCCCCCCTCACAGCCTCCCTCCTCAGTCTCCCCCTCACAGTCTCCCCCCTCACAGCCTCCCCCTCACAGCCTCCCCCTCACAGCCTCCCCCTCACAGCCTCCCTCCTCAGTCTCCCCCTCACAGCCTCCCTCCTCAGTCTCCCCCTCACAGTCTCCCCCTCACAGGCTCCCTCCTCAGTCTCCCCCTCACAGCCTCCCTCCTCAGTCTCCCCCTCACAGCCTCCCTCCTCAGTCTCCCCCTCACAGCCTCCCTCCTCAGTCTCCCCCTCACAGCCTCCCTCCTCAGTCTCCCCCTCACAGCCTCCCTCCTCAGTCTCCCCCTCACAGTCTCCCCCCTCACAGCCTCCCTCCTCAGCCTCCCCCTCCTCAGCCTCCCTCCTCAGCCTCCCCCTCCTCAGCCTCCCCCTCACAGCCTCCCTCCTCAGTCTCCCCCTCACAGCCTCCCCCTCACAGCCTCCCCCCTCACAGCCTCCCCCTCACAGCCTCCCCCCTCACAGCCTCCCCCTCACAGCCTCCCCCCTCACAGCCTCCCCCTCACAGCCTCCCCCCTCACAGCCTCCCCCTCAGCCTCCCCCTCACAGCCTCCCCCCTCACAGCCTCCCCCTCACAGTCTCCCCCTCACAGCCTCCCCCTCCTCAGTCTCCCCCTCACAGCCTCCCCCCTCACAGCCTCCCCCCTCAGTCTCTCCCTCAGCCTCCCCCTCACAGCCTCCCCCCTCAGTCTCTCCCTCAGCCTCCCCCTCACAGCCTCCCCCCTCACAGCCTCCCCCTCACAGTCTCCCCCTCACAGCCTCCCCCTCCTCAGTCTCCCCCTCACAGCCTCCCCCCTCACAGCCTCCCCCCTCAGTCTCTCCCTCAGCCTCCCCCTCACAGCCTCCCCCCTCAGTCTCTCCCTCAGCCTCCCCCTCACAGCCTCCCCCTCACAGCCTCCCCCCTCAGTCTCTCCCTCAGTCTCCCCCTCACAGCCTCCCCCTCAGCCTCCTCACAGCCTCCCCCCTCAGCCTCCCCCCTCCTCAGTCTCCCCCTCACAGCCTCCCTCCTCACAGCCTCCCCCTCACAGCCTCCCTCCTCAGTCTCCCCCTCACAGCCTCCCTCCTCAGTCTCCCCCTCACAGCCTCCCTCCTCAGCCTCCCCCTCACAGCCTCCCTCCTCAGTCTCCCCCTCACAGTCTCCCCCTCACAGCCTCCCTCCTCAGTCTCCCCCTCACAGCCTCCCTCCTCAGTCTCCCCCTCACAGCCTCCCTCCTCAGTCTCCCCCTCACAGCCTCCCTCCTCAGTCTCCCCCTCACAGTCTCCCCCCTCACAGCCTCCCTCCTCAGCCTCCCCCTCCTCAGCCTCCCTCCTCAGCCTCCCCCTCCTCAGCCTCCCCCTCACAGCCTCCCTCCTCAGTCTCCCCCTCACAGCCTCCCCCTCACAGCCTCCCCCCTCACAGCCTCCCCCTCACAGCCTCCCCCCTCACAGCCTCCCCCTCACAGCCTCCCCCCTCACAGCCTCCCCCTCACAGCCTCCCCCCTCACAGCCTCCCCCTCAGCCTCCCCCTCACAGCCTCCCCCCTCACAGCCTCCCCCTCACAGTCTCCCCCTCACAGCCTCCCCCTCCTCAGTCTCCCCCTCACAGCCTCCCCCCTCACAGCCTCCCCCCTCAGTCTCTCCCTCAGCCTCCCCCTCACAGCCTCCCCCCTCAGTCTCTCCCTCAGCCTCCCCCTCACAGCCTCCCCCCTCACAGCCTCCCCCTCACAGTCTCCCCCTCACAGCCTCCCCCTCCTCAGTCTCCCCCTCACAGCCTCCCCCCTCACAGCCTCCCCCCTCAGTCTCTCCCTCAGCCTCCCCCTCACAGCCTCCCCCCTCAGTCTCTCCCTCAGCCTCCCCCTCACAGCCTCCCCCTCACAGCCTCCCCCCTCAGTCTCTCCCTCAGTCTCCCCCTCACAGCCTCCCCCTCAGCCTCCTCACAGCCTCCCCCCTCAGCCTCCCCCCTCCTCAGTCTCCCCCTCACAGCCTCCCTCCTCACAGCCTCCCCCTCACAGCCTCCCTCCTCAGTCTCCCCCTCACAGCCTCCCTCCTCAGTCTCCCCCTCACAGCCTCCCTCCTCAGTCTCCCACTCAGCCTCCCCCTCACAGCCTCCCCCTCCTCAGCCTCCCTCCTCAACCTCCCCCTCACAGTCTCCCTCCTCAGTCTCCCCCTCAGCCTCCCCCCTCAGCCTCCCTCCTCCTCACAGCCTCCCTCCTCACAGCCTCCCTCCTCAGTCTCCCTCCTCACAGTCTCCTGCCTCAAGTGGGTATTGCAGTTGCTTAGGAAGCCTTTGAAAGCCTAGCCAATACCATATATCTGGAGACTGTGATGGAACTACCTCAGAGGGGCCTAAGTATGGACAATGAGTTCCACAGAGGCTCAAATATGAGTCACATGTGCCACTAGGGTTGAGAACCAGGGCTCTGGATCCAAACCCCAAATGATCTGCTGGAAAGCAGAGCGTGGACAGGACACTGTGCTGTGACAGACTGACTCTCTCTCTCTCTCTCTCTCTCTCTCTCTCTCTCTCTCTCTCTCTCTCCCCTGCTCCCAAACTCTTGCTGGTCAGAACATCCAAAGTTCCTCACAAGCAGGCCTCAGTTAACCTCCGTCTCCTATACCACACCTGCTCCTGTCCCCGAGGCCTACAGGGCTGTCCTGGTCATACGGTAGCTCTCAGAGCCAAGATACAAACAGCAGTCTACCTGGCTTCCGGGCAGTTTCACATGTCCCTTCTGAAGGAAGGTCTCAATGCAAAGGCTCAGCCACAGAACCCTGTCGAGTGAGGCCTCTGGGCACAGGTGTGCAGCCTCCACGAAGGTCCGTGGCTGGGAAGGCTGGGGGGTGCGGTGGCCCCCCTCAGGACCGCTTCAGAGGGTTCGGTTTTTTTCTTTTGATTTGTTTTTACTTTGTTTGGTTTTGCTTTTTCACATTTGTTTGTTTGTTTGTTTGTTTGTTTAGTGTTTGTGTGTCTGTGTTTGTGCATACAGCACACACGGTGTACACATGGAGAGGACAACTTGCAGGAATCAGTTCTCTCTCCCTCTACCATGTGGGTCCTGAGGACTGAACTCAGGTTGTCAGGCTGGGTGGCGTCTATAACCTCTGAGGCTTCTCTCCAGCCCAGGGCTCCTTCTTCTAGTTCTCACGAAGGCTCCACATTCTCTGCCCTGACATAGTCCCCCATATTTCCCAGGATGTCCGCTTGCCTGGTTTTCCTGTTGCTTCATGCAGGGGGACGCACGCCGAAGCACACCCAAGCACAAATGTCAGACTGACAGGGAGCTAGCTGTCCATCCCTGCTCCAGACTTCAGGCGCGGAGATCAACCCCGCCTCTCCTCTTTAATTAGTTTTCTCATCTCTGTACTCCTCAAATGACTTCATTTGTCTCCGCAGATGAAGGAGGGTCTCCAGAGATGTGTGTTTTAAATGAGTCTTAACTCCACGGCTCTTCTAAGTGTGTGATGAGAGCCCTCCACTTGAGCTCTGTGACAATACCAACTGTTTCTTGTCCCTGGGGGACTCCAAATGGCTTCCTGCTGCGCCCTGGGACACAGCCTGACTCTACTCACTGCAAGTCTGTCCCACGCTGTCCTTTCTAACAGGCCACTTGTGGTTGCCACCCCCAGGGCTCTGGTGTTTAAAGTAATCTCTTTAAAAGTCAGGTGTCATGGCAAGTGCCTGACATTGCAGTTGTTCAGCAGGCTGAGGCAGGGGCATTGTCTGAACAGAGTTGCTCAGGGCCAGCCTGAGCAACACAGGAAGATCCTGTCTCAAACGCGTTTAGAGGCTGAGGAGATGGCTCACTTGATAAGTGCTTGTCACATCAGCTCGAAGGCCTGTGTTTGATCCCTCGCACCGACATAAAACATGTGGGCGCAGCAGCACACCTGTTACCCCAGCACTGGGGAGGGGAGACAGGAGAGTCCCCAAGACTTTCTGGCCTGCCATTATAGCAGGATCCGTAAGCTCCAGGCTAGAGAGAAACCCAAACTCAAAAAGCAAGACAGAGAGGAAGATATCCACTGTTGAGCTCTAGGTCCTACGCACGTTTGAAAACGACTGTTCTACCTGCCCGCTCCAGCACTGTGTCCTCAGTTCCAAGGAGGGGGTATCCCTCACTCTTCCCTAGCTCACAGGGCTGGCCAGGGCATCTAAGGGACAATGCCCTGCCTACAGGAACCGCCCCACACATCTAATTTGACAGCATCAGAAGACAAGACCGATGAACAGAGAAAGGAAAGGAGGCCGGACAGACATGGCTGAGAGGGTGTGAGCTGAGAAGGGAATCCCAGATGGAGTCAGATCCATCACCCAAATTCAACTCCTTTTCCTCCTGAGAAGCCTTATCCGTGGCGTCTCCCTATGCCAAAGGCTCTCCTTCAGCCCCAGCCTGCATGTCCCGAGTATACAGTCTCCTACCCCCCTACCTCCACCTCGGCACAATGGTTCATTAAGGATCCCTGTGCCTGGCTCCTGGGCACCAGGATCACTGTGTAGTTGGTAAAAAAAAGTCTGTATTGCAGAATGGCCTTAAGGAAAAGCACACCACCCTCCCATGCAGAAGGTTCTCCCACTGAAAGCTAGAGAGGCCCAGGGAGCCAACTTCAAGGAAGACAGAAGTCCTCGGCAAGGAGCACACTGTTGGTGTATAAACAGCAGCCTCCAAGCAGGCAGAAATAGTTTGTTTGCTGGTGTGAATTAGCATTCTCTCCCAGCACTATGACAACACTGGCCCACCTCAGTTACTCTGCACTTCCCTGCCTACCACACTCCCTCTGATAAACAGCACAAAGGGAGCCCAGATCGCTGCCTTTAAACTACGCTAGACAGCAAATACCTAGGTCTGAATTCCGCTCAGGCTGTGTGCCTTTGCATCCCAAAGCCATCCCCTTCCCCGGCCCAGGTTTCCTTGGAGGGTCGTCTCAGAGCATGGGCATCTTCCTCTTGGCAGAGACGATCACTCTACTTTTATACCCAGGAAAGTAGAGGCACTAGAAACAGACAAGAGTTCCCTGAGTCCCATATACCTTGAGTCTGAGAGGTCTGGGGATATGGGGCTGTAAGGAGATGGTAGAGCCATCGCCCAGTACGTGGAAGACCTGGGTTCTGTCCTGAGCACTGCAAGGAAGTGGCAGATGAGCAGATCAGGGGAGGAGAAACAATAACAACAACAATAATAATAAAAGCAATACCAATTCCAGGGAGGGAATCTGCCCAGTGTCCACATCTGTAATCATTCAATTCCCTGTGGTTGCGAAGGGCTGGGTAATTAGTTAATTAGAACTATTACTTGATAGGTTCAAGGTTTCCATAGGGAATGACAAAAAAGTTCTGTAAAGGATGGTGGTATGGTGATATATTGTGCACACCAATAAAACTTATCTGGGGATCAGAGGACAGAGCCAGGCACTAGATTAGACATAGAGGCCAGGCAGTGATGGCACACACCTTTAATCCTATCACTTGGGAGACAGTCTGGATCTCTGTGAGTTCAAGGCCACAGTGGGAACAGAGCCAGGTGTGGTGACACACACCTTTAATCTCAACACTTGAGATCCCACGCCTTTAATCCCAGGAAGTAAGACGGCAGGGCAGAGAAAAGTATATAAGGCATGAGGAAACAGGAACTTACTCTCTTGAGCCTGGGGATTTCATAGAGGTAAGAACATGGCTAGCTGTCTCTCTGATCGTTCAGTTTTCACCCCAATACCTGGCTCTGTTTTTTTTCTTTTTATTAACAAGATCATTTAAGCAATTCTTGTCCATGGTGAAAATGGCTGCAGAACAGAAGAAACCTGGATGTACTTAAAGCCGTGACTTTAAGCCTTGAAAAATCAGCAGAGCGGTCATTTCTACAGTGATTTTCAAAAGATTCCAATCCAACTCTGCCATCCGCTGTGAATGTAGGCTAGACGGCCCAGGCCTCTGAGTCCACTTCCTCATCTTCAAGGCCAGAGCAGATGGTTCCGTCAGAGAACTGTGCTGCTCCTCAGGCTTTGTGGCGACCCAGTGAGACAATGACTGGGAAGCACCTAGCACAGCACCCACTGCATGGGAAGGCTCCAGAAAAGGCTGTGTGGTCATTGTTTCTGTTACTAACGCCCTTCCTCCTGACTTCCACCGGTGAGAAAACCAAGAGCCAGAAGCATGAGAGGCAAGGTGCCCTGCCAGTATGCGGACCCAGTCAATGAAGGGCAGACACAAAGTGCCCTTGCTTCCAAAAGTCCCCTCCAGTAGCTAACTTGCCAAGTGACCTGCTGCAGACACAGTCTTCATACACACACACACACACACACACACCACTGAGCAGTGCTTGCTCTTCAGGTATGCATACATGTAAGAATCCAGGCTTGCCTTGTGCCTTGCTTTCCAGGGACCCCCAAAGTCTTTTCACACTTGACACAATCAATGGGAGAGGATGTGAATTTAGGGGTCCCTTTAAACCCTGCCATCAAAACCATCCGGGGTAGGCGTGGGAGCCACACCTGGAACCCAAGCACTTTGAAGGCTTAGGCAGGAGGGTTACTACAGGTTCCACACCAGCCAGAAATAGAGTATGACCCTTTCTCAAACAAATAGGAACTGGTGAGGTGGCTCAGCAGATAAAGGCGCTAGTCACCAGCCTGAACACCTGAGTTGGATCCTCAGGACTCACGTGGTAGAAGAGGACTGACTCCTGAAACCTGCCCTTTGACCTCTACACCTGCACTGTGGTACACACTTGCCCCTCCCCCATACATACTCACAATCACTAGATAGATGACAGATAGATAGATAGATAGATAGATAGATAGATAGATAGATAGATAGATAGATAGATAGATGATAGATGAGAGAGAAGTGAAAAAAAGAAAAATCAAAATCAAAACTGAGTGTGGTGGCACATGCCTTTAATCAACACTCAGAAGACAGAGACAAGTGGATCTTTATGAGTTGAAGGCCAGCCTGGTCTACCTAGTGAGTTCCAGATCAGCCAAAACAACATTTCAAGACTCTGTCTCAAAAAAAAAAAATCAACCAAACAAAAAACCAAAACAAACAAACAAAATGAACCCACAAAAACCATCAGGGGAACAAGAAGTGGGCTCTAGTTGGCCAACCTTCCTGTGTCTAATTCGTCTCTAATATTTTAGAGGCAGTGAGTGGAATGGAGTGGGTGGCCGGAGGGTTTCCCTCGCTCTCACTCCCAGGAGTCCTGCTGCAGGACAAGGCAGAGACGAGCGACAGTCCTCGTCACCAAGTCCCTGGCCCACCTCTCAACAAGCCCTGTCTCCTTACCAAGGTCCTCCCAAGTCAGGGCTACTCTTCTCTAAGCCCTTCTACGACCCAAACCCTTGCACATACTTTGAACAAAATAGATGAGAGCAGATTGTAACCCAAAGTCTAAAACAACGTCTGAGTCCAGCCAAAGTCAATGCGGATGCCCCCACCCCACCACACTTTGGGATTGTACCCAAGAAGCTCATCATAAACTAAACATACTCTATCAGAAACCTACTGAGCGTGCACTTGGTTGCTTAGCTTTCTTTCACTACAATTACTTGAGTTGAGCCAACTAGAAAAAGAAATGGGTTGTCTGGCTCAATGGTTTGGGAGGCTGTGGTCATGGTTAGTTGTCTGCATGGCTTTGGGCCTGTGCTGAGGCAGCAAGCTTGACTTGGGGCACATGGTGGAGCGAGACTACTCATTCCATAGCCAAAAAGCAAAAGAATTGAGCAGCAGATAGTAAAGCACTGTTCCTTTGAGAGCACAAGCTCAGTGACATCACTTCCTCCCCTAGACTGTACCTCCCTAAGGTCCCTCCCCCTCCACTGCTCAGGAGCAAGCCCTTAACATGTGGTCTTTGGGGACACTCGAGATCCTAACTACAGTAACTTCTAATCGATTGAGGATCACGGCTTAGCCTGGCCTGTCTTCAGTGTACTTGGAACACTTCCATTAGCCTATGGTTAGGCTAAGCCATATAACACAAAGCCTTTCTAAAAGGCAGAATACATTCTAACTTCTGAAATACCTGTATTCAAAAACCACTGTCCATTGAGTGGCTGCCTTAATCTAGCTGTACAGTTCTATTTGCAAGTTCATTACAATAAATCAATTACAAAAATAATTATTTTTTTAATTAAAGTAAATTAAGTCAGGCATGCCTTTAATTCCACCACTCAGGAGGCAGAGGCAGACAGACCTCTGTGAGTTAGAGGCCAGTCTGGTCAACATAGCAAGTTCCAGGTGAGCCAAGACTACATAGAGAGACCTTATCTTAAACAAACAACAACAAACCAAAAGCCACTGGCCACAAAGTGAACTATAGGCATGTTGCTTTACCCCATCATTACATGGCTAGCTGGAAGCTGTGTTCCCACTGTCTGGCATCCTGGGAGGGTTTCACAAATGATCATGCAAGAAAATATGCAAAATTCAGAGAACAATTGGGGTGCAGGGCTGAATAGATTGTGCCTGGTCCTAAAGTTAAAAACAAACAAAAACGGGTTATACTGGTATAAGTTGGGGATGGCTTCTAAATGAGTGTATAGGTAATTAAGTGGGGAGAGAAAGAGCAGTCTCCTGCTGAATTCCAAATTACTCATGTAGACTCTCAGTCCTTACGGAGACGGAGTACCATTCCCCACCCAGAAGTGTGGGCTGTGTGTAATGACTCCCATCCAAAGAGCACAGTGTGAAAAGAAGAGCAAAGATGGGAATACTCGCTGGGCCAGGTGGTCAAGATGCCCATCAGCAGTGATGTCACCTTGTTGCGATGTCCTACCAGGGGTGTCGCCTTGTTATGGTGTAAGGACAGTGCTACTCTGTCTCTGTGGTCTGCATCCCAGAACTGTGGAGTCAGGAGGAAAGCCAGCAGGCACATATCAGGTAAGGGATGTTCTACAAAATGCCTGGCCAGCACCCTTCAAAACTTTCAAAGTGACCACCAAAGCAAAGCCCACGGTGTTCTTATGGTCTAAATGCTAGTGCTCTCCCCTCCCCCACCCCGTTCCTAACCCTGATGTGGTGGGGGAGGGGGCTTTGGAGGAGAGCAGGTCGTGGGGTGAAGCTCCTGGGAAGGGGATAAATGCCCTTTATCAGAAGAGAGCTGATTGCTGTTTCTACTCTTTGCTCTCCACCAAGTGAGGAGATGAGACAACAGGCACCTGCAAGCGAGGCAGTGAGACCTCCTCAGACACTGGTTCTGTCTGTGTCTCCATCTTGGTGTCCTGGCTTCCAGACTATGAAAAATCATATTCTTTAAGTCACCCCAGCAGTGGCATTTGCTATGATGAAAATTGTCATAGCCCAAGAGGGTCTAAGTTCGAGACACGGGGACCGAATGCATTCTTGTGACCTAGTTGGTATCCTGCAGAGAACAATAAGACATCGGGGGAAACTAAGGAAGCCAGGATGAAGAGGGACTTTAGTTAACAAGAACGCATCTGCATTAGTTGGGGCATTATGATGAAGGATGTGATAATATTAGATACTGATAATAGGAACGGAGGTAAGGGTGGTGTGGGCATTCTGTGCTACCTCCAATATGTTCCATACTTCTAAAACTATTCTAAAGTCAGACTTTACTTAAGTGAAAACAGAAAAACTTTCTTGGATAGTCCAAGCCTAACCTGCCCCCACGGCACAAGCTCCGAACCGCGCGGGACTCGGACAGGCTGACTGAGCCCGCTCACTAGTTGCGATTCTTAAGAGTGACTGCCAGTTTGATAGGCTCTAGAGTCGCCTAGGAGACAAACTTCCAGGCAGATCCATGAGGGATTTCTCAGGTCGGGTTAGTTGAGGTGAGAAGACCCACTGTAAGGTGGGTGGCACCCTTCTGCAGGTTGGGGTCTTGGGCAGAATCAAAAGAAAGTGAGCTGAGTGGCGACATTCTTCCTGCTTCCTGATGTGGATGCCAGGTAGCTGGCTGTCACCCACTGATGCCACCATGACTTCCCTGCCTTGAAAGACTGTACTGTCAAACTACAAACCCAAATAAGTCCTTCTAGTGGAAGTTTCTTTTGTTAGGTATTTGTGTCACGGCCATGCAAAAAGGAAATACCATTGCCAGGTGGGCTGCTGGCACACGCTTTTAATGCTGGCACTTAGGAGTCAGGGGCAAACATATCTGTGTGAGTTCCAGGCTAGCCTGGTCTAAGCAGTTCCAGGCCAGCCAGGACTACATATGAGATCTTGTCTTTAGAAAAAAGAAGGAACCAGTAATTCAGTGTAGTGGGTGGGTGTCTGTGCCATGCCCTGAAGCCCCTCCCCTTGTGAGGCAGCAGGGAGCGGTTAGGTACCCGCTCCTTGGGCGTGGCCACCAGGGACCCTTAAGACTTGGGATGCACATCCATGGGCTCTTGCTTCACTACTGCATGGTCTTGGATGCTGTTGGGTGCGGATCAAGGTAGAGCTCTCCTGAGAGCTGAGTTGGACTGTGCCCCACCCCTCCAGGATTGTGTGGCCAACTCCTTTAATCTGGTTGTGAGTTAACCCCTAAATAAATTCCTTTGACCATCAAATAGACTCCATGGACTAATCCCATTAAACCCAGTCTTTGAATGTTGGACTCCTCGGGTCTCCCGGGGACAGAATGCACAGTGGAAAGAGCCTGCTTCCCCTCCCCTGACAGCTCCCTTCTCATCTGCCTGTACTCTCAGCTTTCACATGACATTTTTTTTTTCTAAAACAAAGGATTCTGTTCAAAAGAATCTGACAATTATAGATCTGATCCAAGAAACACTACCTTCCAAGGTACAGAGGGAGGTTTCCCTAGAGAGATGCTTCAAATAAGAGACAGGCCCGGGGCCATTCTCCAGGTGTTGACCCAATGATCTGGGGGCACCCTGAGCAGAGGCAGTGCCTGGTTCATCTGTGTCCCGAGGACTCAGAAAAGCACTTGAAGAAACGCTAGACGAAGGAGCAGATGCTGGCAGAGACAGGAATGTCTGCCCCAGAGCATCCTCTCTGTCCTCCATATTAAAGATCAAGAGGGCAAAGGTGTCTTTCCAGGAAGAGAACCACAGCAGGCAGGAGGGGAAGGTACCCAGAACCTCTATAACCCATTGCTGTTATAGAAGGGTGTGTCAGAGAGGGGTCAGAAGCCCCCAGTCCTGGACGTCCTGACCCCAAAGAGGCACCGTCCGCTTCCAGCTGGCTAGGTGAATCGAAATCAAAGACCTGAAAGTTCCCCACTGGCTGACATTTTGGGGAACTCAAGAGACTGGTGAGTTTCTCAAATCCAATCCCAGCACCAATGAGGAGCTGAAACACATTGTACCCATTAGAAGAGAAATGCAAATCAGAAAGGCAGGCATTTGTGTCCATGACAACAGGGGGAGAGCATTTTGGCAAATTTGAGTTCATTTATATTCAAATAAATATTTCAGTCTATGACTCTGGCACTTTTTTGCATGAGATATTTCAGAACCATATTGAATGTTGCTCTCATGCTAAGAACTTGAGAATTAAAATGAGGACCAATTTCAAAGTCTATCAGGCTCCACGAGTCTAAGGTTGGTTTTACCTCCAGGAATGAAAAGGAATGAATGATAAGTTAGCTAGCCAGTGATTCAGCACCTTTGGGGGAAGTGCCTTGAACTGGAAGGACCAGTCCCATGGGATCCCATGAGGTCCCCTCTTTGTGTAAATACAGGACAGAAAGCCCATATGTGGCCTTAGATCATGCCACAGACTCACCTAGAACTCTCCTGAATTTCGGGCTAATGTTGTCTTTAGCACATTAAGCGCATGTGACATATCAGCAGGCTCTCTTCTAAAGAAGGCGACTGTCCAGGAATTATAAACGTGATTCGTGGGGCTGGGGAGACAGCTCAATGGTAAAACATTTGCTCCATAAGCCTGAGGACTTGAGTTCAATCCCCGGAGCTCGTTGTAAAAGGCCGATGTGGAAGTACACAGCTGTGAACCCAGCACTCCTTAGACAAGATGGGAGATAGAGTCAGGAGAAATGGCCGGAAGCTCCAAGGCCAGCTCGCCTAGAGTACCCTGCACAGTGGCAGAAACAAGAAGGACCCTGCCTTCTTGACAAAATGGAAGGTAAGACTGACGCAGAAAGTATAAACATACTCAGGAAAGCCATAGTATATAGGGTGGAACATTGTTTAGTCATGATCTTTTTTTGCAAAGGAAACAATTTTAATGACTCAAGGAAGTGCCTCTAATCTTGTCACATGATTTCCATATGTGTCACACACACACACACACACACACACACACACACACACACACACAGCAAAACACAATCATCTACGAACACAATCCATACCCTCTGTGGAAGATCTGTGCACTACCAAATCCCACAGCAATAATCTCTCCTGTGAACCCTGCAGTTCTTACAACCCTGAGTAACATTTTCACGTATTTGCTTGCTGCAGTTTTTCTGTGCATACTTGTCATGTATACTCGACATCTTAATATATGTATAATTTTGCATCAGAAGCATTTCCTAGAGTCATTAAAGTTGTTTCCTTTGCAAGAAAAAAAAGTTAATGAATAAACAGTATTCTACTCTATAAATACAGCGTGGGTTTCTTAAGTCAGTTACTGCATTCACAGTTGAGGATTTTAGTAGTTTCCCATTTTTGTATCATTTAATGGCATTGTGTTGGGCATCTGCTGTGGGATGTCTTTCTGTATGCTGTGAATATATGTTGCTCTCATTGGTTGATAAATAAAGCTGTTTGGCCAATGGCGAGGCAGAACAAGGTTAGGCGGTACATTTCAACTGAAGAGTGAGATGAAGGATGGAGTCAGTCAGATGCTGCGAGCCGCCGCCAGGAGAAGCAAGATGTGAGAGAACAGGTAATGCCATGAAGCCACATGGCAAACCATAGACTAATAGAAATGGGCTGAATTAAGTTATAAAAGCTAGTTAATGATGAGCCTGAGCCACAGGCCATACAGTTTGTGATTAACACAAGCCTCTGTATGTTTACTTGGGACCGGGTGGGACACAGGAAAACTTCCATCTATGGGCATCTTTGTTTGTCTGTTTACTTGTGCATCCACTATGTCTTTGTCAGATTTCTAGTATAAAGGTATAAGGAATAAGGAGTACAAAAGGTTCTTGGTGTACACGTTAGCCCACAGCCCCTTAGGCTCACTCCTACTCTCCACAGTTTAAACTACCCGTCATCAACCACAGTCTGAACATAAATAGAAAATCCCAGAAGGAAGTGATTCATACATTTTAAATAACTTTGATTGTAGTATACTGCTATCATTCCATTTATTGTTGCTGTTAAGCTTTTATGATGCCTATTTTATAAACCAAACATTAGCATAGGTATGTGTGTATAGGAAAAACCGTAGTGTATGTGGATCTGGTACTACCCATGGCTTCAGGCATTTCCTGGACATCTCAGAACACACTCACACACAATGAATAAGAGGGACAACTGCATTGTGTTCCAGGGGAGGTTCTGTTGTTCGTAGTGAACGTGGAATGCTGGTCTCCCAAAGCCAACATACTGTACACCACTCTAGACTTTAAGGTGCATACAACCCCACAAGGGATGAAACACACACACACACACACACACACACACACACACACACACACACACACATGCACACCCTAGATGAACAATCATCTTGGAGAACTAGGAGGAGTAAAGGCGAGGCCTTGCATTAGGAAGATGCTCTGAGTCGGCGCTGACTGCTCTCTGCAGAACGCCCCACTCTCATCCCTGTGCATCTAGCTCCAGCTCATGGAAGTTCTTCCTGGTCCAGCACCTTCCATGATTAACTCCGAAGCAGGGGCTGAAGAGCACTTCCTCCCAAAAAGCTGTGCTGGAGCCCGGTGTTTGTTCCTAGGCTCACCAGACAAATATCTCTTGGGCTCAACTTTTTATTGTAACATTGCCCCACACCACCCTCAAAAAGAAAATAAAAAATCTGACCCATGTGACTGCTTTCCAAATGTGTTCGCTGGGCCAACAGACCAGGTAAGTGTGTGGTCTGTCTTGAATTACCATAGGTGATGGTCCCACCAAATGTTCAGGGTTCTGTATCTTCTCAACGATGCGCTTTGAATATGGGTTGTCCCTTCTGAAATTCATATTTAAATTTAACCACACACACACACACATACACACACATACACACACACACCTCATGAGATATTGAGCAGCAGGCCCAGGTGATTAGGGTTCTTCCCTCAAGAACATGTTAATCCACTCATGCAAGTCGTGAGTTAATGGGTTAGTGCATTGTCTCTAGGGCAGATCTGGTGCAACAGACAACCAGTTTGGACTCTTGTGCATTCACCGTCTCTCATCTGGGACGCTTCAAGATTCTACCAACAAGAAGGCCACCCCAGAACACAACCACTTGACCTCGGACCAGAACCATGTGCCAAACAAACCCTCCGACTCATGGTGTCTTGTTATTAGTGACAGAAAGCAAACCGAGATGCTCTAAAGCCAGTGTCCTTGCTGCCCGCCACCTGGCCCCCAAGCCAACAGCACGGTGCGGGGCTTTGTAACAGCAGCAATCTGATTCCGGTAGCGAGTTCTGTATTAAAGTAATACTAGATGCTGGAAAATATAACACCTCCCCCCAAATTTATTTAGTGGATAACATAAGGGTTTTCTATTTTCTTAAGCTCCTAAAAGGGGGTTCTTAATCTGAGCAGTGGGCCATTTTGATGAATCACTCCACTGGTGATGTCAATTCCCAGGGCCTTGGCATTTGGTGGTTCTGCCATTCTTACCCCCTTGGTTTAACACGTCAGTGTGTTCATCTGTGTCAAACTGGAAGAGGGAAAAGGGAGAAGTGGGGTGAGGAGACAATGAGAGAGCTGAGTTGATGAAGTGCCTGCCATACAACCTGAGGACCTGAGTCTCCAGAACCCATATGAAAATTAGGATGTGGTAGTGTGTGTTTGGAAGCCCAGTGCTGGAGGGGCAGACAGGACACTCCCTGGGGCTCAGTGGCCAGCCAGCCTAGCTGAATAATGAACTCGGGACTCAGGGAGAGACCCTCTCTCAAAAATATAAGGCGGAGGGCATCTGCAGATGACATCTAAAGTTGATAGCTGACTTGCAAACACACACACACACACACACACACACACACACACACACACACACACACAGAATTAAAGAAAAGCAAGTGGAATGTTGGATGGTTTTTTATGACGAAGTCACATCAATTACACGGATGGTTCCTTAACCTCTCTGTGTGTACGAACTGCTCAGCTGTTAAATGCAGATCACAAATCTCGGGTTAAGAGGCTATTGGGTTAAATGAGACAGCACTGAGCAAGACTTCGGAGCCATGGTCAGAGATGAACAGTAAACACTGGCAGAATCCATTGCTCCATATTTGGAGTACTGTATTGGAGTGCATATATGGAGTACTACGTAACTGGAGTACTGTAATCATCCCAGTAACATCTCTAAGTCTAAACCCTACCACATCTCTTATAAAACACCCACCAGAGCTTTCCCTAAAGAGCCCACAATCCTTATCACTGAGCAACTTTAGACTGAAGCCAAAATATTGAGCATGGGTTTTAAAGTGGTTCTGTGACATCATGTGTGGAATTCATAGAAATCATCCATGAGTAGAACTTCCGATTGATGTGCACATCTGTCTGGAGCAGCTGCAGAGCTGGGCACTGGGAGAAGGAGCAGAGGAACGATATACTCACCACCAAGCAGCTCGTGGTCAAGGTTGGAGGCGACACAGGTGCATTGAACAAGAATATGCCTCCATTAGTCGAACTTTTCAGCTGCAAATGGCAGATCCTCAGAGAACGGTGAGGCGTCTCACAAAATGAGAACTAACCAAAGCCAAGCCTCGACTGCTGACAGAGCGGTCCCCAGCATTCTTCTCTCCCTCTCACGTGTAAGAAGCATCTTCCACATAGTGGAAAACATGGCAGCTGATGGATGGCTTCAGAGCTCAAGGTACAAAAGCCTCAACCACTTCTGGAGAGAGACAGTCTGGCATTCCTAAGTCCAAAATTTCTAAGGACGTCATTGGTGATTTGTTTTCAGATACGTTTTTACCCCTGTAATAAGGAGATGCAAAAGCAGTGTCCCAACATGGGGACAGAAGAATTGTGTCTAGGCATTGGAAGAACATTGTGTCAACATGGGGACAGAAGCAGCATCTGGGGGGCGGTGGAAGAACGGGGCACCAGTAAGGGGACAGAAGTACCATTTCCAGGAGACAGAAGAAGGTACACCAACATGGTGGCTCCCACCAGTGACAATGAGGGTGTGGGGGAGGATTCCTGGAAAAGGTACTGGAGAAACTGACTAAAAACCACACAGGATCCTGCGTAATCGGGACCAGGAGAGGGGTGTTAGAGGAGGACAGAGGAGGAAGAAGGAAAGGACCCCACTCCATAGGGATTGGGGAAGCTATGTAGATGAGAGATGACCAGGGAAGGAATGTCGTCTGTCTTTCCATGTCTTAGCAAGGCCACCAACAAGCCCTACCATACCACAGAGTCTATCTTCTGCTGACCCATGTGGGGACTCAAGAGGTTGCACATGGCAGGTTCTGAAGGAAAACTGGCTGGATCAGGGTTGACATTGAAGAGGCAAAACCCAAAGTCAATGAGCAGAGGAACAATGGAGGTCTCAAGGCAGAGGACTCATTAGGAGACCATGACATTGAACAGATGGTGAGGACAACACGTTTTAATTCACTATGGCCCCAAAGGAGCTTAAAGCCAGTAATTTGAATATCCGGTCCAATTTGGGGGGCAGAGGCAGGTGGATCTCTGTGAGTCTAAGACCAGCCTGGTCTACATAATGAGTTCCAGGACAGCCAGACCCTGTCTCAAAAAGCCAAAAACCAAAACTAAACAAACAAAAAGCATCCTGTTCGTGTATTACCAAACAGCTCGCCCTGATTTAAAACTGAAGCTTTCCACTCTGCAGGCTACAGGCTATCGCCGGAGGCTCATGGGAGACCTTTTCTCTTGCCCCTCATCTTCACTCTGTCTCCCCTTCTTCTGCATCTTCAGGCCACCTTTCTAACCCCTCCAAAGATGATATGCAAAGAGAAGGAAAGGCAAAAGGACCAGGAAACGCTGCTTTGGCTGGTGAATGGCGATCTAGCCTCTAACTTCAGATGTTCAAAGCTGGCCTGCCTCCTTCCACCATGGGTTCTCTGAGACGCTACTCTCCCCTAGCTGCAACTCTCCTGACTGGGTTAGAGGTTGATTATTTATCCTCATGAGCCTAAGGGGGGGCCATGCGAGCTGCTCACTGGCACCACCTAGCCTCAAGAAAGAGTACTGCAGCAAGGCACTTGCGAGGCTGAGGCAGGAGGATTGCAAGTGGAAGAGCAGCCAGAACTACACAAAGGAATGGAGGGTATAATGGGGAGGGAGGAGGGAATGATAGAAAAAGGAAAGAAGGGTGCAAAGGGAGGGAGAGATAAAGATAGTTATAACAGCCCAGAAAAAAAGGTCAAAATTCAAAGTATGTTTCTACTGAGCACCTCAGTAAGGTCTCGGCACCATCATGAACCATGAGCTGAATAACTGAAGGTTAGGGACTGTCTATTCTGACTGGACGATGCTGGCCTCAATCCTCCACGATATGTCTGTTGGCATTACCCTTCCTCCTGATACCATGATGTCTTCTGTCTCCACCCTTTCCACTGTGGTGAGATAATTCCTTGTATAGCTAGCTGTTCATCCCACATAGGCTCAGCATTCTATAGACAGAATATTCTAGAGCAGTGGTTCCCAAACTTCCTAATGCTGAGACTTTTCAGTACAATTCCTCATGTTGTGGTGACCCCAAACCATAAATTTATTTTCATTGCTACTTCAGAACTTTAATTTTGCTGCTGTTATGAATTGTAATGTAAATATTTTTTGGAGATAGAGGGGTTGCCAAAGGGGTCATGACCCACAGGTTGAGAACCACTGTTCTAGGGCATCTTCATACCTAGTTCCTAGAATAGAGTTGATGTTTAGTATGCATTGCTCAATCTTGGTCAGTCGGTGGAAAGCTTGAGTTTCTGAGGACTCAAGAAATGACTATGAAATCCTAGTTGGAGGGAGGGGATGAGGGAGACCGGAGAGAGAATGACACCTGTATTAAGATGTTACAGTGGGACACATTGCTTCATAGACTAGCCTGAAAAGTGGATTAAAACATAAAATGAAACCCAACTAAAAAGAAATTGTATTAAAGATAATACTTAAGTTTTATATATAAATATATATATAATATATATAAATAAATGTATATATTTGTTTACTTTGTGTAGGAGGGACATACATGTGTCACACATATAGAGGCCAAAGGACACTTTGCAGGAGTCAGTTTTTCTCCTTCTATGACATGAATTCCAGGGATTGAACTTGGGCTGACAGGCTTTGCCGTCTTTACCCACTGAGTCATCTTGCTGGCCCAAATGTAGTGCTTTTTAAACCCACCCCATCCTCTGGTTCACAAGGCGTCCCAAGCTTGACCCAGGAACTCCAGCAGCTGAGACTGAAGTTGGGAGTGGACAGGACCAGCCTACCACAAGAGGGCACAGAGAAAGGGGGAATTGGTGTCTGAGGTCAGGGCAGCTGGGGCTGGAGGGTGGGGATGGAGGGGGGGAGTGGGATCTGGAGCCAGAGGTGAGCCACAAAGAAAAGCCAAGATGGCCATGTGTATGGGAGAGGCAGGGCCCAAGGCAAACCTTCTAGAAGGTAAGAAGTCATGCCAGCCCACACCACCAGCTGCCTCTGCTGATCCCACAGCTTATGGGGAGGTTGATATGCTACCATAAATGCAGGAGATGGGCTATGTGCTGTCGGAGATATAAAGTGGCCATGTTTGCAGCCTGGCGCATATTCCAAAGCGAATGGAAATTGTTATGAAAACAATTTATACCCAGCAGACATGGATGATTGCCCATGATGACCTTTTGCCAGAGAAAATGGGTCTGATAAAGAAAAAAATGAGAGCTCGTTAGGACAAATTAGAAAAGGCAAATGATTGCTCTTAAATTATGGAAATTCCAACACTGGCGGAGTTCTGTCCTTTTAGGATATAAAAACAATAAAACACAAAAAGAAATTGTTTGTTCGGAAGGAAGGGCTGCAATTTGTGTGTGTGGATGTACTTTTGTTTCTTGGAAGGTTTTAGAATGGAGGCTTTTTGTAAACTAAATGAAATTTAATTGACTTATTAGCTGCCATGAATTCTCTTTCCATAATTCTAGCAGCTAAAAGAGGAGAGGGGGGCAGCGTCGAGGGTGGGCAACACAAACCTTGCTTTGTATACATGCTATTCAAGGAAGATTTCCACCGCCCTGGCATGATAGATTTGGGGCACAAAGTTGGTGCTTCCACTAAAAGAATGTGGGTGCCCAGAGCTGCAGAGGGAAGGCAAGAACTGTGGGAGGGAAGACATCACTATGGAGAGTGTTACATCCTCCCACACGCCTGACAATCACCCTTAGGCATGCGGGGTTTTACAGCTTACAAAATGCTTTTCTGTTCCTTCCTGCCCTGATCCTCACAGCAGCCCCTTGTATCTATATGTGCTGTTGGGGTTCCAATGTGATTTCAGGGTGTCCCCTACAGTTTCGTGGATTGAAATTTAATCCCCATTGTGAAATATTAAGAAGGTGGGAACTTCATTTGACTGTGGTGTGTAGAGGAGGAAAGATATGGAAAGTGATCAGACCATCAGGTCGATTGTAATGACTCTGTAAGAAGTGACAGGCCAGATGTGAAAGGCCAGTGGTGAGGGGCCAGATGTGAAAGGCCAGTGGTGAGGGGCCAGGGGACACATACACATATCCCTCCCTGGGATGCCTTAAGTTCCATCAGAACTCTGCCAGCAAGAAGCCCAATGCCCTAGATAACCCTAGTCTTGGATTTAAACAATGAGGTGAGGTAAACCTCTTTTCTTTATAAGGCGGCCAGTCTGTGATGCTGTGTTATAGACAACAGAAAGTAGATTACTCTGTGTGACCATCAAAACAAGTGAGGAAACTGAGCTTAGACATTAAGTAATTTGTCAGCTAGTAAAAGATAATAAAGACGGGATAACAAGCCAAGATCAGCCATGCTCTCTCCCAAGCGATGTATTCCTCTCTCCACCTTAAGTATTTTTGTGTGTTTGTCAGAACCAGAAGTAAATGGATTCATATCATTCTCTATTTAAAAAAAAAAATGCAGAGAGAGGATAGGGAAGGGGGGGTAGGACTCTTAAAACAGTGCTGGGTAAAGGCATACATATTTAAAAGGATAAGCTAACTCCCACATCAGACAACTCCAAAATCACAGTGTTTCAAAACAAGGAAAGCTCATTCCTCCTTCCAGAGGGTGTTTGCTGCAGGCAGGTGGATCACTGCTCTGTGGGGTCATTCTGGGACTCGGGCTCCTTGTCTCACTGCTCTGTCATCTTCCAGGCACTCAGAAGTTCTCCGATGATCACCATAGAAGCCAGATAACATGAAAAAAAAAAGTGATGGTGAAGGAGCCACCGAGGGACCAAGGTTGGAAAGGACTTCAGCACTTCTAAACAAAATGAGTCACCTGGCTCCACTCCCATGCCAGAGAAACACCAGAGAAAGGGAGGGGGGACACAGACTGATACTGAGTTACCCGTCTCTGCCACAAAATTCTAAGTGTTTCTTTAGGTATGAAATGGTTTCCCAGGTGCCCCGTGGAAGATTGTTTCCATGAGACCCCAGCCAGGCTCTCACCCCTCTGGATCACCTGGCTAAAACTGGGCCAGACAGTGGACTTGCATCTTTTCAGGATGGAGAAGTGGACCTTTCAGGCCTAGACAGCAAGATCTCTCTCTCTCTATTTTCTCCTAACATGGCTGAGTGAAAGGGCAAACAGAAATTTGAAAGCGATGATTGCTTCCTTTGTGGGGGAGAAGGATACCCACTGAGTTGAGAACATATATGAATTCTGATTTGCAATCATTTCCACTATTTATGAGGTCACTGGACTTACTCCTGCTGAGTCCAATTTACAAAGAGCTTTGGGTGGATCAGGGAAAAGAATATTAGAATCCTGTTGGCTTGGTGATGGCCAGAGGACTATGCGAGGGATGTATCAATGAACTGTAAGGAGACAAAATCCTCAACATCAGCTCTGACATGCTGCTTTCAAACCGGCAGGACAATCCATCGCCCTAAAGAAGCTGTGGGTGCCAGGGGCACCACCACTGTGATTTGGCTACACACCCCCAGAAACAGGTGAGCCAATTTCCCAAATAGAACCCTCATTGGCCAAGACCTGAGATGCCTGCCCTGAGTGAAAGAGTCTTTGGTGTACCATCATCGTATCTCATTCTCCTCAACACTCTATAACCGTCGATGTCTCTGCTTTTGACCCCTCCCTGGAGTTCTACGTCCCGAAATTCAGTATGCCTCCAGATGCTGCCCAGGGAGAAGTCGCTGTCAGCATACTCCTCCCCCTCACTCAGCCCCACCCCATCCACTCCTATGACTGTCTCACAAACAATGTCACCACCACATAGCCAGTCACCCGAGCCACTGCTGCAGCTGGTTCCACCCACCAGGTACTTTTCCAAGATGGTCTTTCTTCTCCATCTTCACTCTCCCGAATGAAAGCAACTATCTCTCAGTTAGGGGTTGTGACAGAGAAAATGCCACCACCCCACCAATGACACTGCCACCATGAGACATCAGCCCAGAAGCACTCCCCTGCTAAAACCTTTCCATGGCTCCCGACTGCTCTTTGGAAGGGCCCAAAGTCTTCCCCTTTGGGAAGACAGGCTTCTTCTCAGGCTGTCCTCTGGTACAGTTTCTAGATCATTCTATCCATCTCCCCACTCCCTCTGTGCTTCTGCTCTTCCGGGTGACTGGTAGCCCTCCGGGCTTTGCTTTCCTATCTCACTTTCTCCTCCCTGGCTGCCTGCTGTTGTCTCCTCTTCAAACCTTCCCACCCTTGCCCATCCCCCACGGGCTCACACCCAGCTGCCTAATGCTGCCTTAGCCCATGTAGAAACCGTATTAGGACTCCCAGGTTAGTGTAGAAGCTGCTCTTCTAGAATCTTCCCTCCCCGGAGCTTACCCCCACGATAGCACCTGAGCAGTGGGAGCCTTGGTGGCCTGTCTTCCCACTGTCCTCTCACACCCCAGCGTGAGAGTTCCTGGAGGCCAGGAACACTGTTGTCTCAGTTCTCCGGCCCCCACCATGACATCCAGTGAAGCGGCGCCCAGGGAATGCTGAATAAGCACACAAATCAATCAATAGATTGAGTGGAAATGGAAAGCCTCTTCAAGCAGGATCATCTGTCAGGTGTCAGGGGGAGGGAGCCCTAAGATTCTCGTCTTGGCCAAGGACTACTCAGAGGAATCAAACAGCCTGGGTACAGTCGCCATGTGCCCGAGAGCTGTGGATTATCAGAGAAGTAGGATGCCTCCACTCAGCCCCCAAACCAAATACCCAGTCACGCTGCACGCACACGCTCTGAAAACGACGCTATGAGAACACAAAGCAGATGTTGTCTCTGATACCACAGTCAAGCAGGATGCACCCAGAGGGGAAAACAAAATCCTCCACGAAACTTCTGTTCCCATTGTTCAGTGCTGAGGATCTGAGACTCCAACAAACCAGCGAATCAAAGGGAAGTTCAGGTTCCACTGTTTGTTTATTGTTGTTGTTTCTAGTGATCCCAGTGTGCAGGCATGGGGAAAAAATGCAAACCCCAGCTCTGGATAGAGAATGAACAGGTTTAAACCGTGTGCCGCTGTTTTCCAGCTGGATTCTCCACTCTGTAAGAGGGTGAGGGTAAGACTGAGTGAAGAGAGCATGAGACCACACTTTTATTTGGGAGGATGGGGCGGGGAGGGAGGAGGGGAGGTTTGAGACAGGGTTTCTCTGTGTAGCCCTGGCTGTCCCGGAACTTGCTCTATAGACCAGGCTGGCCTGGAACTCAGAGATCCGCCTGCCTATGACTCTCGAGCACTAGGCTCAAAGGTGTGCACCACCACCACCTGACAGTGTTGCTATTCTTATATGAAAGAATGTTCCAGAATCTTCCCAAGGAGAAGAAGAATATCCCAAGAACCGGTGTTTCTTTCTGGCTCCCTTTATTAGAGGCCCCACCCCTGTCCCTCCTCCATAAGCAAGCGCTTTCCAGGCAGTGTCTGCTTCACCACACTTGAGCATGGCTGAGACTCGGGACTGCCCACAGCTCAGATGTTCCCATGTAGATCAGCAACCGTGGACAGCTTCAGCCTCCCTGAGCACCAGGGCTTTAGCCAAGAGGGGTACAAGGCCTAGAGCTTCTGGGGGTCAAGGATAGACCCCTGGGACAAGCAGCTGGGGGAGGGGCAGCAGAGAGGATCAAGGCCCGTTCTCAGACCTGGGTTTGGATTCCTGCTCTGACATGTACTGTGAGCATGCGTGCATCCTTCACCTTCTTCCAGTCTCCAAGGCCATATTGGTAAACCAAGCTAACCTGCAGCTTTTCACATTTTGACCTGATAAAACTAGGGAAGGAGCTGTCTTGGTGTCTTACAGTCCGCACGTGGATTTAATGGGGATTTAAGGTGTCTCCCACCTTCCAAAACATTAATCAGTAGGAGTGTCTTAGAATTGAGGCCTCCAAGGCCCGTCACACAGGAGCGTGGTGTAGACTGTGTGAGCCAATTCAGCTGAGCGCTCAGGGATGTTTCAGTGGAGACTCCCCAGTCTTTACGGTAATCAGTAACTCTCTCCGTGAGTCTGAGGAGAGAGACCCTCTGCCAGGGTGCATGTCATGACCAATCCCTCCAACACAGCACAACCAGGAAGAGAGCTGGCAGCTCAAACGGAAAAGGAAAATGAGGCATATATGCGATGAAAAACTTTTCAGCCATGAAGAGTGGAGTTACAATGTTCATAGGAAAACAGATACAACCAGAGAGCCTCATATTAAGTGAATAAAGCCATTCTCAAAAGCACAAATCTCAAGGTGGGTGTGGTGGCACACACCTTTAATCCCCACATTCATGTGGCAGAGGCAGGTGGATCTCTGTGAGTTTGAGGCCAGCCTGGTCTACAGAGTGAGCTCCAAGGACCTCCAGGACTACAAAGAGACTCTGTCTCAATCAATCAGTTAATCAATCAAAGCTTGAGAAAAGAAAGAAAAAAGAGAACAACAAATATTGTCTGTTTTCTCTCATTTATGATTCCCAGATTTTATATGGACACATAAAATAATGTGTGTATACACAAGATGAAGATAGGCGTGAAATGGGGTAGAAAAAAAAGGACAATGGGAGGGTAGAGCAGATGGGGGCTATGCACAACAAACAATATACACTTGCATGGAAATATATAATTAAATAAAAAGTTTTAAAAGGTGCTTGGCACGTTGAGAATTAACTAACAAGTAATTCACACGTAAAGTCCCCCTTAAAGCAAGACTTGCTGAGCCTATGGGGGCCAGCAGCACCGTGTGTAGAACCTGGTGTATCTCGCAGGAGGGCTGAGCTTCAGGCTGCTCTCTGCCGCTACCTCACTGTGGGACCCTGGGTTAGTGCCCTGTTCGGGTTCTTGCAGGAGCAGAGCCAGGGAACGGTGCACTGGGAGCCAGGAAAGCCCTCAGTCCCAGGACCCCAGGTTGTGGTGGATGGCAGTGCGCTCAAGTGTGGCGAGCAGGCAGACACAGGCACACCCCCGGCAGAACAGACAGACCACAGAAGATGCCTCCCCTTTATGCTCAGCTCCCCTCTGTGAAATGGGGACAAAAAACCCATTTCAGAGTCTGTGGTTCTGTTCCTTGCTGTAATCATGTCTCTTTAACCCAGGTGTGTGCCTCTGGGTGTGATCAGGAGAAAGAAAACACAAGAGTTATTTGGGCAGAGATGCTTTAGTATAACAATTAGTAGCTGTAACAGAAGAGTGGACTAACAAAGGATGAGAAAATTCTTTTAAAATATAAGAATAGCTTGGGCATAGCGGCAGTGGTACACACCTGTAATCCCAACACCCTTGAAGTAGCAGCAAGAAAATTGTGAGTTCAAGGTTAGCTGGGCTAGTTAGCTATCTGTTTCAAAAACAAACAAGAGGAGGAAACTAAACCAGTAAATAAGTAACAAAAAAAAAAGGTTATAGGAATAACCCATATAAATATAGCCTATAAAAATAGCTCAGGACTGGAAAGATAGCTCAGCGGTTAAGAGCACTGGTTGCTCTTCTGGAGGTCCTAAGTTCAATTCCCAGCAAGCACATACGACTCACAATGGTCTATAGTGAGATATGATGTCCTCTTCTTGCATAAAGTTATACACGCAGATAGAGTACTCATGTACATACAACAAGTAAATAAATCTTCAAAAGAATAGCCACTCAAACCCAGGGCTGAGGCAGAGCACATGGGAACTCCTGTGCTGTGTTCCAGACCTCGCTGGGTAGAGGCAGGACAGCCTCTGTCCATCCCTGCACTGTGGCCTTATCACCTCACAATGCATAGCGTGGATTTTCCTAACATCCTAGTCCTGATTACCTTATCTGGGATGTAAAAGAAAAGAATAACTGCTTGGACCTTTGCACCTGCAGGTTCTGTGTCTGTGGATTCAGTCACACGGAAACATCGGGGGGGGGGGGGGGGGGGAGGAGTAGTCCATACTGAACAGGCATAGGTATTTTCCTGTTACTCCACACATACAGAACAATGTAGCAGTGATTCGCAGAGCATTTGATTGTATTGGATAGTGTATATATAATCTAGAGGTGATAGCGGGTGGCTAGAGGCTAGAGGTACATACTGTGACACTTTGTATAGGGAATCTGGGCACCAAACCCAGGTGGGAGTCTGGCACAGATTCCCTGTGGATACAATTGTACAAGGCATATTCAGGTATTTAAGAGTTACGTTAATAGACTAATTTTATTTCATTGGCAAAAGTGGATACAAAAATGTGTTTGTGTCTGGCACATATATTCTAATGTGCTAAGATAGGTGCAGAAAGTCTTCCTTCTGTTACAGTAGTACTGGTGTGTGAGCCGCTGGGATGCCCTTTTAATGAGGTCACATCAGGAGAAATGGACCAATGAGATGAGTCCACATCTGGCATCAAGAGAAGGAAGTGTTTAAAATAAGATTTGGTCATAGGCTGAAACACAGGCTATGGGAACATCATTCTCTTGGATTGGGCGACATTTTGACCAACCCCAGCTGGTCAACATGGAGGGGAAGTCACCCTCCTTTGTCTCGTATTTCCAGCTCTGCACAAAATGGAGCTACATGTAACCACATTCACCTCCACTCTCCACCCCTGTGCTTCCCTCTCTTCATGGGGGGTGAGATGGCTGCTCTCATTGGCCCAGACAATCATTGGGTTGTAACTGATCAGTTTCAAAGGTAATGGTAGGAAGGAAGGCATCCCCTTCCTCTTGTACGTGGACTTTTCCCTGCTTCCTGGGCAGGGCCAGCTGTTCCCTAAACCCTCTGATGCTACCCAGGACTGAGGAAATAAAATAGAGCCCCATCTGCAACTGTCTGTCAGTTGCAGAAAGAAGAGGGGGCCCTCCCTCATGCTTCCCACTCCGGACCTTCCAGCCACATCTCTCTTCGGATATCACGAAACATCATGGCATCTTTAACAATAAACTCATTTTTTTATTTCAGCTCACCCCAACTGAGTTCATGACACTTGTGAACATTGGCCCTAGTGACAGGAAATGAGCAAACCTGGGACAGGTACATTGACAATAAGCAGACCTTGCTTCCGATGGAAGGTGGGGGCAGTGCGAAAGACAGTCCCGGTCACACTGGGGACCGCTAGAAGCACTTCTTACCTGAGCAATGCTTTGAAGCTTGGCTGAATGTCTTGGCTTCTGAATTAATAAAATCCCCAAGTCGGGTGGCAGGAAGTAATTTAGCCATGGTCCAAAGGTAGACTACTCATCACTGGACAAGAGCGCCAGGTCTGGAGAGTAGCTCCCCCAGGGTTATAACGGGAAATTGGAAGGTCGGGGTATCAGCTTTGTCTTTTTGTCACACTCCAGATAAGCAGACTTCTGTGTCCAGATGCTGCATGTGATGAGGATCAACACCACCAGCCCCTTTTCCTGAGTTGGGATAAGAAGTCTCTCCAGATGCCAGCTTCTCCTGACACCTCAGAGGAAGCTGCAAACACGAAGTCTCCTGTCAAACAGCCATGCCTCCCTCCTGTCATAAAAGCTCTACCCACCCCTGTACTGTTCCTTTCCGTCTCCACTTACCTTCTTCCTAGGTATAAAATGGGACAAAGCCAATGTCCACTCGTCCCTCATCTTGGACATCACTTCCTGACAAGGCCTCCCGACTCTCTCCACCCACACTGGGTCTCTGTCCTGTGCTCTCACAATTCCCGTGCCTCTCCTCAGCCTCACCACTGTGATTGTGTGTTTGGGGGAAGCCTGGTGTCTGCCTTCCCCTGCTGGACCGTTCACTTCATCATGGCACAGGCTGTCTGGTCTCACGGTTTCACATGATGCATAGCGAGCCTGAGTCTTCATCTATCTCAGCTGCTAACACACCGGGCCACTAAGCGGAAGGTTTCATACTGTTGTGGAGGCTGGAAAGTCTAGGTGGCTGGTGAGGACCTCTCCCTCCTGAACAGGGGCTTCTCTGTCTGCATCCAGTGTGGCAAGAGGGCAAGCTTCCTCAAGCCTCTTTTACAAGGGCAGCGCCTTCATGATCTTCTCAAACTTTGAAGGCCCCATGTTAATACTATTGCGTTGGAATATGCTGGAGTTTCAATATGTGTGGTTTTTGGAGAACACAAACATTAGAACTACAGAGGTACATAATAACTAGTTCAGTATCTGCAGACAGGCAAGGCTCTAGAGTCATGCTGGCTGGGCTTGAACACAGAGAGAGGCAAGAGGAAGGAGAGGGAATAATTGTATTCTTAGGGGCTGCCAAGGACAGGATGGAAGGATTAACATGAGGGCCTGTTTCTAGGGCCCAACGTACAGTAGGTGCTCAATAAATCTTAGCATGCAGCTGTTAGTCCCATCTTTTATGAATGAGACTATGAGGAGGCATGTGTAGACACAATTCAGTTGGGGTCACTGGTGTATGTGTGGACACTGGTGTCTTGGGGTAGCGCTGACCTCTGCGAGTGTTCATCTAAACACCCTCTCTGTGGGTACCACCCAAACAGAAGGTTCAGAACTACACAAGATTGTGTTCCTAGAGAGGATCAGTCCAGCAGCTATGTGGCTAGTCAGAGCATGCTTGCTCCAAGCTGGGTTACTTTGGAACTGTGTCCTATTAATTTAGCCAGTTAAGTGACTGCAGGTATGTTAGTGCCATCAACATTTGTTATCAACTTGTCATCCGAAGGTAACCCATTTGGGACTGATGGGGTGAAAACTTCTAAATGGATAAATCTGTGGTATCAAAGGGCATATTTCCTGTGACCTACTGGGCAGGCTAGTTTTAACTGTCAGCTTGACACAAGTTAGAATCACCTGGGATGAGAGTCTTAATGAGGAATTATCTAGATCGGGTTGGCCTGTGGGTCCGTCTGTGGGGAGCTGCCTTGATAGTTAACTGATATAGGAAGACTCAGTCCACCATGGGCGGCACCATTCCCTAGGCTGGGCCTGAACTGTGTAAGAAAGGACAAAGCTAGCTGAGAATAAGCAGCAAGCATGCAAGTTTGTATTTATTCTCTCTTTGCTCCTGATTGTGGGTGTGACGTGACTAGATGTTTGCGTTCCTGCCTTAACTTCCCCCAACCTGATGGACTGTAATTTAGAATTATATTTGGAATAAACCCTTTCTTCCCTAACTTGCTTTCTGTCAGACTACTTTATCACACCAACAGAAATGAAACCAGGGCACTTACTTTCTCCAACTAGGCCCCACCTCTTAAAGCCCTCCCCACCACCCAACAAAGTCCCTTCTGATGGTCCGATTTTTCTGGAATGTTCTTTCTGGGACTTTATAAATATTCAAGAACTTCATTTACAAACAAACCCTTTCTGGTGATGGCTGGCATGTCTCTATCTGGGTTTCAACATTGTCTCCTAACAGGACATTGTAGGAAACCACACAACCTATCTGCTAACATGGTAACATTGCTTAGCTTCTTGTCCCTCAGCAGAGGATATTCCTGGAAGAATGAGCCACAGGAATCTGAGAATCCTCAGGACAGAGGTGTAATGAGGACAGAGTCACAGTCAAAGGAGACTGACATTAGCCACTTAACACTTGAGAAAGAAAAGGACACCAGCTCAAACACTGTGGTCAAAACCCCTTGCTCTCTTTTCCATCTCTGAGCTTGAATCTTAATTTTTTTTTAATTATAGAATATGCTCTACCAAAAAGGTTTTAAACATATACAGACAACCTGAAGAATAATAATGAAACCAAAACTCATGTGCCACAAGCCTGGGCTGAAGCCTCACCAGTGTCTCAGAAAGTTCATATCTACTCTGCCATGTATCCTCTCTCATCAGACTTGACCCACCTAAATGTAGTTTTTCCATCCCAGGAGCCACTTCCAAATTACCACACAGAGGCTCATATGAATCGCAAATGATCAGGCAATAGCTCAGGCTTGTTACTAACTAGATTTTACAACTTAACCCATTTATATTCATCTATGTGCTGCCCTGAGGCCCATGGCTTTTACCTCTATCCCATTTTGTGTGTCCAACTTCATCTAGCTGGTGACCCTCTGCTCCTGCCCTTCCTCATCTGATCATTCCCAGTTTGGCTTTCCCACCTAACTTTATCCTGTTCAGCTGTTAGCCAGTCAGCTTGTTTATTAAACTAATCACAGCAACATATTCACACAGCATAAAGGAATATTCCACAGCGCCTAAGGTAACTACCATCCTCAATTTTGCTTTCATCATTCCTTGTGCTTTATCATTTTACTATCTACATGTGCATTTCTAAATTAAACATCACCTAATTGTTAGTGGCACTTTCATAAGCAGACTCATATGATAGTGGTTTCCTCTGTAACCTTCTTCCTCTCAATCTTGAATGTTAAGTTCAATACAGAGTGTGTGTGTGTGTGTGTGTGTGTGTGTATGATAGTAGTAATGTTTTACTACATAATAGTGATGTTTTAATTTTGCTTCTTAATAACCCATTATAAAAGCCTAGCACAGTCTCTTTATTATACTGTATATTGGTGCTTTGATTAAATCCATTATCTTCAATATTACAGAAAATTATACTACGAAGGTTTTTATATATACATTTCTTCAGGGTACACATTGGGGTGGAATCATTGGCTCACATCATATATGTATGTGTTCAATTTCACCAGACAACTCCAGTCAGTTCCCCAAAATGACTGTGCAAGCTTGCTTTTTCACACAGCAGATCAGAGCTTGTTACTACACATCTGTTGTGTGACTTTTGGGGGGTAGAAATAATGGAAACAGAAATTCACTCCCAAATGAAGACAGAGCTGACAGGTTGAAGAATAAGACCATGATAAGACCACCTTGATAAATGAGTTTATTGGTGTTACTGACAGAAGCATATGTAGTTGTAACACCAAAAAAAAAACAAAAAAACAAAAACAAAAAACAAAAAAACACCCACCCTGAGCTTCTGGGGCAGAAAGAAGGGATGGAATCCCTAGAGAAGTTCTTCTCCCCTCCCCAAGAGGAAATGTTGACAGACATAACTACCTGCTATCTGGTCCCATTTCCTATGAGTCATGACTGTGAGTTACAGTCTCCTGTCAGTCACCACAGGCATTCAGCTTCATGATGGCAGTGGTCACATCCAGGATGCCAGTATCATCAATAGGCACTGTGTCTTCTTCATTTGAGGGTGCTCTCATGGACAGGTAACAGCCTCTCACTGTGGTTTTCCATGTTACCAGTGGAGCTAGGTATTTTCATGAGTTATGTCTTTTGCCCACTACTTGATTACAAAGCATACATCTTTACACTCATGGTCAGTTGTATAAAATATCATCTGAAGATCTAACTTGTCTTTTTACTCTAGGAGATCTTGTGAGGAATGTATTCTTAATTTATTTATCTCTTTCTTTATAGTGTATGTATATTATGACCCCAAAGTTACAACGACATCTTATGTGCTATATCCCAAAAGTTCCATTTGCCCTTTCCTGTTCAGTTACTTACCTCACATGGAATTTATTTATAGTAGATTATGAAGAATCAAATTCCTTTTTTTTCCTCTTAGTAAGGATAATCAATTTCTCAGCACTACAGATTGCCAGTTCCATTCTTTTCCAATGATGGGCAATGTCCACTGTGAGAAGGTTGGCGTTTCCATGTGTACATCACTTATTTTTTTTGAGGCAGGGTCTCACTAGGTGTGGAACTTGATGTAGAGACCAGGCTGGCCTTGAACTTACAGAGGTCCACCTGCCTCTATCTTCAAGTGCTAGGATTAAAAGTGTGTGCCACCAGACCAGGCTCCACATCACTTCTTCTGGGCTTTTCCTCTATTCCATTGCTTTAAGAGGAATCTTGCTACCTGATGGAGGAAACCCACACCCAGCTCATTCCCCTTGTTTAGAAGGCTCTTGGCCCTTTGTTAATACTGTGTAAATGCTGGAATTGCCTTCTCAAGTTCCAAATCTCAATGGACTCGCATTGAATCCAAAAACAGCAGCTTTGGAGAATTTATATCTTTATAATGTAATATAGTGTGTCTATGAACATGATATATGTCTTTATTTAGATTTAATGTAATATACTTAAATAATGTTTTAGAATATTATTCATAAAATTTTTCCTACTTTATGATGTATTTATTTCCTAGACACCTTTATGTTTTTGTTCCTAATGTGAATGGTTTATTTTAAATTTTGCAACTGATTGTTATTGATGTATAGAAATTGAATTGACTTTTGTATATTGATTTTGTATCCAGCAACCCTGCTAAAAGTCTCATTTTTATGCTAATGATTTATAGTTTCTTATGGGTTTTTTATATAGTCAATAATAGATCTTCAAATAATAATAATTTTGTTTCTTCTCTCCTAAGGCTTGTACTTCATATTTAATTTTTAAAAATATATGTCTTGGTATGAAGAACTGGCAAACGCAGTGAATATAACCATTATTCATTATTCTCTCTCTCTCTCTCTTTCTCTCTCTCTCTCTCTCTCTCTCTCTCTCTCCCTTTCAGAGAGGGTCTCCTGTAGCCAGGCTGGTTTCAAATTCCATAGATAGCCAAAAATAGCCTTGAACTCTTGATCTTCAAGCACATACCCTCTTACTTTCACTTTCAATAATGAAGAAACTTAGCCTCAGAGAATTTAATTTGTCCAAAGTATCATAATTAGAAACAGAAAAAAAAAATCAGCCCTCAAATTCACACCTAACCCCTCCAGATCCATATCCTGTCTTCTCTGCTATGGGCTTTTCCTTTCTCCACAACAAAGATACATTTAAATTTCCTGTTTTAAATAGGTCACATAAAAACATCAAGTCGCCACTAAAAGAAAGGACTTTTATTTCTTCTGCTTGGGAAAAAAAGGGGGGAGTGATTTTAGATTAACCGCTACATCTGCACCATCAAGAAGTCTTGAGGACAGGAAGGAACACTTTGCTCTGTGGGTGTTTTCTCATTCCCTCCCACGGGCAGTCAAGAAATTGGGTGGGTGTTCATATTCCAACTTAACAGTCAAGGAAACTGAGGCTCGGAGAAATGGATATTTTTCCAAAAGGAATTCTCAGTGGCGAGCAGAAGAGCAGTGTGTGCACCAAATGTCAAAATGCCATGTTTGGAATAGCCCCCAAGTGTGACTGTCATTAATTTTACAGTCCCAGGTACCCAATGATGAGGACTTAGAAAAGTCCCTTGTGTGGTCTCTGCAAGCGTGTGGAGGCAAGGAACTTGAATAGGGTAGGAAGGAAGCGAGCTGGGAGTCACCTGTTTATTTCTATGCATGTATTCATTCATTTAATAAGTAGAGTATTAGTAAGGGCCACCTGTCCTCATCCTAGATTTAATGTTGAGAACAGAACGGGGAACCAGCCTTTCACAGTCTCAGTCCTCATGAGGGATTCCACCCAGCAGGGAGCCAGCCCATAAACCAGGTCTCACTGCTGAGGACCTATGGTCCCCAAGCCCAGCCCCCACCATCAAACACATCCCTGAGGTTTGAGCACAGCGGGGATTGTCCCCAGGTCTCAGTTTGGAAGCTGTCACACCTCTCTGGCAAACTGATGACCCTTCTGCTTCCCAGGGCCTCCAGCATCCCAGGTGCTGCAGGAAGCCTGTCCATCAGCATGCCAATTGTGGGGGAAATTGAATCCAGGGGCTCCTTCTGGTCTTGTTTGCTCACTTTTTTCTTAGCATGATCTTTGGTTTCATTATATTTAGGTGTTTCTTTTATTTACCCATGCACCAAGAAGAAGGAGGGGAAAAAAAAGGAAGGTGCCTCTTTAAGCCAAGCATAAAATGTATTAGGTGCCTAAAGTTGAGAATAATGGGCTCCCCCCACCCACCTACCCACCCTGGAAAGCTAGCCTACAGGAGGAGAAAAAAAAAATCCATTCAAATAATTTCGTTTAGTCCTAAGTATAAAATAACCGAAGTCAAGGTGTCTCCGCTGTTATTATTTTTTCTGATGTTTTTGACACCCGCATGTGGAGTTCTCCGGCGTTCGCAGCTTCCAGAGCTGTGAGCTCCCACTCGGTATATCCGTAATACTCCTTAATATTTTCATTTTGATGTAATTTGCGGCCCCAGCTTTTTAAATATCCGCTCTGTAATAATGTTTAATTTCAGGGGTCACTCCGCCAAGGAGTATATTAAAGCTTATAAAACTCATTTCCAAAGCTCAAATATCAAGCTGTGATCAGGTTAGGAGGGCAGCATCTGTGAATATTTCATCCTTTATCACACTGATAATAAGGAGATGACAGAGGCGCATTATTACAATGAGAGAATTGCTCATTTCAGGCCTGGTGCTGGAAGCTGGGGTCTGCCGTGTGTATTACTCAATAAGACCAATTCTGATATGAAAAGCAAGTTTACTGAGGCACCACTGTGTCTTATTTGATTGGAATGAATAATATATGGAGCTGCCGTTCTGACTGCTGCCGGCCGGGGGAGGGGAAGGCCCGCATGGAGAGGTGCACTTGGGGATAGACGGTGAAATAATTTATCAAAGGATGTGTTTTATGGCCTGAAAATAAAGTTAAGATAACCACTGTTTATTACAATCATTATTTCGGAAATCTGTATTCTGCAAACCTTAAACATGTGCCAGCTTACATGGGGGAAGACTCGTGATCCGTTGGACGGGTAGCGATGCCTCCGTAATTAACTATTTGCACATAGGGGCTGAGTGAACTTGACACTTGGGCCGATTCCTGCCACCTTCTCCATTGGCAACTTTCATTATTGCTTTGCGTCAAGCCAACTTCATCAAGTGGAAACCTTAAAACACTGGCCTTGCTGGTAGGGGGAGGGTAGAATGCCATCAGCTGTGAAAACAAATAGGAAGCTCCTCTAATTACTGCCCTGTCCCCCGCAGCCACCGCTCCCCACTCCCTGTCACAGTGAAAGCTGGTAGCTAGGGGGCAGCTCCTTGGCCTAGGGCTCACTTTTCCTTAGAGCCTTGGATCTCATCTAGTCTTGTCCATTCTGGCACTGGTGTGCCATTCTCTCCTCTCCATGGTCCTCCACAGCCCCTCTTCAGCTGGCTTCTTCCACTCTGCCCAGGATTACGATCTTGGTCAGGAGTACACTCCTTGGCCTTGGATCGTCCTTCATCTACACCATAGTTATTTTTCTTAACTTCCCGTCCAAGTCACATCGCATTCCCCTCTCAGTTCATGTCCATCCCCCAGTGGGACCAACCCCTCAAGGCCTAACGCTATGCTGGTTACCAAGCGCACTGGTACTTACTACTGTACAACTAGCTCATCCTGATGGCCAGGTTAGTCTCCACTGTTTTTAGGACTCTGCTGGGTTTTATCCTTCCTAGCTCCCTGTTGGCCTCTGGTTCCTCTCCGGGCAACTCTTGCCATCGTCCCTGAAGATGAGGGGCTACCACAAGCTTTGCCCAGACCTCTCCTCGTACCTCCCACTCTGCAGGGCAGTAGTGTTCACAGGGTGGCTGTTAACACCACACTTCGACTTAGCAATTGTGACTTAGGATGATTGCTTTACCCCAGCCTTTCTTGGAGAACCAACCCCCTATGTCTAATGGAGGGTCCCATTGGTACAACCAGTGAAAATTAAACAACACAAACATGCTTATACATGCTAGCCCTCCATCCCCCGTCCCTCACCCCATTCTTCTTCCCTCCTCTTCCTCATTCTTCTCTTCATTTCTCTATCTCCACTGGAGAGACAACCCTACAAGCAAAACCAAGCTACAACACAGGCAGCATCCTCGATCCTTTCCTTTTCCTTGGGCCCCACTTACAATCCTTTTTCAAGCCTTGATGCTTCTGTCTTATTATCTTAAAACTGACTATTAAAGTAACATGCACTTAGAAAACTTCAAACTTTACTGAAGTAGAGAAGGCAAAAACCAACTGTTAACATTTTGATATGGATTATGTCTGGTTTTAAAACAAATTCAGTCCCTCTGTGTTTACTGGGCATCTACTATGTTCCAATCATTGCTCTAAGCACATGTATCCATGTTCCCCTCTTCTCTACAAAAGTGGAACCTAGTCATGCATATAACACCTTTAATTTAATAAGGAACATATTTTCATGTGGATAGCTACAGAGTCACGTACTCCATTAAATAGTTAATAGTGTCCCATTAAATGCCTGTAGCATAATTTACTTACTTAAGTAGATCCCTGCTGATGAACGTTTGGGTTGCATCCAAAATTTGACATCAATAATGACTTTCAATAAACATTCTTCCACATAAATCTTTTCTCACTTGTTCAATTATTGCTTTAGAACAAGTTTCTAGAAGTGTGGAGTTGAGTATGATTTTTTTCTTTCCCCCAGTGCTCAGGATTGAGCTTAGTTAGGGCTATTGCTCTACCACCGAGCTACATCCAAAACCCACAAGTGTAAGCAGGAGCAATTACATGCGTGTGAGTACCTGTTCAGGCCAGAGGGCAATGACAGATGTCTTCCTCGACTTTCACCACCTTATTTTTGAGACACTGTCTCAAATTGTCTCACTAATTTGTCGAAGTCAGCTGAGGAGTAAACCCTAACAATCCTGTGACCCTGCCCCCTTCCCTCCCCTGGCACTGGGGTTACAGGAGCATACCACTACACACCCGGCTGGACATTCAAACTCAAGTCCTCATGCTTGTGAGCCACCTCCTCAGCCCCCAAGTGCACACACTTCAAAACATTCTATAACTATTTGCTGTGGGATGTTCTGAATGTCCTGTGGGAGCCCTTCTTGGGTTCTTTGTGGCGTTACCCAGCAGGTCCGCATAGAGGATGATTAGGACCATGGGCCTGAGTGCAGGTGTCTGAGATGGTCTGCACTTGGCTGTGCTGGGGGATGGTCTGTATGTCAAGTTGTTCTGATTGATCAATAAATAAAACCTGATCGGCTGTGGCTAGGCAGGAAGGATAGGCGGGACTAACAGAGAGGAGAAATAAAAGGACAAGAAGGCAGAAGGACGGACTGCAGCCGCCGCCATGACCAGCAGCATGTGAAGACGCCGGTAAGCCACCAGCCACGTGGCAGGGTATAGATGTATGGAAATGGACTAATTTAAGCTATAAGAACAGTTAACAAGAAGCCTGCCACGGCCATACAGTTTGTAAGCAATATAAGTCTCTGTGTTTACTTGGTTGGGTCTGAGCGGCTGTGGGACTGGCGGGTGACAGAGATTTGTCCTGACTGTGGGCAAGGCAGAAAAACTCAAGCAACAACTATTGGCAAATATCTTCCAGTGACGAATTTCTCTCCCATCAATGTAAAACCTTCTTACATTTAGCTTTGCCCATCTTCCAAATATCATTTGGTTATTGCTTATTTCACCGCTGTTGAGTTTCTTTCTAAACTCCAACTGGCTAGTGTGTTTCTAGTCTACATCACTTGTTCATTCATTACCTTTGATGATTTATGTGAAAGATGGTTCTTATGTTTCCAACTTAAGTGTAGATCAACTCCTTTTATGTTAGAAATCGCATGTTTTTTTAAAAAGGTTTTGTTTATTTTATGTGAAGTGTGTGTGCCTGAGTGTATACATGGGCATCATGTGTGTGAAGTGTCCATGGAGGCCAGAAGGGGGTGTAGGAGCCCCCCGAGCGCTGGAATTACAAGACATTGTGAGCCACCCAAGGTGGGTGCTGGTCCCCTGGAAAAGCAACAAGTGCTGAGCCATCTCTCCAGCCCTCTGGAAACAGCAGCTTTTGTCTACCATATATGTTGTATCCATTTTTAAACAGATGACAACTAGTCTTCTATTTCTGTTCATAAATATAATAATTGTGTCTTTGTGATTTCTAATTTCGGATGTCATAGTTAGAGAGGGCTTCCCACTACTAAGTTATAGTACATATAAAGGTCTATACTTGTGCTTTGTTCCAATAATTCTTACATTTCCCTTTTTAGATTTCAGGCATTTACCTTTTAAATTTGTTCTTGGTGAGCTACTTACTCATTTTCACACATAGGAAATGCCTTGATCAATAAAAACAAAGGGTCATAACTGAAAAAAATGTATAGCCAAACAAACAAACAAATAAATAAATAAATAAATAAATAAATAAATAAACTCCAGCACACTAGCCTAATAGTGACCCGTGGGAACAAACCAACAGAAAGACCCAGGTAATCATACCGAGTGAATTTCAGAATAAGTCAAAGACTCCTCTTCTATCATTTCTATACAGCATCTACTGGAGTTCCTATTGGGCAGTGCAATAAGGAGGAGGGGCAGAGAGCAGGCAGAAAGATTAGAAAGGAAGAGGTTAAATTGTCTTTGTGCAAATGACATAATTGTGGAAAATTCCAGGCTAGCTACCAGAAACCACTTAGCAGAACACAACTTTTAACATTACAAATCACGGAATAAAAAAACATGCAAAAACACTTGGTGCCTTCTAGATCTTACTAAACAATAGGAGAATGAGAGTTTTAAATGACACAATTTGGAATAAGGTTGAACTTTAAGACAAAATGTTTAGAATACACTTAAGAAAGATGAATGAGACTTTCATACCACATACTACGGTAAAAATGACACATGACATACACATAAACAGCATACTCTATTCATAGACTCAAAAGGCTCAGTTCTACCAAGCTGCCCATTCTTCTCAAATTAATCTATAGATTCAATACAATTGTAATCAAGATCCAAGAGAATGTTTGTATAAATTGAGGAATTAACTCTAAAGCTAAGTGGCAATACAAGGGAGCTAAAAGAGCTAAGAGAAATCTGAAGAGGGCTGGGGGATGGCCCAGTGGGGGAGATGCTTGTAGCACAGTGTGAGGACCAGAATTTGGATCCCCAGAATTATGAAAAGCCAGACAGGTATGGTGCCTAGCTGTAACCCCAGCATCCGGGAGGCGGGGGGGGGGGGATCCCCAGGACAAGCTGGCTAGCTAGTCCCCAGATTCAGTCAGAAGGCCTCACCTCAATGAATAAAGTGGAGAGCCAATGAGGAAGACACCCACATCCACTTTGGGTATGCACCCCTGTGCCCACACACATGCACACGTAAAAAGAAAAAAAATCTCAGAAAAAGAACAAACTTGGAGAGTTTACTTTGTCTAATCTCAAGGTTTATAACACAAGTTACAATTACCAAGGCACCGATGACACTGGTATAGGACAAACAGACCAAACTGCTGGACAGACTAGAGAGTCCAGAGATGTATCCACTTGATTTTCAGAGTCCAGAGTGCTAACCATTACACCATGAAACCAGAACTGACTAGAGAGTCCAGAAATGTGTCTAACTGATTTTCATGGTACTAACCGTTACACCACGAAACCAGAACTGATTTTCAACCAGAGAGGCACCAAAAAATCCAGGAGGGGAAGGATAGAAGCAAGAGCAGCTGACGGCCATAGGTGATCCCTAGCTCACACAGACACAAGTCTGAGAGTGTAGATCCTGAGAAGAAACAGCAGGAGGAAATCATCGTGGTTTGGGGATAGGCAATGATTTCTTTGCCAGGAAAATAAAAAAACACTAGTCACAACAGAAAACAAACCGAGAGAAAGGAGGAAGAGAGAAAGGAAGGGGGTGATAGAAGGCATGTGATGTAAAAACCAAGGAGGGACTATGGGAAGGAAGGGAACCAATCAGAGGGTGCAGAGGGGGTAAGGGAGAACGTGGGGGAGGGGCAAATTAGAACAAAATATAATGAAACCCATAACTTTACACTAACTTAAAACGTAGGTTTTATTAAATGATAATTTGTCAAGGTAGAACACTAAAAGATAGAGTCAAGAGATCAAAAAGTGGGTCTGGAGAGATGGTACAGCAGTTAAGAACACCTGTTGCTCTTGCAGAAGACTTGGGTTCAAATCCCAGTACCCACATGGCAGCTCACAATCCCCTATAACTCCAGTCCCAGGGAACTCAATGCCTTCTTCTGGCCTCCATGGACACTGCACACATGTAGTACACAGTCATACATGCAGACAAAACACCTATACAACACATGAAATATAACAAAAAAAGGAAAAAAGTTTTAATACTTAAAAAAAGACAAGAAAGAGAAATCAGAAAGGTAAACCAGGTGCCAGGAGAAAATACTTCCATCCCTTCTATCTGTAAAAGGGTTTATATCCAGGGCTGGAGAGATGGCTCAGTGGTTAAGAGCACTGACTGCTCCCCTAGGGACCCAGGTTCAATTCCCAGCACCCACATGGTGACTCACAACTGTCTATAACTCCATTTCCAGGGGACCTAACACCCTCACACAGACATATATGCAGGTAAAACATCAATGCACATACAATAAAAATAAATGGATACTTTTTAAAAAGGGTTTATATCTAAAATACTCAAAGAATTCATGACTCAATAATGAGACAAAGCACTCTGTTTTTTAAGTTGGGCAAAATTTGAATGGACACTCATAAGAGAAGAAACACAGAAGCCAATACATGCTCACAGAAGATTTTCGGCAGCATTGGTCACCAGAGCAAATTAAAGTCATAGAGAAATACTACTTCATACATGGTAGGACAGTTAAAATTCACAAACATCAAGATGAGATGAGGAGGCGTGGAGGAAGCAGAACTCTCCTTCACCACTAATGAGATATAAAATGGTGTGGCCAGCTGGGGGTGTGGCTCAGTTGGTGGCACACTCACCTAGCATGCGCCAAGCCCTGGGTCCAATCCCCAGCACTGCACAAACTGAGTGTGGTGGTGGAAGACTTAATCCCAGCACTTGGCATGTGGAGGCAGGAAGACCAGAAGTTTAAGTTCATCCTTGGTTATATACCAAATTTGAGGCCAGCCTGGGCTACATGAGACCCTGTCTCAAAAATATAAAACAATAACCTAAAAATTGGAAAGTACTTTCTTACACAGTTAATTACACACAGCCGAGGAATTCCCCTTATGAGTCGTCACCCCAAGGAACGAACAGCTTTGCACACTTAGAGCCCTGAGGTTTCCTGATTTTTTTCTACATCCAAGGATATAGACTTAACCACCAAGGGGCCTGGGCTGTACCTGCCTGTGCCTCTAGGTCTCGGGAGAGGAAGCTGCTGCCTGTGCTGGAAAAATGGTCATGGAAACCTTCCCCTTCACTGTGCTCCACGGCCTCCCAGCACACCTTCATCTCCACCCTTACCTTCCCAGCCTCCACATTTGACACGAGACTTACTTCCCTTTTCTGGTGCAGGTCGGGTGGGGTGTGAGGCTCCCCGAGAGACTGGGGCTCTATTTGGTTATAGTTTAAGAGTTTCAGATGTAACCTTCTTCTCCTTCTACATAATTCACTTCAGAGACACACACGTAGAGACTTGCACGCAATTGTTCATAATGGGCATTCATAAGTATACTCATAATGGCTCCAATGACCGTTTGGAAACAGTCCAAATGTCCATCCGCAGGTGAGCAGATGAATGAGTTATGCTGTGTCTATATAGCAGAGTACAGTCATCCCCTCCTAACAAATAGACAGGAAGTGGGTCTAGGACACTCCCTCCCCACTGATTCCAATGTCTAGGAAGGCTTCAGTCCCTTTAACATTGAAAAAGTGAAATTTACATGTAACCTACACTCACCCTGAGCTTCAGGTCTTCTCTAGGATACTTGCCTAGCACAAAGTGGGCAGTGAACAGCTGTCACACTGAATCCTTTCGAGAACGATGACACGAAAGAGTCCCTGCAAACTCAGTACAGGCCCAGTCATTTCTAGATAATTCTGATCTACAGTCGGTCTGGATCCAGGATGCAAGAGGTGTGGATGGGGGGCGGGAGGGGGGGGCAACTGGGACATTCTGCAATAAGATGAACTACTGAAACATTCAGAGACATGAAGAAACTTCAGAATAACCAGGCTGCATGAAAAGACACATAAAAGGGGATGGTGCCGCTTGGTCCCATGTGTATGCTGGCCTAAAATGGGCCACGTAATCCACAGGGGTAGAAATTGGAACAGTGGCTGCATAGCACTGTGTGACAGAGGGACAGCACCAGGACACCATGTGAAGGTGGGAATGTTCTAGATCCTACAGAGGCTGTTGCACAGGGGTAAACATGTATCCAAAGTCATCAGCCTGCCTGTTTAAAATGGGTATGTTCCATTACACGTAAAGCGCACCTCACAGATGCTAACACAAAGCCACAGGAGAACAGGATGTTGACAAACCAGAGTGCCTCCAAACCAGAGTCTTGTCCTGGTGCTACGGCTTCTTCTCTTGCTTTCCTTACACAGCTTAGAAGGGAAAGTCCTGGACAATAGAGGACGGAACCACATTAGCCGAAATTCCTTTAGAGCCTTGCACAGTGGCACATGCTGTAACCCCAGCAACTCAGGAGGCAGAGACTGAGGGATCCCAAGTTCAAGGCCAGGCTGGGCTAAAAAGCAAGACTCTCAAAGTCAAGTTTAAATTTAAAAAAGGAGGACGGCATTGCTTAGTACTGCAGAGCTTGCTTAGCATGGGTGAGGTCCTAGGTTTGATCCCAGTACTGCCAATTAATGAACTAATTAAAAAAGATTCTCCTAGCAACAGAATCCCAATTCAAATTACTTCATCTGACCAGAACAAGCATCTTGGAGAGGACCGGCCTTGTGGGTTCTCCAGTGCATTCTGTTTCCAGATGAGGACTGAGTGCAGTGCCTGTTTAAGTCAAGGATGGCTGGGGCAAGGCCGCTGGGTGCTTAGTGGCAAAGCTTGGTACTGTGAGTGCACATCCATTCAAGCCACCCTCTCCGTTTCTTCTCAGAAAACGGTGTTATGGTGTTTGCGAAAGAAATGGGGGTGGGGGGGTGGGAAGGGAGCCTTTGGGTTTCAGGTCTTTGACAGTGGCCACTGGAATCATTTCTCCTAATTGAGACGTTAGAATCTCGCTTTCCCACGTAGGAAGCTGCAACAAAAAGAGAGATACAATGCTTTGGCTACTCAAGTTACTGGACAGATAGCGACTCTATTTTGCAGCTTCAACTTACGTGGCTGGATGCTGTAGCCCGAAGTCACATTCCCTTTCAAGCCCATGGGCATGTTGGCTGGACTGAATGCCCTCTCAAAGTTCTCCTGAGTTCAGGCATCCCACGGGCGTGCGTGGAAGGGATGAGTGTCCACCTCTTAGCATCCACAAAGACACCCAAATACTGAGAACTATGGGTGTTCCGCACCCAGCTAAGCTCTCAAAGACTAAAGAAGGAAAAGAAAAAGAGCATGGATCAGTGACTGACGAGAAGCAGCTTGAGGAAGGATGGGTTTGTTTAGGCTCGTGGTTTCGTGAGCTGTAAGCCCGTCACGGTGGGAAGGACACAGCCGTGGGTGTCTCCATGGTGTAAGAGCCTACAGCTAGGACTCCTCACATCTCCTGGGATCAGGAAGCAGAGACGGCTATAAACTTCAAGGCCCGTCCCGCAGGGACCCTTCCGCCAGCTGTACTCCACCTCCCAAAGGCTCCACAACTTCCCAAAACAGCGCCACCAGTCGGAGACCAACTGTTCAAACACAAGTGCTTGGGCAGGGCAGCTTATACGCATGCCAGGACCGAGGGGGTGGGGCAGGGAGAGGGCAATAGATTAAACCAGTTTCATCCAGCAGAACTGAACAACTCACCCTCCTCCGTACCCATCTCCCACCCCGCCTCGGTGCCCCACTTCATAGCGCCTTGAACAGCCCTGTCCCGTCGATGTTGTGTCTCTCAACACCGCCACATGTCCAAATACCACCAGAAGACGCAGCACACACATGGCTACCCAGGAACTCCTCCGAGCACCCTTGGGCCCACTCAGCACTCCATTAAAAGAGTGGCCCAGCCTTATTAGCAAGTCTATAGCCTCTGAGGCTGAAGGGTGCCTCTCATCCCATTTATTGGGCATATTATTCTCGTCAGTGGCTTTTAGAGGATTTTGCTAATGCAGGGATGGTGCGTACCATCACAATTAAGACATTGCTAATAAATTAAGTTTTATGGACATAAATCAGCAGGTATGCCTATTCAGCTGTTGTACCTCACTTAGGCGTATGCTTCGCACCTTAAGATGAGGTCTGCTTCTATTCAGGCGTTGTAATGGCCTTGTTAATGGAATATTAATTACCTCGCAGTTGGACAGCATCGCTCTCTGCTCCTGCTCTCTTGCCACTGGCATTCTCAGAGAAAAATGTTTCCCCACCTTTTCACCAATAAGACGTTGAATCCCGGCCAAGCTCACTCCATCACCTCCAGCAAGTTCACACAGCATGAGGTTCACTCTCCTCGGTTCTGCACCCCAAAGTAAGGGGGAAACAATGCTTTAAGACATCGCCCAGATATTGTTCCCCCACTGGGCCCGGGACCCATCAGGTGTAAGATCACCCAAACCTGAACTGGCACAGTGAAAACATCCGGTCTACCCTCCTAGCAGGACCTCACGAGAGGGATGGAGGCTCAGACTGAGCACAGGGAACTAGGCTCCTCATCAACGGCCTCATTGTACCCTGTCTTCACCTGGATGGTTTAAGCAACGGCATTTATGTCTCACAGTTCTGGAAGCTAGGCAGTCCAAAGTCAAGATATAGGCAGATCCAGTTGCTGGTGAAGTTCACTTCCTGGTTTGTAGAAGACTGTTTTCCCACAGTATGTGCCCCCATCCCTCATCCCCAACGCTCCTCAGTGTGTGCTCTGTTCTCTGAGAAATGGAGGGAAGGTGAAAGGGAGGGAAGGACTGAGGGAGGAAGGGAGAGAGGAGGGAAAGGAAACAGACCTTGTCTTTCTTATAAGGCAAGGCCACTAATTCCATGATGTGGGCACCATCCTCATGACCATTTCTCAGCTGAATTACTCCCTAAAGTCTCTCCCTCCTTAACATCGTCCCATTGGTGACTGGCACTTCCATATAGGTGTGGGGGGCAGAGCAGGACATTAGTTAAGCCCAACACGATTCCAGCTATAGCCAGCAGCGTGACCTGAGGCGGCTCGCTTACTGTCTTTGACCTTGTATGTATTCAGTGTAATTGTATGTAATTAAGTGACCATGGCTAAAGCATGGATCATGAACCATTTGGTGATTGTCTTTTCAAGACTATGGAAGAAACACACTCCACAAGGAGAGGGACAGATTTAGTCTGAAAGGAAGTACAGGTTCTGAGTGTCCATCATCCTCGACGGGTTGTTAATTCAGGATGTGAGAAAAACTGGGGAGGGATGCTGGGAAGGAAGATGGTTCCGGCAGTGAAGCACATGCCACACAAGCATGAGGCCCCACATTCTCTCCCTAGGACCCATTTAAAGCCAAACATGGGCTGGGTGGTGGTGGCGCAGGCCTTGAATCCCAGCACTTGGGAGGCAGAGGCAGGAGGGTGGATCTCTGTGAGTTTGAGGCCAGCCTGGTCTACAAAGCAAGTTCCAGGACAGCCAGGGCTACACAGAGAAACCCTGTCTCAAAAAATAAAAAATTAAATGAAATAAAAATAAATAAATAATATTTTTTTTTAAAAAAAAGCCAAGCAGGGTGGTGCATATCTATACTCCAAGTGCTGGGGAGACAGAGACAAGAGGGTCCCTGGGACTGGCTGGCCAGACAATCTAGACTAATCAGTGAGCTCCAGGTTCATTGAGAGACCCTGTCTCAAAAAATAAGGTTGAGGCTGGGCGGCGGCGGCGGCGGCGGCGGCGGCGGCGGCGGCGGCGGCGGCGGCGGCGGCCTTTAATCCCAGCACTCAGGCGGCAGAGCCAGGCAGATCTCTTTAAGTTCCAAGTTTAAGGCCAGCCTGGTCTACAGAGCGAGATCCAGGACAGGCATCAAAGCTACACAGAGAAACCCTGTCTCAAAAAACAAAAACAAAACAAAAGGTTGAAAGAAATTGGCCTCTGACCTCCACAATGCACACACACACACACACACACACACACACACACACCCCAAATAAATAAATGAAAAATAAAGTGAAATAGGTAAAAGAGAGCCAGAGTCACACACGGAAGTAGGAAATATAGAATTCTTTCTCCAGACAGATGCATGAGGAGATTTTTGGCCCTGAATTCTACGGCATAAAAGTGGCTGGAGAAGAGTGGGCTGGCCAGCCATGCCAGCCGAGCCAGAGAGATGAGGACTGCACATTTCTATCAGCAACACCAGGGGCTGCAGGCACCCAGATGCCAGCACGGCACAGCAGCAGCCACATTCAGGGCACTTAGCATCTGGAGCCCTGTTGGTATGAGGACCAGCTTTTTTGGATACCAGGAATACAGCTGTGCCATGAGAAAAAAACGTATACTTGAAGAGGAGAAACTTCCATCAAGAACATAGATGGTGACTAAACTGATGTCTTACGTACTTTCCCTGTTGCTGTGCTAAAAACCCTAATGGAAGTAACTAAGGGAGAGAAGACTTATTCTGCCACATAGTTCAAGAGTATGGTCCATCATGGCAGGGAAGCCAAGGTACCAGGAGTTTAAAGCAGCTGGTCACATGGCATCTGCCATCAGGAAACAGATGGATGAATGCACGCACACTAGTACTCAGTTCCATCTCTCCATTTAGACAGTTCGAGATTCTCTTACGATGAGTCTTCCCACAACGACTAATGTAATCAAGCTAATCCCCCATAGGCAGACCCAGAGGCCCATCTCCCAAGTGATTCGATTCTTCCAAGTTGACAATTAACTCTAACGATCACAGTTCATAATCCCTACCCTGGGATTAGCTTGTCCCCCAAAACCTGCTAAGCAAAGGAAAAACCCAACCAAGCAGGCCCCGGCACGGCATGGCACGCCTGTGGCCCAGGCCCCCTCTGCTCTCAGATCTCAACGCAGTGTGAGATAACTCCCAGCCCCGCCTTCTTTCGGTGTGAGATAACTCCCAGCCCCGCCTTCTTCCTCTCAAACACCAATGCCAAGGTCAAGCTGCCTCCATCTCTGAGAAACACGAGTTAAAATAGTTTCCCTTTCTTTTCTTCATCTGGGGGGAACGTCTCAGACCCAGGGATCTGCAGGAAGAATTTCTTCCTTCGCATCGATTTAGCATATCAATTCCCACATTTTCTGCTTGAACTTCAGAGCGAAGGGAAACTGAACCTTTGCCTATTTAATGCACGGCTTTGCATATTTTCCTGGACTCTTTCAGTTTCCCTTCGCCCTTCGCCCTTCGCCCATCATAGACACACTCTGCTCCTGGGCTCAGGGGAGGCCCTTTCTCTCCATGGCTGAATGGGCAGTGGTCCATCCCATATCCTCTCTACTCCTTCAGTGGAGAGGTAAGAGTCCAGGGCCAAAGGGGGCCGCAGAAAGGGGGTGGAGAACGAGGGACTGGGTGAGTGGACACCAGACAGGGGTTGTAAGTCCAGACACTCGGAAGAAAAATATGGTTTAGTTTTAAGGCTGATGGAGTGGGACCAAAGCAGATGATGCTCTGTGGTGAGCCCGTGTTCTGCCTGGGTGTGAGTCAAGAGGCTCTCACAGGGTGGGAGATTGTGCTCTGTAACACTGGGAGCCCCAAGGTTCTTCCGGATGAGCACAAGGCGGGGAGTAGGAAAATGTGTAGAGCAGCCTCTTCAACCAGTTTCAAGTACAGTGCCAATCTGTGACAAGGTGTACTTGTTCCCTTGTGACAATCTGTCTCTTACTCCCCAGTGAAACGGGGAGGGAGGAGAGAGGAGGGGGAGGAGAGAGAATCTTTCTGGAGCTTCCAATATGAGATCAGCCTTGGACCTCTTGGCAGCAAATATGGCAGGAGTCTATGGCCAAGTGCAGGCACATGACCAGCCAGAAAGCAAACTTCAGTACACAGGCCGGGTCCTATAGTCCTCTTTAGGGCAAGTCCCAATGATATAAGGGTCTCCCACTAGGCCCTGCCTGTTAAAGATTTCACTAGCTCCCGATAAGGCCACTCTGGTGGCCAGGCCATTAGCATATAAACCTTTGGGGGATATTTGTCCAAACCATAGCAACCAGAAGAAGCCTTCAGAGGTGCCCCAATCAGCTATTACTGAGTAACACACAGCCTCCATCAAGGACCACAATAAGCATTCAGTGAGGTCAGACATCTGCAGGTCATGGGTGAGGTACATCTAATTCAGGCTGGGGTTGGCTGGCCAGCTGCAAACTGGAGCTTCAGCCTGAGTGTGTCATATTCCGTTACCCTCCATCGACCAACAAGCTTCCCACGGCATGTTCTTCTCAGGGTTGTGACAGAAGCACAGGGAGCAGATGAGAGTACCTCATGACTTCTGTCCCTGTCATTGGCTAAAGCTAGTCACATGGCCAAGCAATGTTAAGGCCAAGAAAATATAGTTTGCCTTAGTGGGAAGAACTGCAAAGGCTATGGACCTAGACAGACAGACAGGTAAGAATCAGGGTCGGCAATGCAGATTATAAAGGGAACGAGTCCGTGGTGCCTTCGTGTGGCCTTTACTCTCCCTAACAGCCCTGACACATGGTAATTTTATCTTCATTTTACATAGGAAATTAAAACTCAGAAAGAAGAGACATGGCTCAGCCACTCCGCCATCAAGCATAAAAGCATGTCGACATGCAGACCCATCTTTTCAGCAAACTTCAAGCCCACAAATGCCGTAACTCCAGTGCTGGCTCCCCTTCAGGAGATATGAGACCTTCTGAGGTGTGTAAAGGCTCCTCCATTGTTGGTGTTCAGCAACAAACTTCATGAAAAACAAAAAGGACTTGAGTGTTTTTTTTTATTCTTTAGAAATTTCATGTGGTTTGTTTTTGAGACTGGGTCTCTCTGTGTAGTCCCAGATGTCTTGGAACTCACTCTGTATATCAGAATTTTCTCAGGGGCCTGCCCTGAGAAAATCCTTTCTAGGGTCCTGGGGAGGATGCTACGTCTGGCGTGGGGTTATCTGAGGGAGAGGAATCTACATACGCCATGTTCTTAGTCCATTAACTTTGTTTCTCTAAGACAAAATTCTGTCTACACAGCTTCAGCTCCATCCTCACGTTCAGCTCCTCTCTGTACCCACTTCTCCTGTCCTCTCATAGTCCTAACTGAGCTCCTGTGCTTTCGATCTCATCTTTGTCCTCTGTTCCTTCACCCTCTGTCTTTCCTTCCTGGCTCCTTGCTCCTCGGCCGGCCGAGCCAGTCTGCCTTACCATCTACAGAAACTCTTTGTTCTCTTCTCTCAGCCAGGACCAGGAATTCTGCTCCAGACTTTACCACACCTGGTTATGCAAAAAGCCCTATTGTCCTGAGTCAATAGCTCTGCAATGCTACTAGGCCTGAAAGAAAGGGATGGTGTGAGCTTCGTTTACACATGAAACAAAGCTATGTATCTATAGTCCACCTGTCTCCTAGGCTCTGTAGGGAGTTACCTAGTAGATCAGCAGTAAGTCTGAAAAGCTTATTCTGTTTGCCATATGGCCTAGTAGTATATGAGCACACAAGAATTTCATAGCCGAAGACAGCTGATATATATTAAAAGCTGAATAACACCAAATATTCCTTGATAAATGGCTTCCCACTTGACGGACTCCTTGGTTGATCAAGGTATAGCTTATTATATACAGCTGGACTCCTATTTCATATTCTTGTGGCCTGTGACATCTGTGGACCAGGTTGGCTTTGAACTCACAGAAATCTGCCTGCCTCTAACTCCTGAATGCTGAGATTAAAGGAGTGCACCACCATGCCTGGCTTATAGAGTATATTTTTATCATATTCTTTCTCATTCCCTAACTACTCCCCAATTCTCCTCTACTGTCTTAGTTAGGTAATGATTGCTGTTATTAAACACCATGACCAAAAGCAACTTATGGAGGAAAGGGTTTGTTTTGCTTACTCGTCCATATCACCATTCATCGTGGAAGGATGTCAGGGCAGGAACTCAAACAGGGCAGAACTCCCAGAGGCCCGGGTTAGTGCAGAAGCCATACAGGAGTCCTGATTACTGGCTTGCTCATTATGGCTTGCTCAGCCTGTATTCTTATAGAACTCAGGATCACAAGTCCAGGGGTGGCACCACCCACAATTACTAATTAAGAAATTGTCTTACAGGCTTGCCTAAAAGCTGATCTTGAAGAGGCATTTTCTCAATTGTGGTTCTTTCCTCTCAGATGACTCTAGCTTGTGTCAAGTTGACATAAAACTAGCCAGTACACTTCCTTCCTAACCATCCAACTTCATGTCCTTTCTCTCTCTTTATTAAAAAAAAGTGGCAAAAAATGTAGTCTAATTTGTGTTGCTAACTATTCCTGAGCATGGGGCCTACATGGAGTGTGGTTGACACACCCAGTGACTCTCCATTGGAGGACACTGATTTTGCTTCTCTAAGCAGCTATCATTTGCAAATAGTTTCTTGGCTAGAGATGGAACTTTGTGCCTAATTCCCCTCCTTCACCCTGGGATTCTGTCTGGATTGAGCTTGTGCAGATCTTGTGCATGCTGTCATAGTCTCTATGAGGTCATTTATGTATCTGCTCTGCTGAGTTTGGAAAATGCTGTTTCCTTAAAGGCCTTGTTAACAGTATCAGGTATGGGTTACATCTCATCTCATGGAGTAGACCTTAAGTCTACTTTTTAAAAAGTAGTTGGCTATTTTCCTAACATTTATGCCACTGTTGAATCCATGGGCATAACTTGCAGGTGGGTCATTATTACAACTCACTTAGTTGGGTGAATTTGATGATTACTTTTCTCTTTTAGCAGTATACATAGCATCTTCTAGCATTATGAATGCTAACCAACAGGGGTGAAACTTCCAGTCAAATACCAGCTAGATTTCTCCATGTTCTAGTCCATAAGTATGAGGTGCCTTCAGTAATAGAGTCTTACTGTCAAGTTATGAAGAGTAATCAATAACATTGGCAATAGCCTGTAAGGCTTGGGGGTCCTATGGGACCCCTTCAGCTAATGACTCAAAGAGATGTAACTTGTTCCTGGCACTGGGGGGTTTTATTTGGTAGCACATAATGTCTAGTTGGGACAAGCCTCTCCCACTATATGGTGACTCTATTTAAATTATATATATGGAAGCTTTTACAGTAGTAGGTTTTCATATGGCTTTTCAAATGGCCTTTAGTATTTTTAACTATAAAGGATTTAGAAGAAGAAATGAGGAATAGCAAATGTCTGGCATGAATGCTGCCACTAGCCATACCTACACCCATGACAGACATCACTAATCAATGAGGCAATCTTTCCTCACCAGCCTCAATCTTTCTCCACATAGCTCTGCCAGTAGCCATTGCTGTTACACTAGAGATGACACAGAAGATAAATCTTGTCAGGCATGATGCATACATTTCTTCTGAGGTCCAGCTTGGTCTGACTACCTGTGATATTGAAAATAACAGTGCAGTTGTGGAACAACAGTGTCCTGGTTTCATCTGTTGGTGTGACAAAGCACACTGATCAAAAGCAACTTAGGGGAGGAAAGGATTTATTTCAGCAGGAACCACAGAGGAAAGCTGCTTGTTGGCTTGCTCATAGGCTCATGGTGAGCTAGCATAGCCTGGCACTGCCTTTCCAGGGAATGATACCACCCATAGTGGGCTGGGCCCTGGTACTGTTAACAATCAAGACAATCCCCCACAGATACGTCCACAAGCTTATCTGACCTGGGTAATCCCTCCACTGAGACCCCTTCTCAGGTGACTATAGACTGTGCCAAGTTGACATTTATAACTAACTTGGACAAACAGCTTGGAAAAGGCACCTGGTTGTAGTCAGTAGTAGAACAGTTGTAGTCAGTAGAAGAACCGATTCTAGTTTAAAAAAAAAAAAATTAAATCTGCTGAAGCTGTGACATAAGAAAAATACTAATGTTCTCTGTGGGTGAGCATACCATTCCTGTGACCCCTGAAACCATCCAAGTCAATCGCTTTATTCCATAAATGCTAATTGTATGCCGAAGGAGTGTCAAACACTGATGCCAAGGGACTGTGAAAACCAGTGAGACACCTATCCCAGTTACAACTATTCGTCCTAAGGAGGCAGTAGAGTAGGGAGGGGTGCTCTGACTTCTGAGGTCCTGTCCAGAGCTAATATTCCACTAATAACAGTAAAATGCACAAGACATGATCACAGGACTCATCAATCCTATCCTCTCTCCAAGCCTGAAGACCTGGTGCAACTAATGGGACGCTCTGACCCAGGACATCTCCAAGGCCCCAGAATGAACTGCAAATACCAAACCCAACCTCTCTAGATCTATCTTCCAGGTTTAGTGATTTCCAACTCTTCTTCTTTGCTACTTAATAGTCTGTAGACCTTGGGGTCCCCTCCTTCCTTGAGCACCTGGTTACCTTACCTGAACCTCACTGCCACAGCACCTGTACCCTACCACACAAGCAAACCCATACAAATGCCTGCAACGTGCAACCCCTGGGAGTTCCCACCCTCTCCTTCCCATCACTCACATGTCCCATGTCCCAGCTCAGAGCATCTCCACCCTGGCTACACAACAGATTTTCTGGAAATCCTTTATCAAACAGAGATACCCACGTCTTACTCCAGACCAAAGAGATCTGGGGTGTGGTGTCATACATCTGTAATCCCAGCACTCAAGAGGCAGAGGCAGGCAGATCTCTGAGTTTGAAGCCAACCTGATCTACAAAGTGAGTTCCAAGACAGCCAGAGCTGTTACAACACAGAGAAACCCTGTCCTGATAAAACAAACAAACAACTCCTCCACTGTTGCTCTTGGCTATTTATGTTTTTTTTTTTTTTTTTTAATCTAGTGAGAGCTGAAGAGATGGCTTAGTTGTTTGGTAAAGCACTTGCCTTGCAAACATGAGAGCCTGAGTTTGATTATTATAAAAACAGAGCAGAGACAGGTAGATCCCTGGGGCTTACTGGTCAACCAGCCAGGCCTACTTAGCACCTTCCAGGCCAGTGAGAGACACTGTCTCAAAAGAAAACAATGATGGGCAATATCTGAGGATGTACATCCTATGATGCTCTTATGCATACACATGCATTTACACACACACACACACACACACACACACACACACACACACACACACACACAAAACATCTGGTGAGCCACATCCATATTTTCTCTTTTTCAACTGTGTGTTTATTTGCTCTCTGGATCCAACCCTCAGAGAGCCTCAAAGGGCCCTTGACTCCCAAGATTTTCTTTTCCTTGATGATGAGGCTGAGTCAGCACGATTTTATTCCTAAACCCTAGCATTGGGGATGATTGGCAGAACCGGAAGCACTCACTCTCCCATAGCTTACTACTTCCTGTTTAACTGAGCCCAAAGTTCTCCCCACTTTTCTTCCTTACACATCAGGGACTTACTGGCCATGGAGGTGGAAGACTCCAAAGAAGTTATTGCCCAAACTTGATAGACACTCTACAACCATGTGGGGGAGTAGCAATGGGGCAGGGTGGAGGGTTGGTGTGTGGGTCTGTGAGTGGAGGTGAAGTAAAAGGGGCATGAGGCTATAGGTATGTTCATGTGATCTGGGTGTGCTGTTCCTATTCATGTGTGATGCATGGCTTGCCTATGTGTGTGGAGTTGGGTACCAGCATACATTTACGTCAGTTATGTACTATATGTGCATGAACCTGTGAGTGCATGTGAATGGAAGTCTTACATGGACATGACATGAAGTTCCTCTGTATACATGGTGTTTGGATGCCTATATACATGTATGTGGGGTATACAGTGAATGTGTGTTAAATCCAGGGGTTCGCCTCTGCATGGTACAATCCTCTGGTCTAGGGAGGTCTGCTATTTGAGTTTGGGTGTAGCATAGAACATGTCTGTCCTTTGGATAAGTGCCATCTGTGTACGATGGGGGGGGCGGTGCTGGGAATGACGATGAGACTTATAAGGAGCCCCACATTGACCTGGTATGAGGGTGGGGAGCCCTCTCTTGGCTAAGCCTTTCAGACCTGCACAAATAAAGAACCACAGCAAAAGGGTGAGCCATTTGGAAAGCGTCCAGGTACAAATGGACTATCAACTGGTCCCAAGAAGAAAGATGCTATGAGTCAGGTCCAGAAATGTGGGGGTTGGGGGTGGGGGCTCGGAAAAGCAGTGGAGTCATTCACAGGCGCAGCCTCAGGAAGTGTGACACACAGAGCCCTGGGTTTGAACCCTTACCTCTGGTAATTTTCTAAGTGTGTGGATACAGGGTATTGGGTTTTCTTCACTATCTCATCTTTCTCATCCACATAATGGGCTATAAAAATTAAAACAAAGCAACACAAGAAGTCTTTAAGATTTATTTTTATTTTACCTGTATGGGTGTTTTGCCTGCATGTATGTCTGGGTACTGAGTTCTTGCAGTGCCAGCAGAGGCCAGAAGAGGGTGTCGGGTCCCCTAGAACTGTAGTTAACAATAGTTGCTAGCTACCATATAGATGCTGAGACTCAAACTTGGTCCTCTGGAAGAACAGTCAGCCCTCCCAACCACTGAGCCATCTGCCCAGCCCTACAAAAGGTGCTAGGTATACAATAAGGATCAGGGAGTGCTCAGTGCTCCTGCTTGTAAGTGTTGTCCTCCCTTCCTACCTCAGGCCTCACCTGTGCTGGTATCTCTGGAGCCTCAGACCGAACACTTGACCAGGGGGACATAGAGGTTTGAACCACCATCCTCCCAGAAGTGATGCCTTAGCTCTGGGATGCAGGCCCCTCAGGAGGTATACAGTGTTCCCATGCTGCCTGTCAGACCTGGGCTGCCTGGTAAGACAGCTGGCGTGTGTGTGTGTGTGTGTGTGTGTGTGTGTGTGTGTGTGTGTGTGTGTGTGTAACATACGTGCCTATGAGTGGCAGGTGTTCGTGTTTATGTATGTCTGAGGGCAGCTGTCTACACTGGGGCTGTACCCACAGCCAAATCCTGGAGCACAGTTGTTGATTCATCTATTCATTCATAGATTAAGAACCTCCCAGGAGCTGTCCTAGGAGCTGGGGAGGTGGTGGTAACTGTGCCACCAGCTGCAGGTACTGGGCACTTCAATGGCACCTGCTGGTCTATGCAGACACTGCTATTTTTTGTTAGAATCCGATTGCTGCAGTGTTTTCCAGTATCTGAATTATTTACATCTTCCGAGATGACCAGAAAGCTTTATACTACATCGAGATGTCTAATTGGCTCAAGGAGCCGCTCGTTAGGGCTCCATCTGTCCCCACTCTTCCTGCTGTTGGTAAAAATCCACACCATGTATCGGTGACTGGTTGGTTGGTTGTCACTTGAGTTTTCCCTTCAGTTGGTTAGTTTTGGAGTTTCAGGCAATTTATATGCCTGCCAAGCTCGTCTGGCTTCTGCTGTGCTTCTATGGGGCCCTAATGGCGTCTCCTTAGAATGAGGCCGGGAGTCACATTAAGCAAACAAGAGGTGGATATGGTAACAGGACTGCCGGGGAGGGGGGGGGGAGACAGGGAGGGGGCGGGGCGGGGGCAGGGAGGGTGTGTAATAGGGTTTCTCCACTTTCTTTTCTGCTCCTCTCCCAGGAAAGAGGCTGTGATGCCACCCCTCCTCAGAGAGTTGAGTTTAACCTTCACTCCCTTAGAAGAACCCAAATCCCCTCCATCCCTTACCCACCCCTGCCTCAGGCAGAACCCAAGATAACATGGAGAAGGCCTTGGTGGCCACAACTCATTCCCTTAATAAAATCCTCAGTCTTTATTATTGTTTTCTGGGTTTTGGTTTCATTTTTGAGACAAAGTCTTACTATATAGCCCTAGGTAGCTTGGTACTCAAGTTATAGCCCAGGTTGGCCTCAAAGTTGTGAGAGTCCTCCTGTTTCAGTCTCCCATATCCTGAGATGAAAGGTATGCACAATTGCACCTGGCCCACTCAGTTGTGTTGATGTAACAGTTTACCCAAACAGTACAATAAGGAGCAAAACTCCTGACTCTAGAGGAATTCATGTGTTGACAGGTGAGCCCGTATGTGATTGCAACTCGTGGGACAGCTTTGCCACGCAAGCAGCCATGCTAATGTCCATTTATTCCTGGCTATGACTGCACAGATCCACTCAGCAGCTTTACTGGCCTTGTTTGGGTCAGTCAGGTGGCTCCATTTCCAGGGAAGGCTGACTATGACCTGGAGTATGACCTCAGTTTCCGACACCATGCTAGCTCAGGCTTCTTCACAAGGCAGATGCTGGATCCAAGAGGAAGAGCAGAAGCCTGCAAGATTCAGAACTAGCATGTCTTGATTTCCAGAATGTTCTACTGGGCAGAGGGAGCCATCAGCACAGGCCTCGTTCAAGGAATGAGGAAACAACTTCCAACCCACTTTTTAAAAAAATCGTATTGGGTTTTAATTATGTGTACATGTGTGTCTCAGAGGACAGAGGACAGAGTTTGATTCCCTGGAGGTGGTTGTGAACAGTCCAACATGGTGCTGGGAACCAAACTCAGGTCCTCTCTCTGCAAGAAAAGTATGTGCTCTTAACCCCGAGCAATCTCTTCAGCTCCTACAGCCTTCTACTCTTGGTAAAAGGTGCCACAAACTCACATCGGTGCTGTGAAGAGGCATGGATAGAAATAGTGGAACACTGTGCCATCAATCAACAGCATAGGTCATCGAGAAAATAAAAGGAATTCATGGTGTATGAAACCAATGTAGGCAAGAAGATTCTTTTAGTAGGGGCTCAGGAAAGATGTCTCTGAAAAGGAAGTATTTGAGGTAAGATCTAAGTGATAAGAAAGAACAGATTTACTCCAAAGATAGATGAGGAGAGAGAGAGAGAGAGAGAGAGAGAGAGAGAGAGAGGGAGAGAGAGAGTGTGTACAAGGGCCTGTGAAGGAGAAAAAAATTCTCAACTGTGTTCAGAACTCAAAAATGAGTGGACCCACTGCAGTAGACACAAGGAAGTGGGGGATGCTGGGAGATTGCAGAGATGTGCGGTCAATGCTACTCTTTGGTCTAATAGGTCCTGGGAAAATGCTTGGGTTTGTTTGTTTGTTTGTTTGTTTGTTTGTTTGTTTGGAGACAAACAGGACAGATTCAGGAGGATCTCTGAATCTGAAGCTAGCCTGGTCTATATAGTAAGTTCTAGGACAGCCAGGGCTACATAATAGAGACACAATCCTCTCTCCCCTCCAAAAGAAAGAAAGAAGGACGAGAGGGAGGGAGGGTGGGAGGGTGGGAGGGAGGGAGGGAGGGAGGGAGGGAGGGAGGAAGGAAGGAAGGAAGGAAGGAAGGAAGGAAGGAAGGAAGGAAGGAAGGAAGGAAGGGAGGGAAAAAGAAAGAATAGGAATATACACTCTCCACAATGAATCACTGAGAGACAGAGCTGCAGAAAACCTGTGTCAGTGACTTCCGGTCAGGAAAGAGGGGAGTCAGAAATGAGCTTGAAGAAAAAGACACAATTTTTTCCGAATTTGGTGAATACTAAACTTATCAATGTACATAGTTCAGTAAGTCCCAAAGACAGCTGGGCATGGTAGCTCATCCTTTTAATGCAACCATCAGAGACAGGAGGATCTCTGTGAGTTTGAGGGCAGCCTGTCTTACATACTGAGTTTCAGGACTACATAGCGAAACCCTGTCTCAATAATGTGGAATAAATCCAAGGGTTAAAAAATAAACAAACAATTTAAAAAGAACAAGTCCAAAGTGCACCACAATAGAAATCCTAAAATCACAATAAGAAGGAAATCTTAAAGGCAGCTGGGCACGCTACATACAGAAAAACAAAAGAGAAAAACGACAGCAAAGTTGTGAGAGCTGGGAGAGTCAGGGGGAGCAGACATCAGGGAGAGGAAAACTGTCAGGGTGGAACGCTTCAGCAAAGCTACAGGTGAAATGCTTTCTCTCTCTCGGATAGCCAGCAGACACGGACTCAGAGAACGGCAGAGGCAGTTCCCCAGGCGAGAACCCTTCAGATGGGAATCTGGCCACCACAAGAAGATGAAGGACAGAAGCTGCAGCTAGAGGATGCATGCAGATGGCCTTCCCCCCCATTTTGCATCTCTTTAGAAGACAAGTTATGGTTTACACTTTTTAAAAATGATAGTGCATGGTTTGTAGTATGTACAAGTCAATTTTAGAAAGAAAGAAAAAAGCAAAAAACAGAAGAAATGGGAAAATGTCACTTTGAAGTCCTCACACGACACAGATTGTATGATTTGAAGATTGACTTGATAAACAAAATAGGCACATATAAACGCCCAGATTAATGACAAAAATACAACAAAAAGAGAGAATAAATTACCATGGCTTGTGTACCAAAGGCCCATCTGCTAACGGCCTCTCTCCAGCCTGCAGTGTTGTTGGGAGGTGGTGTAACCTTTGTGTAGAGGAGCCTGGTCAAAGGGGGTTGGGTCCTTGAAGGGGACAGGGGCCGCCACGCTCACCCCTCATTCTCCTCTCTCCGTTTCCCTGACAGCTTCATTCCAGAGCACCTCCCCCACAATGCACTGCTCCCCACAGACCCCAAAGCAGTGTGACCTGCCCATCACGAACTGGGATTTCCAAAACCACAAGCCTCAATATGTCTTCCTTCCTCAAGTGTTCTGTGACGGGGAGGAGAACTGACTAACATGGAAGTCAGTATGGAAGACAGGATAAAATCCGCTTCTAAAAGGATTTAGGAAACAAGAAACCAAGATCAGATGGATAGTAGGCACAAACAGCAAGGAGGCAAAAGTGTAAGTGTAAACATATTGATAATTTTGTAAAATATGGGAGTCTACATGGCTAACTTTAAATGTTTTAATTACACTCATTAACTTATTTGGGGGGTGTGTGTGTCTGTCTGTCTGTCTGTCTGTCTGTCTGTCTGTCTGCCTTGGGGGGAGGGGAATGCTGTGCATGCCACAACATGTATATGGACAATTTGTGGGAGTCAGTTATCCTGGGGATTGAACTCAGGTCATCAGGCTTGGCAACAGGCTGCTGAGTCATCTCGTCAGCCCACACACAGTCTAATTTTATAAAGCAGAGAGTCAAACTGGATATATTTGTTACCTACAAGAAACCCACTACAAATATAAGGACAAGTAGGTTAAAAAGAAGAGGCTATAAAAGATCCCCCATGCAAGTGCTGGGCAAGCTAAGAGGTCACATTCATGACAAATGGCTTCTTTTTGTAAAAGTGCTCACACTTACAGAACATACATTCAACAACTGAAGAATGCAGACTTTCAAGTTCATGAGAAACATGCACCAAGATCATATTTGCACAGAAAATAAGTCTTCAGTGTACTTAAGATAATTAAACCACATAAAATATGCCTGCTGGCCACAGTAGATTTAAACCAGAAATTGACACCAGAAAAATAGCTTTTATCCCCCAATCATAAAATTCTGGAAATTAAATAACCCATGGATCTAAAGGAATCATAAAATAAATCTGGTATTTTGTACTTTATGAAAATTAAAACGCAGTATCTCAAAATGTGTGAAATGTTAAATCCATGCTTAAAACAAAGACTTGGCAAGAAAGATCCATGTTGGAGAAGAGAAAGTTCTCAAGATGATGATTGGCTTACCCACTGTGATAGTTCAACTGAGAAATGTCCACATAGGCTTGGCCATTTGAACACTTGGTCCCCAATGGGTGGTGCTGTTTGGAGAAGTTTAGGGGTACAGCCTTGCTGGAGAAGCATGTCACTGGGGGCAGGTTTAAAGACTGTGTAGCCTCACCCTACCTCTCTCTCTCTCTCTCTCTCTCTCTCTCTCTCTCTCTCTCTCTCTCTCCCTCAGCTTGTACTTATAGTATATGCCAAAGTAAATGCTTTCTTCCGTAAGTTACCTTGGTCATGGTGTTTAATCACAGCAACAGGAAAGTAACTAGAAAACCTACCTTAAATAATTAGAAAAGGGAGCCGGGCGTGGTGGCGCACGCCTTTAATCCCAGCACTTGGGAGGCAGAGGCAGGCGGATCTCTGTGAGTTCGAGGCCAGCCTGGGCTACCAAGTGAGCTCCAGGAAAGGCGCAAAGCTACGCAGAGAAACCCTGTCTCGAAAAAAAAAAAAAAAAAAAAATTAGAAAAGGGAGAACAAATCAAAACCAAATGCACAGAAAAGAGTAAGTAAGATCTGAACAGAAGCTGATTAAATAGTGAATGATGGGGTAAATTGATGAGATTAATAACTGGTCTTTCTTCCTTTCTTTCTCCCTTCCTTTCTTTTTTTTAAATAAAGATCAATAAGACTGACAAACTTCTAATGAGAATTTTTGAAAGGAAAAGCTAAAACACCCATTACCACTGTCAGGAAGTCCACGGCTACATCACTACAGATCCTATAGTCCCTAAAAGGAGAGCAGGAATGGAATGAACAATGTAAGCTAACGAGTCACACAACCTATGTGAAATGGACAAATGACTCAAAGGATTGATTCTAGCTGGCCAAGCTTACTCGAGAAGAAATATACATGAAACTAAACATCTCCCTACAAAGAAAACCTCAGTCCCAGAGGCATCACCAATGAATTCCAACAAGCATTAAAGGAAAAAGTAACTATCCTACACACACACACACACACACACACACACACACAGAAAATCTATCTATCTATCTATCTATCTATCTATCTATCTATCTATCAAGACAACTTGGCAGGGAAAGGTACTTGCCACAGGAGCCTAGTGACCCAGGTTTGATCTCCCAGACGCACATAAAAGACCACATGTGTTCAGTGGCAACTCCCATCCCACGTACACATCATGAATGCACAGCACACTAATAATACTTTTTAAAGGAAGGAATTACAGAGAAAGAAAAAAATCACTCAGGTATCTCTCCTGAGACAGATCTCTCTCCCAAGCACAGGCACAAACATCGTTAACAGGCCGGGGTGCCATCGATTAGGTGGAATTTTCCTGAAGAGTGGGAACAGTAAGGACAGAGACATCAGCACAGATTTAGCAACACGGCGCTTCTGTGTTCTTACCTTCCAGTCTCAGACCTTCCCTGCCGTATAGCCTGTGCCTCAGTGAGGGCTTCTATTGTTGGGATAAAACACCATGACCAAAAGCAACTTAGGGAGGAAAGGACTGGTTTGGCTTCCACATTCTGATCATAGTCTAACATGAAGGGAAGTCAGGGCAGGAACTCACACAAGGTAGGAACCTGGAGGCAGGAACTGATGCAGAGACCATGGAGGGGTGCTGCTTACTGACCAACTCCTCACTGTTTGCTCAGCCTGCTTTCTTAGAAGGCCCAGGACTACCAGCCCATGGATAACATCACCCATGGGCTGGGCTCTCCTCCATCAATCGCTAACTCAGAAAATGCCTTACAGGCTTGCCTACAGCCCATTCGTATAGAGGCATTTTCCCCATTGAGGTTCCTTCCTCTCTAACGATTCTGGCTTGTGTCAAGTTGACATAAAACTAGCTGACACAGTCACAGAGAGTAGTCAGTGCCTCCCCCCAAGGTTAGATCTAGGTATGCCCCTAAAGGTTTAGGATAGGAATTTGGAGATGGGGCAGAACTCAAGAATATAAGAACCTTAGGCCGGGCAATCACTGCAATCCTGCTGATAGACACATAGTTGGCAATCAGAGCACAGGAAAGAAAGACGGACAGAGCACACCGAAGCAGGCCTCCCTCAGGGCTTCTCAGGTCTTCCACAAGGGCTGGGGTTGGAAGTGAAGGTGTTGACTGTAGGGAAAGGCCTGCGATGGCTAAAGAGGAGAGGAGGCCGGATAGGCAAGGAAGAACCCCAGCCTGTGGTTCCCATCTGACACCCATGACAGGAGAGGGGGCAAGGTCAGTGGGACAGAAGAGCCTTGCAGCTCGCACAGCTCTGAGAATGTCTCGGCCAGGCCGAGAGGGAGCCCTGGAGTGCAGACAGCCCACGCAGAGTCTTCGACCCAAGAGGAAACAGCCTGGGTGAGGAACCTCACAGTATTCAGCAGCTGGCTGGCACAGGACAGGATTTAAGATCTTAATTAGCCACCACCCAGGTCCAAAGCTACCTAACTCCCAGGCTGTCAGCCAACCCCATTCCTTATAGCAGGTTCCTAAAGTGGCCAGCTTCTGCTACCCATGTGGCTGATTTCATTCCAAAGAAGTCTTTCCTTTTTTTTTTTTTTTTTTTTTTTAGGGTTTATTAAATGGGCTGGCAAGGAGATTGAAGAGTCAAGGAATCGAGGAGTCTGAAATAGGCAAGAAGGAACTGGGAGAGAGCGGGTGAAAGTGGAGCCGTCAGGGCTGAGGTGAGAGCCAGGACGTGTCCTGTTGCTTCCATTTCTGTGGCCTTGTTTGGTTTCGTCCATTTTGGTTGACTAAAGTGAGTTGACTCTTTCTGTCTATTGACAGTGCGTTATGAGAAATGCTGTGAGGCGTTTCCCCACAGCTGCCTCCTCAGTCTTAAGACATCAGTCTCGCTCAAACCAGACCTTCTTGGTCTGAGGACAGTGGCTGGCACCAGAAGATATCTTTGGCCCAGTATGGCTCATGGCTCTCAAACTGCCCATGATCTCATTACAGGTCCCCAGGAAGCATGTCGTTGGTCAAGAGCCAAGTAAAATAAATCAGGAGCAGCAGATTCGCCAGCAGACGGCAAACCCGAGAAAATGCAGCCCTGGAGTTGAAATGCCAAGGTGAGCAAGCAGGCGCAGGCGTGAGGGAGGCTTCTGGCTGCTGTGAGATGACATGGTCTAGGTCCCCTGTGGATTCCCAGTAACGATCGGGTGCACACAAATATCTACAGAATGCATTCATGCATGAGCATACAGGAAGGCAACCTTCCCCCCACTTCAGGGGAAACAAAAGAGAAGCCACATAGACATAGCCAAGCAAGAGGGACCAAGGATTAAGAGTTCAGTGCTGGGGACAAGAGAATAGGTCAATGCTGAACACAGAGCCCAGAGCTGGGTGGAAGGAAATCCCAGAGGCTCTTGGGAAGCAGAGGAAGGAGGCCATGAGACAAGATACTGTATCAATGTAAGAGAAGTCGGAATAAGCCCACAGGGAAAACGTTCTTCTCATACCCCAGTGGCCTCCTACCCACTAAGCCAGACAGAAGAATGCTGGGTTAGGACAGACTGACATGTTCTCCTCCCAACAATGCCTCCCAAGTCAGGCTAAGAGAGGCATTATACAGAAGTCATAGGAACTTCCAAAGACCAGGGTGATGAGAAGACGAATCAGGAGCAGAGACACCAGGGCCTTCCTTCCTGAGGAGGAAGGTGACCGAAAGTAAAGGACTCGAGGGCTACGGAGATGAATCAGTCGATAAAATGTTTGACACATAAACATGAAAGCCTGATTCGACTTCCAGCAACCATGTAAAAGCCAGACCTCGTGGAAAGTCTCTGCCCCCCAGTGCTGGGGAGTCAGAGACAGGTGGATCCTTGATGCTCATTGGCCAGCTAGTCTAGCTCAAGCCAAGGGGTCCAGGTTCAGTGAGAGACACTGAGGGAACCTTAATTGAGGATTGCTTCCAACCAGATGGACCGGTAGGCAAGGCTGCGGGGCATTTTCTTGATTAATGATTGATGTGGGAGGGTCCAGCCCACTGTGATTTGAAGTCACCCCTGGGCAGGTGGTCCTGAGTTGTACAAAAGAGTAGGCTGAGCGGCCATGAACAGCAAGCCAGTAAGTGGCATTGCTCCGTAATCTGTGCTCCAGACTCCTGCTCCGATTCCTGCCCCGACTTCTTCCCTCAGTGATGAACAGCTACCTACAACTGTGAAGCAAATAAGTCCTTCCTTCCTCACATAGATTTCAGTCTCGGTGTTTATCATTGCAGTAGAAAGGAAACCAGGACAAGATAATAGAAGACACCCAATGTTGACTTCGGACCTCTGCACACATGTACATAATAGACACAAACATGTACATACATCACACACACACGCACGCACACGGAATGCGGAATTCAGGATTTAAAGTCACGAAGGCTATGACCTTTCTTGGTTGCATATGTAAGCCATTTAACCCTCCTGCTTGTTTTTGACAATTTCTACAGGAATTCTCAGTTCCTATAAAACAGGACAAATATTTAACATCCATTTCAAAGGCAGAATCAAATACCAGACGGGACTATATAGGGGCAGGAACTTCATGTGCCCAGCCTGGACTACCTGCAGATCCCGCCAGTGCCCCGCACAGAGCTCTGGCCACTGCTGGCAATGGGACACCTTGGGAGCACAAGCGTGCACCTGGAAGCAGGCCTCCAAGGGGAGCGGACTTGACTTATGTTCTCACATACGGGCCACAGCAGAGGCCAATCCCAGCATCTCTCCAGAACAGGTTTTCTCCTCAGGGGCGTCTTGCTTCCTTTCGGCACAATGCAAGCAAATAGACCATGTGTTCGCCTCGCCAAGCGCAGACTGGCAAAGCGGGTGTGAGATTAATGGCTTTCCTGTACAACAAAGGCCTCCTTGCACAGCAGCAGAATTCAATATGCAAACCTCACCACCCTGGCCTCAGACCCACCCTCCCGGCTCAGCGGACAGCAGCAGCTCGAACCCGTAATGTATGCATGCTCCGGCTGCTGGGCCCAAGTTATTATTCATTACGGTTTTCTATTACCCAGTGATAAATGACGCCCCCAGGCTGGCGTTGCCCCCAGAATGCTTATTACGGCTCACTTAAGTAGGCGTTGATTTAGCTTAAATCGGTTGTTCTGTTCAGCCCAGACATGGGCCTGCCCCGGCTCTGCCTGAAAGACTCCCTTCAGCAGCGCCTAATTGAATTCTAACTACTCGGGGCCTCCTATTAGGAAAAGGTGGGGGTAGGAAGCCCCTGTGGGGCCATAGGGTACCTCAAGCCCCAGTGGTCTCTCCAGCCTGTTTTGGATCCTATCCTAATTTGATAGGGCTCTCCTCTGACTCCAGCCAATAAATTTTGACAAGCAACTCCAATTAGGCCGGAGAGAACTTAGCTCTCAGGGAAATGATGAAATCGACGGTAGAAGCAGCCTTGGGGTGCTACTGTGGCCATCCCTAAGCCTTGCCTGTAGATCAGGTGACTCAGGACAGGGTAACGATGAGCTGGCCATATCCATCCACCATCTGCCAGAGGGATGAGGCCCCTCCTGCCCTTCGCAAGAACCCAGCACAGAATGGAAGGTGAGACACTGTGGCCTCCGCTTGGGTCAGAACCTCCACCATACATTCATGTAGAATTCACTAAGCATGCAGTGTATATCAGATGCTAGCCCAGGTGGGAGACACACAACAATGTACAAGAGAGAGGATGCTCACCCACCGGATGTAGTGGCACAGGCCTATGATCCCAGCATGTGGGAGGTAGAAGCAGAAGATTAGGAGTTCAAGGTCATCATCAGCTACATAGCAAATTCAAGGCTAACCTGTATTATATGAGACCGTGTTCCATCCCCCTCCCCCTCCAAAAAAAAATCCCTGTCTGCCATTGTGGAGGTCACTGTCAAGTTGTATTTTTTATTGTTAATTCTATGCCAGACATTGTTCTGAGGACTACCCTCACAATGCCACACTTAAATACCATCACAGCCCAGATTTTCCTATTTTTACAGGAAAAAACAGAGTGTTGGAAGTATCCAATAGTTTGTCCAAGGTTACTTCCAGGGTTAGCGGGTCAAGTGTGGAGTGAGATTTAAGTAAATGCAAATACAAGAGGTCCATCCTCTTCTGTCCTTGTGTGAGCTCACACTGTTGTGTCTGCCTCCCACACTGGAGGAGCACATGCTTTTCCCTTCATTAGGGAGCCCCATAACCCCTCACGGACAGCAGGTGCAAATGTTCCCTTCTCACAACGACGGTGGAACCATGGTGGCTGGTGGTCACGGGGGTAGTTAGAACACTCGCTCTGCCTCATGCCAGCAACATGCCCTAGGGCAAGTCATTTCTAAGCTCTAGGCCTCCCTTTCCTCTTGTAAAATGGATGGCCATGACGGTGCTGCCTTGAAAGGAGTAATAATGCTACCTCAGGTTAGACCAGGTTTACTTGAGCAACAGCGCTTTGGGTAGGGTGAGCTGTGGTCTTCAGCACATGGCAGGAGCAGGGCAAGGCCAGGAAGTGATGAGAAACTAGGAAGTCTCTTCAAAGCTGGATATAGGCTCATGGATGCAAACTCAGCATGTGAGAGACTGAGGCCGGAGGACTGCTGGGTTCAGGATCAGCCTGGGCTGATCCATAGTGAGATTCTGTCCCAAAAAAAGGGAAGGGAGGAGGTGGATGAGGAGGAGGAGGAAGAGAAGGAAGGAGAGGAGGAGGAACAGGGGAAGGAGGAGGAGGAGGAGGGAGAGGAGACGGGACGTTTCTTTAACAGGAAGACAGGCTAAAGGCTTGGGAGTGTCCACATAGAAGTGAAGTCCTATGTAAACCTGGTGACATTCGAAAAAGAGAATTTCTTCACAGATCAGGTCTGAGGCTCAAAAATGTAAAGGATGCAGGGAGTCTTTGGGTTCCTCTGTATCTTCTACTACCATTTCTTTTTCTTTCTTCCTTTGTAAAGTTCTTAAAGAAAAAGAACCCCACCCCACCCACAGCTGGGCACCAAGATTACAGCTTGGTCACACCGATTTCAACCACAAGGGCTGGTGTTCCCCCGGCGTGAAAGCTCATGTGCCCCTGTGAGGCAGGCACCCACAAAAGCTCAGGCACCCACAAAAGCTCATGTGCCCCTGTGAAGCAGGCACCCACGAAAGCTCGTGACCCCTGTGAGGCAGGCACCACACTTCTGTTCCATTTTATAGCTAAGGAAGCTGAGTCCCAAAAAGCTGAAGGATTTACTCACATTTAGTCACAATTAGTAAACAGCTGATAGGAGGCTGAAATCAGAGTGGAGCCCAGAACCGCCATTCCCACTGGGGAAAGTGTTAATAACTGAAAATATAGGAAGCAGCTTCATGGCTTGTTTATCACTTTTTCTTTTTTTTTTTTTTTTTTTTAGACAGGGTCTCACTATGGAGCCCTGGCTGTCATGGACCTCACTCTGTAGACCAGGCTGGCCTCGAGCTCACTGAGATCTGCCTGCCTCTGCCTCCTGAGTGCTGGCATTAAAAGAGCCCTCCCTGCCTGCTGAGAAAAGAACTGGGCGTGTCTAAGGACTAAAACACCACAGTCCCCAAAGGCCCTGACGTCACCAGAATACAAGTCATTCAGCTAACGAAGCTGACAGCAAAGGGCTCCTCCCAGCCTGGGTCACTGCCTCAGCGGTCTCTGCTTTTGCTTTTGTTTGATTGTTTTTAATTCTCATTCAGCAGGACACTGCTTGCCTAGCATGGGCAAAGCCCTGAGGTCAGTCCTCAGCCTGATACTTATTCAAAAAAATTAATAAGTAAAGAAATAAAATGGAGGGTTTCTTCATCTAGTTTTTGGCCCACTGAGCTTCTGGAGTCAATGTTTATCTGTTGGGAGACACAGCCATGTGCAGAAACAGGACACCTCAGACAGGGAAGGAGATTTAAGCTGCTTATGTGACCCTGCTGTGCCACATGCACAAGGGTCCTGGGGTCAGGCCACAGTGGCAGCTTTCCACCAGGTGTCCCACGAACTCAGGGCCTAAGTCACATGTGGCCCTGCCCTTCCTGCATTATCCCAAGCCTGGAAAACATTCCTCAAACAAGGTCACCTTTGCCTGTTAATAAGGCTCAGCTAGAGAATTATTTATCAGCTTTTAAGAAATACATCATTTTCATCATAAAATATAATATCACTGTGTTTCAGAAAAATTGGGGAATAGAAAAAAATAAAAGAAGAAACAAAAATAAGCCATAATTCATTCACCCTGACATCTCTATTAACATTCTGGGAACGTTTTCTTTCTCCTAAGCTTCGGTTCTTACCCCACGGCAATCATGGTGAACTCACAATTGTATATATGGATGGTGAACTCGAGATATATACATGTGTCATGTCAGCCTAATAACACATCCTAAGCATTCTGGGGAGCACCATATCTGTATGGTGTAAAGTAGATGCCATGTTAGCGACTGTCTAATACTCCACAGAGCTGTATGCAGTTCCCCTAGGTGGTCTGTTGATGAGCATGTCATCCTTGTCACCACAACGAACATCAGTGCAGCTGTTACTTTCTTCTCCAGTATTTGAGATCATTTCTTTGCAGTCAGACTAGCAGAACAAAAAAATCAAAAATCTCTTTTGTGGCTCCAGTTGTGGTTCTATCTGGACAGGGCAGCAAGGAGAGTTCTAGGAAAGAGATAGTACTCAGTCCGTTTCATCCGCCTCTTCTTGACTGTGTAATGGTGTTGATATCACCAGCCTGCAGAGCTGGCATTGGATTATTTCTTGGCATGTGACTAGCACCACATGTCTTTGGCTGTAGCTCATCCATGACAGCAAAGCACTGAGAGGCCAGGTGCATGGTCAAGGAACTCTTAGGGAGGCCTTAGATGCAAGAATGAATTAACCGTGGGGCTGTCTGTCTCACAGTAAATAGAACAAAACAGCTAGTTCATGTTACACTAAAACTCAGGGCCAGGCAAAGCAAGGAGGTACGCCCTGTGGGAGCCCAGGGTGGGGGCAGGAGTGCCATACGGAACACAGCTTTCGATGGATGGCGCACAGAGGGCACTGTGTGAAAGGCACCGGTGGCGATGAGCTCTGAAAAGGAAGCCATGGGACCTGGGAGATGGCCCAGTGGGTCAAAGCACTTGCTTCACAAGCATAAGGACCGGGGTTTGAATCTCCAGTACCCATATAAAAAGCTGGGTATCTCCATTGCTGCCAGGGAGGGTGGGGCAGAGGAAGTGGGTTGCTGGGGCGTGCTGGAAGCCAGTCCAGGCTCAGAGACCCTGTCTAAAGAGAATAAAGCGAAGAGTGGTACAGCGGGAGACCAAACATCCTCTCTGTCCTCTTGCACACACATGCACAGACATGTGGACCGCCCTCCACGCATACCCATGCACTATACACACATACATCGTGCACACACATTTTTAAAAAGGAAAAAAGGAAGGAAAGAAGGAAGGAAGGAAGGAAGGAAGGAAGGAAGGAAGGAAGGAAGGAAGGAAGGAAGGAAGGAAGGAAGGAAGGGAGTAAACAGCAAGGTTCGGACAATGGGAGGGGGAACTATTCCAGGGAGAAAAGACAAAATCTATACTTAAAATCTGTGTGGAAACATCTAGTAGCTCCATGGTAGTCACAGAGAATATACCTGGCCACTCAGGGAGCAGATCTGATTACAGGATGAGCTTGCTTTCTAGAACTCTCTACTGGTTCTCTGGCCTTGTTATCAGAGCTAATTTTCAACATGGATAAGATGGAGGGGGGGTTAAAATAGAAAGCATCCCTCTTAGAGCTTGCACTTAGCGCCCTTTGAAATAAAAGGATGTGAATAATAAGACCAGACCCCAGAGCCCTGACACAGTGAGAAGACTGTCAAGTTCTAGCTGTGACCTGGTCACATCCACCTCATGACTGAAGGGGCAGACTTATCCCCATCCCTTCCACCAAAACCGACTTGGGAAAGAAGGGATTTATTTGGCTCACAGCTTACAGTCCATCACTGGGGGGAAGCCAGGCCAAGAACCTAGAGGCAGGAACTGAAACAGAGATTGTGGAGGAACGCTGATTCCTGGCCTGTTTCCCATGGCTCGCTCCCCATGGCTTGTTCAGTTCTACTTGCTCAGGGATGGCACTGCCCAAGATGGGCTAGGCTCTTTCACATCAATCATCAACCAGGAACATGCCTTATAGGCCATCTATGTAGTTGGCTGGTCATTGTTTTCTTTGCTCTGGTTCAAGGACCCATTCTAAAGTTACTGAATCAAAAGCATTCAAGCAAACAGAATTTACTAGACACAGATGAGATGTAATCACCATTATTAAGACCAAGACTAAAGCCACTAAACACTTTAAGTCATCTTTAATTCCCCCCACCTCTCTCTCCCTTCTCCATCTTCCTTCCCTGTCTCCCTCCCCCCTCTATAGTCCCCAGGCCTCCTGTATCATCCCTTCATTTCCCCTTTACCCTCTACAACCAGGCCCCTCCCAATCTGCTTCCTGCTAACATCTCCATTCAAATCAGCAGCTTTGAGTGACCTAGACTTACTCCAGTATCATTCCAAATTAGGAAGGGTGGGAAGTTGGAGGGGGTGGGAATAGTATTTGCCCAGCTATGCCAGTTGTCCACATTGGTCCAAAAGCACCCTGATAAAATTAATGAGGTGCTTCTCAAGTGCTAAGGACTACTCTAGACATTAACATGCATAGACTTCCATGATCTTTACAGCCAGCCTTTGGGGTAAGTGTCGTATGAGCTGATTTTATAGATGAGGTAAGCGCTGTAACCAAAGTCTAATTTGTTTGACCAAGTATGCAGTAACTGATAAATGATGACGCCAAGCCACGAACCAAGAAGTCTGACTCCAAAGTCCAAGCTTTTAACACTACAGTAGATTGTTTTTGGATGCTTGACAATGGACAGCCTAGTTGAGAAATAGGAGTGTGTTAGATCATCCTCAAAATAGGGTATTTATAAAGAAATAGCCTTTAAAATCCTTGCTCGTAGTAGACGGGGGGGGGGGGGGGGGAGGGGGGAGGGGGCAGGGATGAACAGCATGGAGAGATGGATGGATGGATGGATGGATGGATGGATGGATGGATGGATGGATGGATGGAGGATGGCAGCAATGGAGATACCCAGCTTTTTATATGGGTGCTGGAGATTCAAACTCCGGTCCTTATGCTTGTGAAGCAAGTGCTTTGACCCACTGGGCCATCTCCCAGGTCCCATGGCTTCCTTTTCAGAGCTCATCGCCACCAGTGCCTTTCACACAGTGCTCTCTGTGCGCCATGGATGGATGGATGGATGGATGGATGGATGGATGAAGGATTAATAGACAGATGAATTTGGCCATTGGTCTCCTTATTGTTCAGCCCACTCCACAGTAAAGGACTGTATTGGTTAAAAAGGAATTCTGAGCCAGGTGTGGTGGCACACACCTTTAAACCCAGCACTCAGGAAGCAGAGGCAGGAGGATCTCTATAGGTTCAATATCAGCCCAGTCTACATAGAGTTCTGCCACCACCAGAGATTCACAGAAAGACCCTGTCTCAAAGAAAACCAAATACAAACAAACAAACAAACAAACAAAAAGTCCCAACAATACCCTTGACATCTAGAGGGAAACTGGGAAGGGAAACCGGGGCTGTGTTCTCTTGCTTTGGGAGTTTTGGTGCCAAAGGACAAATTCTTAAATTCCTATTCAGAAAAGGTTACTTTGTGCCTGTTTGTATTCAATGGATATCTCAGAAAAGATGGAGGAGAATGTTAAGAATGTAAAAGCAGGTATGGGAAAGGAGGTTTCCAAGTGGTAACCAGAAGGGACCGAAAACCCTTGGTGAGCTAGGCAAGGTCCCTCAGATTCCAGCACTGACTTGTCAGCCTAGCGAGATGAGCGCTCCAATGGTGCTGAGCACACAGTGTATCCTCTACTCCTTAGAACCCGTCGGTAACTCCTCTTTGCTCTCAGAATGCCATCCAAACCCCATAACCAGCCTGTGAGGTCCTTCCCGAGACACTCACTCCCCATCACACCTTCGCACTGCCTCTCCCCATAACCACTTCCACGAGCTGCCCTACTTCACTTTCAGTACTTGTGAAAAACACCATGACAAAAAACAACCTGGGGAGGAAAGGGTTTATTTGGTTTCCACTTCCCCATCGCAGCTCATCATCAAGCATGGCAGAGAGCAACTCAAGCAGGAACAGAAGGAAGCCATGGGCAGGAACTTGCTGGGCTTGCTTCTGCTGATTGCTCAGCTACCCTTCTCATAGCCCGGGATCACCTGCCCAGGGATGGCACGGCCCACGTCAGGCTGGGCCCTCCTGCATGAGTTAGCAGCCGAGAAAAGACTCCCACAGACACATCTGAAGGCATTCTGATGGACGCAATGTCTCCACTCATGCTCCCTCTTCTCATGTTTGCCAAGGCGACAGCCAAGATTAGCCATAGCGTTAGCACTCTTTCAGTTCAGTGAGCAAATTCTCCTGGCCCAAGATCTGCGGGCACGCTATTCTCTGCCTGAATGAATATTCTTTTTTTCACCAACACCTCCAACTGCTGGCGTGCCCCTCCCCTCTCCTTCCCTTCCCCTCCCCTCTAATTCCATCTCTGGAGAATGTCTTCTAGGGCCACAATATTGAGTCTTCAAGTGCACAGTGAAGTAGGCTGTGTTCCATCCCTCGATCCTCCAATAAGGGCTCTTATTAAATCAATAGTGCCTTTTCTAATCAGCGGCACATGCTACTTTTTTTTTTTTTTTAAAGCTACAGCAACTGTTAGATGAATCACAGACAAGCCCTTTCTCTGGCCCTTCCACCTCAGCCAGGTCTTTTCTGCTTCTGCAATCAACCTACTCAACCCCCTGCTCATTAGGCCATTCGGGCTGTACCCTCTGACTTTTCTGTCTTCTCCGGTTGCCGCCCTATCCACAGCCACCCTCAGAAAACTCCAGTTGGGACTGGCTTCTTTACAGATCCTGCTATTCCTTCCTGGGCTCCTTAGCTCTCCTAGGTTCAAAGGGTCCAGTGGCCTTGATCAAGTGAGTGTGTCCAATCTTAACCATCTGAGCTGCCAAGTGCACACAAGTTGTGAGTGTGAGTGTGTGAGAGTGTGTGTGAGTGTGTGTGTGAGTGTGTGTGTGTGTGTGTGTGTGTGTGTGTGTGTGTGTTTCCCCAGTGTTCTAGACTGAATTATTATAGCCAAAGGGAACCATTCATCAGCTCTGACACAGCAAGAAGCTTCCTAGGCAAACAGCTTTATTGCTGCGTGAGATTAACCCAGACTGTAGTAATTTGTAACAAAGATAAGAAAATTGCACTGGTCTCTCAGAAATAAATCTGAATTCCAGAGTGGACAAAGGGGACTTCAACTTGAAATCTGCTATTTCAGATAGAATCAGATTTATAACAGCCCCTGAATAGTATAAGGAGCCAAACGCAGCTTCCGGTTGGAGGTGCCACTTCAAGACCTGCCATGATGAAATCAATTTAGCCAGACCACATAACATGCCGCAAGTCCTGGCCCCACCTCGCTTTTGTGGGAGACGGCTTGGTCTATTTGGGAAGCATTTTCCTGTCCATCTGGCATCATGAGATGAGGAGGTGTCAGGAACCAGGGGATGTGGGATTTCACGTGAGGTCGGGCAACCTGTCTCTTACCAGCTGTAAAATCTCAGAGAAGCAGAAGATAAGAGGCCCCTCCCAGAGCTGCTGTGAGGATGAAACAAGATAAGCGTGGGAAAATGGAATGCAGATGTCAGTTATTAATGAGAGCTTGTTAACCTCAAAGGTTCCATGGGCCGAGCTCCAAAAAACTGCCACTGGGCCAGGGCTTCATTTTAGTGATGGAGCTTTCTCTCCCATCACAGAAAAGGGGCCCTGTAATTATGCCCATTAACAAAGGCAGAAACTGGAGGCCAGAGAGACCATGGAACCTACCCAAGGTCACACAGTCAGTAAGTGGCAGGATATGAGTTTGGACACCTGCTCTTGGAAGCTGTATAGTGTTTTCTGTTATGTGGCAGCCACTGTGCTGGCCACCGGGACATAAAGGTGAGAGTCTTGTGGCGTCAGACCTGGCGGAGCATAGCACCTGGTGGACACACATGTCTATGAATAAGTTATAGTGCCTTTGATACAACAGCAAGTGACACTCATTATTCTAGCATGTGCCACCGGTATGGTTCTGAGAGCTCCGTGCCAATCCCATTTGGTACTTACGCAAGCAGGAGGAGGCAGACACTGCCGTTACCCAGTGTGGCTATGGGAACAGGCTCCGAGATCGCACGTGCCTCAGTAGTAGAACGAGGAGTTTAACCGAGGCTGTTTTTCCCCTGCTGCAGAAGATACCAGAGGAGACAGAGGCAGGAGGAGCCATGGGAACCAGGGCCAGCAAAGAGGCGGAAGATGTCCCAGAAGAATTAACAGCCAGAAAAAGAAGCAGAGGAAACCGAGCAAAAAAAATCTCAGATGGCCCTGCCACTAGGAGTGACCAGGTCCACCCTGAGCTGGGTGACACAGAGGGAAATGTGCAGCCATAGGGACCGGGCTGTGCAGGCGTTCATCAGGGAGACCAGGTCCCATGTCGTCATCTCTGAAGCCCCACTCAGGTCTAGTTTGAAGTGGGCACTAATTCCTCATGGAGACTCAGGCCACAGAAATTCAGACCCAGAAGAGTTCTTGAGGAGTAGGTCATCCAAGGTCTCCATCGTACAAGAAGGAAACCAAGAGCCAAAGAGGACAGAACTGGGTGAAACTGTTCAGATTCCGGGTGTCTGCGGGTCCAGACAGACCCAAACCACAGGTGCCAGGAAAGAAATCTAATCGAACCAGCTCTAGACCACAAAGAATTAAGGGAGAGGCTCCAGGCAGACACTGACGGAAGGAAGCAGCAGAGCATGGAGGATGTCACCAGATGGATCCCACTGGTTGACTTAAGCTGCAGTAAATGGAGCCCTGCCAGCCTCAGTTTCCACATCTGAAAAACCGGATAAAAGCCTCTGGCATGACGTCATCGTGAGGATTAAATGACCGCCAGGAAGAAATTGGCAGGATGTGTGACAGACACTTCACGCCTCCAACAGTGCTGACTCCGCCCCCTTCACCAACCTAGCCAATGGCCTCTGGGGCCTGTGCCACTCTCCCCAGGGAATGCTCATCGCCTCCCCTCCAGCCAGAGCCTGCTCCCCCTCCCCCAACTCAAGATCCCTATAAAACCTGGGAGGCTTCACACCGGCCCAGCCCCTTTAAGGTGGCCCAAAATGTCATCTCAGAGGAGAGAGAGGGTGGGTTGATCGAAGCTGGTCAGAACTTGGCCTTCCCTAACAGGTGTGGGCAGAACACCTGTCAGAGAGAGGCCCGCCCTTCTCTTCTCCTGACTGGAAAGGTTAGTAGACAAGCGGGGTAACCCAGCACCGCATGTCTCAATCATCGTCCTGACTCGCGGGATCCAAGGGAAACACAAGTTTCAGGGAGCTGCCCTGGGACCATGCTTTCTACACAAAGAGGGGTTGTGAGGTCCTTCAAGAAACTTGATAGGAAAGCAGCATATGCACACACACACACACACACACACATAAAAAAAAATCCCAGTGCAGAGGTGGGTCACCTGGCCAGCAACTCCCTCACAGAGTACTCACCGCCCCCCCATCATTCCTCCCCGAGGGTCCATCAAGACATCTCTTTTGTACTTTGCCCAGAAAGAAAGTAAATATTTTTCAATGAAATTCAGCAATCAATTAAACACCGTCTCTCTTTAATACGAACGTTGAACCAACAGCGACTGCACATTCCAACAAGAATATTTAAAGCAATTAAACTTTAGCTACTTTTAAAATAAATTCTTTTAAATGCTAATGACCATTGTTTTCGCACTTCATAAGTAAAATTCTGTGTCGAGCAAGGTTAGATGATTGCGATGATTTAATTGTACTTCTCAAAGAAGAGAAAATGTTAAGAAAAAAGCTAAGATGGACCTCTTACCACATCCCTACCACAAAATGTCCTGTAACAATAGCAGCATGATTTGCTGAAATTAAAATGCTATTATGGTGAAATTAGGGCTTCAATATTTTTAGCAGCCTTAATAGGCCTTGCATTTTAAGGGACATCTGATAATAGATAATTACATTTCATCTTAAAGAAACTGAGTTGTTTTCTTAAGGAAAATACTTTTCTTTCTTCCAGAGAGGTTAAAGCTGAGCCATCATTAGAAGCAGCTCTGAGCTCGAGGTTCCTGCTTCGGCTTGGGAAATAGAGATTAGCATATAAATAGCCTTCGGAGCCTGCTTGATTCCAGCTATTTTGCGTTTCAATGTGGCATCAGAATGCACTTAGCAAGAAATGTTCGAGAGGAGAAAGAGGTTTGTAATACGTCGCTTTTATAGAGGGGGGAACTTTAAGTATAAAAGATCATCCACTCTTCTGTGGGCTTTTTTTTTTTTTTTTTTTTTGTATCCTTTCAATGCCCCAATTACAGACTCCAAGGAGCCAACAGGCCCCTAGAACGGATCCTTAGTTTACACCGCAGCTTTTCTCTGGTCTGAGAAAATAAGTCCAAATGGCCTACAGGAAATAAGACAAATATTCAGGTTTCCTTCTGGGTGTGGTAAGGGTCCTGGGGGGGCACATGGTGCCCTTTATCCTCGCCCTCCTGCTACCTATCAGCAGTGGGAACATGCACGGCTCCTCCAGGTCCCATTTGCTGGAGCAATGAGGGAGACTCCTGGCTTGCTGCCGGAGGCTGGTTTCCCTCCTGGGAAATCTCCGGGACTGGGCATGGAGCCTGAGGGTCTCTCTGCTCCCTCCACATTCCCAGCTCCCAGCTCCTGCCAACACACACACACACACACACACACACACACACACACATACACACACACACACACACACACACACACACACACACACACACCCCAAGTCTTCTATTGTAAGTAAATTATTTGTAAACCTCCCACTCTTTGAGCACAGGCCACTGGCCAGCTGTAAGAAGCAAGGGGCAGCTCAGCTGTTTGCATGGGGTGGGGAGGCAGTGGGTGAATGCGGTGATTTGTCCTGAATGCTGCTCTGGGAGAGGAATGTGAGCCAAGCACCAATACCTTAGACTATTTCCTAGGGTGGCTTTCGGCCCTCTGTGAGTTCAAGGCCTGATCTACATAGCAAGTTCCAGGCCTGCCAGGGCCACATAGTGAGAAACTGTCTCAAAAAACAAACAAGCAGACAAATAGAAAGAGGGGAGAGAGGGAAGGAGAGGGAAAGAAAGGTGCTCTGGTTAGCTTTCTACCGCCATGTTAAACACTATGACCACATGCAACCAGGGGAGGAAAGGAGTTATTTCATCTTACAGCTCACGGATCACATTTCATCCCTTAGGAAAGTCAGGGCAGGAGCTCGAGACAGGAACCTGGAGGCAGGGACTGAAATAGAAGCCAAGGAGGATGTTTATTGGCTCCATCTCCATGGCTTGCCCAGCTTGCTCTCTTATACACCCCAGGACTGCTGGGAATCTCCACTCCAAGCCTGCTCTTCCCATTCCAGACCCTGCCCTTCAGAAAGCCTGCCAAGGGTCAGCTCCTCCCCAGAGACACTCAAGGCCACGCCTACAGGGTATTTAAGGGTATCCCTAGAACTGCCATCTGATTTCTCTCCTGCTGTCTTCCCTCAGAATCACCCAGGGTGCTTTGCTCATTAAACCTGGACTTTTACTTCAGCCCGATCTGATTTATTGCATCTGTGGAGAAACTTAATATCAGGGTATGGAAACCTTTCAAGGATCACCTGTCCAGGGGCACTACCCACCATGGGATGCTCCCCTACATCCATCATTGAGCAAGAGAATGCTCCCATAGACTTGCCTACAGGACAATATGTTGGAGGTATTTTCTCAGCTGAGGTTCCCTTTTCCCAAATGACCCTAGCTTGTATCAAGTTGACAAAAAAAAAAAAAATGACCAGCCCAACAAGTTACAATCAAAAAATAACAAAAAGCGACTGAAGGCAGAAAGGAACCACCCATGTGCAGATTTTACAAGCCGAGTAACTGAATAGAATGTCAAGACTATGGAGAGTTTGAATGCTTCAAATCCGGAGCCAAGTTATCTTGGGCTATTTCCAGGTGCTTTGAAAAACCATTCATTCTCTACCTCTGTGTCATCCTTCTGACTGTCAAAGCCTTTAAGATGTATCTTAGCCATGTCCACTGGCTTTCACCGATGGAAAAGCTAAGGATGCCGGGAGCATCTTAAACCTACAGCTAAGGATGCCGTCAGCATCTTAAACCTACGGCAGAGGTCTCCCTGCTTTGCTGAGAACCACCACCTGCAGTCTCCACTAATGTATTTGATAAGACTTTCTTTGTTCTGTAACTAATAAAATGTCATATGACCACTTCCACGGTAGAACGCGTGTTTTAGCTAGGGCCACTCACACTCGGGTAAAAAAAAAAAAATAAACTGTCTCTTATTCCTTTTGAGGTGAGAGCTGTGTTTTGCATCAACCTAAATTTATTTGATCATAGTTTTGATATGACACTGGACCCTTCAGATTGAAGGCAAGGCTCAAAGAGGCAGGGTGAAGGCTTCAGTTTGATGAGGCATATGAAATATGATTGGACAAAAGGGGTGTTAGTAAAAGAGGGGACCTGTCTGTCCAGACGCTTCTTGGCCCCTCAGTAGTTGCGGTATTTTTTTTTGAAGATTTATGTATTTTTACGTGTATGAATATTTCCCTAATGTATGTGTGTGCACCACATGTGTGCAGTTCCTGAAGAGCCAAAAGAGGCATTCAATCTTCTGGAGCAAGAGTCACAGACAGATGTGCCACCGTGTGGGTGCTGGAAACTGAACTTGGGTCCTTCATGGGAACAGTAGATGCTCTTAGCCATCTCTCCAATCTCCTTGTTGTAGCATTTCTTCCTCCATGACGTGTGGCAGGGCTCTGCAGTGAGGATCTTAATTCCTCTAAGGCCCAGCTCTTACACAGAGAGGCACGTAAAAGAGTGTATTTTTAGGGTCCATGGCTGGCTTTGGGGAATGTGGTTCTGCTCCTATTGAGACAGGAGTTAGCTCTTCTTAGATGCTAATGGGCAGGGCCCCTGGTGGGTCATGAGCTGGCCACACCTGACCACTCCCCTGACTGGACAAGTAACAGATGAAGACCTCTCAGAGGGGCCCGGAGAGTGTTCAGAGTGCATGGGCCGCCTTACCAGCAGAGCCCAGGATGGGCTTGACAATGACAAGTCCCCAAAAAGACAGCCTCAGTCTGCATCCGGTTCCCAACCTAAGACCCACAAAAGGTCACTGGGCATGTCAGCACAGAGCCATTCTTTCCTTAGAGCCTTTTTTAAAAAGTTCTTAACAATTCCCCATTCACTCGGCTCACTCAGTGGAGTTTTCTTATTTTTCTTTGGAAAAGACAACGAACTCACAAGCCACTGTGTCAGAGTGGCTTTGGGGACCCTCAGTCACCCTAGCTCCCTGAGTTGAGCTCACGGATTTGAGAACGGCTCAACCACTCTCAGACAACCCCACCATTGTGACTCACCTTGGGGACAGTAATTACAGTGTCTTTGCTTGCTTCAGGTGAGGACAAGGGTGTGAGATGGGAGAGCCAGAGAGAAGCTTTGCTTCTGAGGCTTCCACTCCAGGGTGTCACCTTTTGAGCCCCCATAGAGACCTGACCCGCCTGCCCTAAGCTGGAGTCCCCTCACTGTCAACAGAGGAACTGTAAACCCTTCCCTGTGGGCACATGGGCTACGATAGGAAGAAAGCAGAAGTGGAAGTGGAGGAGCCTTGTGCGTTCTTTGAAGCTGGTGAGCCAAAGCAGACTGCACAGCTGAGCAAGCATGCGTGCCCGGACTATTTGAAGAGAACGAGGCTGGGGCTAAGGAATGGTCCAAAGTCTCACCCTGACTTGTTACAGCCCCTCAAAGCCATCTTCCATCCCCAGATCCAGCCAGCTCTTCACTCAGATCCCTGAGGCTCCTGTTGCAGCGTATGCTAGAAAGGCCTTCAGGAACCAGATAGTGCGGGACACTTGTCCACTTCCTGTCCCTTAAGCTGTATTGAGAGGAAGTAAGCATCACACTGGGGTAGGACTCAGAAAATGGTATCAAAAATAAGTCCTGGAGAACCAAGGGTACAGCATGGGAAGAAGAGCCTCCTCTAACTACCTACTGTCTGTCTAATTTACAGGTCTGCACTTCTAGGAGACACTGGATTTGGGGAGTCCCTCCCCAGATTGCTCTCATCCACTAGAAAGGACACCCCTGTTCTCACCCCCAAAGCCTACTTGCTCTTTTTCCTAAATTGCTACATCCTCACTTCTGTCTGTCTGAGTTACTTCTCCACGACTGGGATAAGACACTGTGACCAACAGGCTTACAGTTTCAGAGGGTTAGAGTCCGTGACCATCATGACATGGAGCATGGCAGCAGGCAGGCATGGCACTGGAGCTGTAGTTCAGAGTTCACATTGCATCCACAAGTACGAGGTAAATAGAGAGATGCTGGGAATAGCATTGAGTCTTTTGAGACATCAAAGCCTACCCCCAGTGACATGCCTCCTCCAAGGCCACACCTCTTAATTCTTCCCAAACTGCTCCATGTAGTCAGAAGTTTTCCTCTGTCCCATCTGGTCCCGCAGCTGCTCAGACCCAAGTAAACATATAGAATTTTATATTAATTACGAACTGGATGGCGTATGGCTCAATCTTCTTGTTAGCTAGCTCTTATAACTGAATGGTATGTCCCATTAAGCTCTCAAATACTGAACCAACAGAGGGAAAAGGGGTTCTTTTGCTCTAACCTGGGGTGTTAGACTGCTGGCACCATGTCCCTTCCCACCTATCTCTCCCAGGCAGCCTCCCACACCCAAACACAGCATCCTTCACCATGGGAAAGTGCTCTGCTAAGCATGGTCTCTATGAAAGTGGCCCCAGAATCTGCAGAATCTCTTCCATCCTGCAGACTCCACGAGTAACCACCGTCACCATGAGAAGGTCACTTTCACTTCCACAGGAGCTCTGGGAGACCCAGGAGGTCTGGTCTGGCTGTGATGGGTGTGTCTCCCCGGATTTGGCTCTGGGCATAAAGACTTTCCACCACAAACAACTAAGCTCCATCAGGAAAACTGAAGTAAGTTGGGTGATTGTAGTAGTTTGAATGTAATTGGCCCTATAATCTCACAGGGAATGGCACCATTAGGAGGTGTGGATTTGCTGGAGTGAGTATGACTTTGTTGGAGGAAGTGTGTCACTGTGGGGGCGGGTTTTGAGGTGTCCTATGCTCAGGATACCGCCCCCCAGTGTGTTAGTTGACTTCCTGTTGCCTGCAAGATAAGATGTAGCACTCTCAACTCCAGCACCATGTCTGTCTGCACACCGCCATGCTCCTCATCATGATGATAATGGACTGAACCTCTGAAACGGTAAGTGAGCCACCGCAATTAAATGTTTTCCTTATAAGAGTTGCCGTGGTCATGGTGTCTCTTCGCAGCAATAGAAACCCTAAGACAAGGATGTACCAGCAAGGTAGCAGGGGATAGTGGACTCAGCCAAGATTCTGAGTATCGCTCTGCTGATCCTAGTTGGACAATACCCACCTAAAATCAATCAAACAGAATCCCCCTAAACCTAAGCCAAAATAAATGGCTGTGTCGGGTACGTGTGTGTGTGTGTGTGTGTGTGTGTGTGTGTGTGTGTGTGTGTGTTCATGTGTCCCTTGCCACACACATTCTTAGGATGTAGACACGAAAAGCACTGCTTTCTAAAGCTCTTTCTAAAGTGTAGAGATCATTTCATCCTTAGGCACTTCAGGTTCTTTTACTCCATCTCTGTTAGACACACAGTCAAGGTTACAGAACACCCTGAGTCTGTCACCCGGGATACTCTTACACAGTGGTAGATGGAGAGCCTCAAGGGCACAGAAGCTTGTCTCGGGGTTTTAAACATCACCGCTGACACAGCCCACTCACTCAAGGTAAGACCTGTGCCTACAGAAAAGCACCTTTGATTTGGCTGTAATTGATTCAATTCATGTGCTAGCACTCTCTTATTGCCCCAATATTTTCAAGCTGCAGCTTGGTAGATCTCTGCTCAAAAAAAAAGGGGGGGTGGGACAAATTGGTGGTCACATAATAATGTGAATGTTCTGCAAAGATAAAACTTTCAAAACATAAGTGCAGAGAAGTCGGGTAAGAGGCCAGATGCCCCAGAGGTTGTAAGTGATGGTTTTTCACTGAGAACCCAGCTCAGGACCTGCTGTGGAGGCAGCTCAAACACACATCTGGTCATCCCTCCTAACCGACTCTTAAAGAAACGCTCTACCCAAACTCTCCATTCACAGCCCAAGGACCGCTGCCACGTCAACCCTTCTCCCTTTCAATCTTTACACTGAGAAGTTTTCATTCACTTTATTGAACTCCTCCTTTTTTTCCCCTGGTGCTTTCCAGGGTGGCAGCTGGCCAAGACATTTCTGCCATTCTAAACTGTCATGAAAATCATTCCCTAGTGCTCCCGTCAAATTCGATGATTCTGTCACCCTCAATGAAGGACCGAACTCCACAGCCTCCTCGGGAAACCAGGGATCCAGCAACCTGTCAGTACAGGTGGAAAAGTCTCCCAGTCAAGACATCCAGAAAGGGGCTGCTGACTCACCTCTCCAGTTTCCCACCTGCAGCATGGCACCTGGCATGGTCATCAGCTCATGTGGTGAAACCATCACCCCATCTCTCTCCTCTACCCACCATGGCCTGTCTATCAGCTTGTTCTCTCCACTCAGCTTCCCAACCCACCCCTTCCCCACTGCTCCCACCAAGTCCAAACAATTGTCACCTCCTACCCCACGGATTACCTGGTCCACCTCTTTTCTCCTACTCAGCCCTGGTCTAACACATTTTCCACAACTCAGTCAGGCCAGTCCACCATGGAGAAACATCCTGTCTACTGCTCCCATGCTCAGAACCCTCCCTACCAGAACTCAAGCTGAGACCCAATTTTTCAGTCCACCACTGTTTCCCTAACACTTACAGCACAGCCCTGCATAGGCTAGGTACCCGGTGAGCACTGGTTACATGAAGGAATCAAGTATAATAACTTTAATTGTAGACAATGAAAATCATCTGTTACACATGCAAAAATGGCCCTACATCTTTTTTAGTTGTGGGTTGATTGTTTGCTTGCTTGTAATTCTAACGTTAGAGTTCTCCTTCATCTGAGATATCAGCCTGTCCAGACTCAAAGCAATTCCTCTTCCTCCAGCATCAGAGACAAAATAAAAGGCTTTGTGACCTGCATGCACTGAGGCACCACACCAGCTCTGTGGCCTGAGAACAGGAGACTGCAGTGATTGAACTGGACATTTTCCATCTCTGTTATTTTAATTATAAACACAAACTATTTGGGGGTTCAAAAAATCAAATGGAAATCTGCCTATCAATTTCACAATTAACATCTCATTCCAAGAGACCAATCAACTCAGATAAGGGCCAGTGACCTTAATCTTTCCCCAAATTCCTCTCATTAGTGGAAAAATCTCCACACTATGAAATATCTGGGTTAGCCCCATGACAGTGTCAATGATGCCACTGCTGCATCTAAATAAGTCCAGGGATCTGGGTGACCTTTGTGTCACGGTTTGTATGGGTGGAAGCGAGAAGGCAAAAGCTGTGCCAATCGAATGGCAGAGGTCACAGGGCCACCTTAATTCTTCATTTATTTGTCCAAGACTGTGGAAAGATGTACAGTCATGAGGGAACTTATTTCACCACTGATTAGTAAAGATTAACCCAGAAGGGGAGGAAAGCCCAAAGCCAAAGGCAGCGAATTTAATCAGTAAGTTCTGTGGAAAATTCAATTGGAAAGAAAAATTCATTGTGATTTTTGATTGTGTTTTAAAGGTTTACTTTACCATTGTTTTTAATTGTGGGCTGCATATGGGTATCGTATTTAGAGTTACTACTGCTGTAATGAAACACCATGACCAAAGCAAGGTGGAGAGGAAAGGGTTTATTTGGCATATGCTTCATCACTGAAGGAAGTCAGAGCAGGAACTCAAACAGGGCAGGAACCTGGAGGCAGGAGCTGGTGCAGAGACCATGGAGGAGGGCTGCTTGCTGGCTTGCTCCTTATAGCTTGCTCAGCCTGCTTTCTTATAGAAGCCAGGACCGTGGGCCTAGGGACGGCACTACCCACCATGGGCTGGGCCCTCCCCATGGATCACTAAGAAAATGCCCTACAGGTTTGCCTACAGCCTGGTCTTATGGAGGCGTTTTCTCAATTGAGGCTCCTTCCTCTCTGATGACACTGGTTTGTATCAAGTTGATATAAAACTAGCCATCACAGTGGGTATCCACGCATGAGCGCCAATGCCTGCCAAGTCCAGAAGAGTCAGACCCCCCTGGAGCCAGAGTTACAGGCAGCTGTGAGCCACCTGATAGGGTGCTGGGAATCAAACTCAGCTCCTCTGCAAGAGCAGAGCTGCTCTTCATCACTGAGCCATCTCTCCAGTCTCGGGGAATGCTTTCCTCCTCTGGAGAGGGTCTTACTATGTAGCCCTGGCTGACCTGGAACCCATCATGTAGACCTTGAACTCTCAGAGACCTTCCTGCCTCTGCCTCCTTGAGTATGGGATTTAAAGTGTGGGACTTTTTAAAGAAGGTTGGAAAAAGGGCTGGCATGCAGTTGATAAAGTACATGGGGGACTAGTTCAAGAAGCTTTATTTAAAAATAGCTAGCCTCCCTAGCATTGAAGAGGCTGAGACAGGAGATTCGCTGGGGCTTACTGGCCTACCAGTCTAGCCTAAGTGTTAACTTCAGGCCAGTAAGAGAGCCTGTCTCAAAGGAAATAGACATATTACTGAAGATGACTCCTGTGTGTTGTCCCTCAAGCTCCACATGTACCCCCCTACACATGTACCCACACCCCTACACATGTACCCACACACATACACACATGCACCTCCTACACGAACACCCACCCACAGACATAAAGACATACACATCCTTACACAAGCTCCCCACACATACACACATGCACAGCCCTACACAAGCACCCTCCATACACATACATGCACACTCCTACACAAGCACCCACACACATACACATACATACACATGTCACCCATACGCTGTGACAGGAGCCTCAGGGATCTGAGCGAAGAGCTGGCTGGATCTGGGGATGGAAGATGGCTTTGGGGGGCTGTAACGAGTCAGGGTGAGACTTTGGACCATTCCTTAAGCCCAGCCTCGTTCTCTTCAAATAGTCCGGGCAGGCATGCTTGCTCAACTATGCAGATGTACCCACAGGTACCAACCCACCATTAGGATCAGAAAAACAATTTTTTGCTAAGGGACTCATCGACAGATTTGTGGGCAGTCCATTTTGGAGGCCACTTGGGGTACACAGGATGCTGCAACAACCATTAAAACATCTCACTGCCCGATGGGCACTCCCTGTCTCGCCCCCCCTGACTCCATCGGTAGACTCAGCTTATGCCGCTCCCTCCACATCTTCTCTGTGATCTCTGACTATCCCTCAGCCTGCTGCGGGGACAACTGAGTGGCCCAAGCTCTGAAGCTACGGGGAACAGAAACCCACAGAAGCTGAACTGGATTAAGAGGATTTAGAACTATTCCCCAGAACTCAAGAGCAAAACCAACAGGAGGCCTCCAGGAAGGACCTGCTTCTCTCTTTTCTGTTCTGCTCCATACCAAATCTCCACTGTTTTGGCCTCAGGCTATCTCAGAGGACACTCAGTCCTAGTCTCCCAGAACGCCATAGTCTCCTGGTCTCCAGCTAATGGCTTGCAAACGGACACTTCCAGGTCCAAGTTCAATCCCCTGTAAATATATCTAAACTGGGACACTCTCACCATACATTGGTTCAAGCCTCTAGCCAGGTTCATGCACATGGCCTTCCTGCCCCCTCCCTTCCCGAGTCTGTCTATGTCTCTGCCCTTCCTCCCTGAGCCAGGCTTCTGCCTGCAGGCAGTCTCCTGCTCCTCTGCCTGCCTGTATCTAATGCTTCCTTCCAACCGCTCTCCCAGTCTCCCGACTTGTTGCTTCCTTGGATGCCTTTCCTTCCCCGATGCTTGGTCTGGCCGCACTGGTGCTCATGCCCAGACATGGCTGTTCGCTCCTGCAACAGCCTGGGAGACCCACAGCTTAAGCCGCGACCGGCTGTGTTCTCCACATAGCTCTTGCCCCTCTGACAACTGCCCCCTTTGGTTCTCCACCCCGTACTGTCCTAAAATTCTACTGGCCCGCTCCGCCCTTAAATCTGTTCTTCTACAATATGCCGCCACACCTTCCTCTCCCCTAAAAATTTCTTTTTCCAAAGTTCTCAACTTGCTGTTCTGATTCACTTTCCCTCCGCAGTGCCTTCTCTGGGCAGTGGGCTGCCCCAATCTGATGGGAGCTGCGTCATGGCCAGGAAGCGTATTTCATTCCTGTGCCGCTTTATACTGTAAACTCCCATTTTAGGATTTTAAGTTGGTCATCTGACACGGTTTCCCGGGGAAGAGTTTGTAGGTCTTTCTGTTAAAAATCCTGTCTTCTTTCTGTGTATGGGTGGAATTGTATAAATGTGTGGCCACTCATGCTTGTTTTAACTTGGCTTGGATGTCTGGATTTGCATGTTGTGTGTCTTGCTTATAGCTTAGCTGATTATTACAACTAGCTGCCCGGGCTCGGGATTTGCCGCTGGGCTTTGCTGAATCTGATGATATACCTAACAGATCTTGTTCCCCGGGTCAAAGACTTTTAGAGATCTGAGAGTATGGCATTTGATATAAAAGCTTTTTATGATAGAGAGACATGTCAGCTCCTGGCCATCTGGAGGCTTGCTTCGGGTGTGGCAGGGCCAGCCACACAGTGAAGAGCTGCCTTACACTGCTGCCGAGACCCTGTCCAGACTGTGAATAAGTGGAGCAATGGGGGATCGATGGCCCCATGCTGCAAGGTCAAGGTGGGTCAGTCTCCCCAAATTCCTACTACCCAGAAAAATCCATCCGATCTTCTGGGCGTGGCTTCTGTCCCCCAGCAATCACAGAGAGACTTGGGACTGACAGCAGGAAAATCGGCTCACTTCTGCTCATTTACCCATCCTTCTCAGATCTGAGGGTGTTTGATTACCGGGTATTAACAGACTTGCCAGTTTTACAGCTCTCTCCTGACCCCAAGGCCTCATTCACAGACCCCATACAGGATAGTCTTTTGTTATGACACCAAGATGTAAATCTGTTCCAGCTGCTTTACACACTTACAGGTTCCTGCACAGGTCCACCCCTCCTGCCAGACTCATGCCAAGGCCAATCCACAGGGGTTCCTCCAGGTACACTACCAGTCCCTGCACCAGCTCTGAGGATGGCAACCAGGCAGGCAGGTTGGATGCACTCCCAACCTCCGGGGAACAGCAGATGTGATGGCCCAGCAACCTGCCTTCTCCGCCTCCTGAAGAAACTGGTGCCTGAGGTCCCCAGGATGACAGCTAACCGGATGCTCCTCCACTCACCCCTCCTGCTGAATGTGAACCCACCGACGCCTCACTTCCTCTGCCCCATGTTGCCCCATGCCCGCAGGAAATAGCCAGACTTGAACCGGAACCCCTATACCCAAGGAGTCTGGTGGAAGCTCCACCTCAGCCCCTGGCACCCATATACCCAAAGAGTCTGGAAGGTTCTGGTGGAAGGTCCACCTCAACTCCCCTCCCCCATCTCTCTCCCAAACCCACCCCCTCAAAGCCCACCAAACAGCAGCCCCTCCCTGGGGCTGAACAAGACCACACCTCCAGGGTACTTAGGCCTGGTAGCCATATTTGCCATGTGACCCTTCCTTCCTCTATGACCCTTCCTCTGTGACTCTTTCCCTGCCTTCACATGGGTCACCCAGGATTGCTTTGCTCATTAAACCTGGATTTATTAATTCGGTTTGATTGGCTTATTACATCAGCAGCGGTGAGAACCCAGCAACCCGGGATTTAAAACTTATCTGTGATGTCTTCACTCGGGGTCAGAAACAGACTCAGAGCCTGTTCTTTTGACCAGTGAAGAGAGGCCCCACTTTAGTTCCTGGTTCCACAGGCTGCTGGTCTGGGGGAGGGGTCAATCACCAGTGACTTTCCAACCTGGTCAACCCACCTCCTTAGGGTGACAGGAGAGCACCCAGTAGGAAGGGGAGCCTGCAGCTGCCCCACACCTCGGGAGAGGAGCCATGGCTGCATTGTCACGCTGCTGACCACAATCTGCAACTCTCTTAGTGACCACCTCCCTCCGCCACGCAGCTTGACTCTCCACAAGATCAGGCCCGACACTGCTTCTGTTTCCCTCATCTTCTCGGCCCTAAGCTGTGTGCATCATGGACATCCATCTAAGAATGATGACTGGGGGAGGCAGTGTGGCTCGGTGGTTAAAAGCACTGGCTGCTCTGGCAGAGGACCCAGGTTCGATCTCTAGACCCACATAAGTCAGGTGTGGTAACACATGCCTGTAATTCTAGCAATTGGGGGAATGGAGACAGGAGGATCATTCTCAGCTACGTGCAGGTTCAAAGCCACCCTAGCATACCACACACACACACACACACACCAGATGCATGCACAAATAGAGGAGGCCAGTATGTCTGGTCAGATGGTTCAGTTCATGAGCTGTTTCAGAGGACAGAAGAATCTTTCAGAAAGACAAGACAGAAGGCACTCCTGGTAGATGGAATGACAGGAAAAAGATTACCAGTCAGGAAGGAGCCTGAGGCACAGCTCAGTGGGAGAGCCGTTGCCCAGCATTCTCAAAGCCCTAGGTTTGATCCCAGCACTGAAAAAGTGTTCAGAAGGAAGCAGGATCAGCAGAAATACAGACTTCACCTCCCCAGCGACTGTGAGTTTCTGCTCTGCCTGGCCCACAGCTGCTAGGACTCCCCGGTGCCTGACCAACGTTCAGCAGATTTGCTCAGAGAATAAACTCAGGAAAGACTGACTGGCAAACAAGAGCGGGTCAGCTACTGGGTACGTCCCACAGCAGTGGGGTGCCAGGCAGAGTCCTTGGAGGATTTCTAGATCCTTGCTGCATCTTTAGCCTACCTCCATAACATGCAGACAGCACCCAAACATCTTTTATACCCAGTTCAACCTTCCTCACAGGCCTAGGCTCCATGTAGTGCCAGCTCTCTATCCCTGCTACTGATCTGGACTGGAATTGATGGAAATGGAAGACCAAAGGCCTTCTACTCCAGAAACTGCCCGGCATGCAGACCCAAGAGCTGGGGAATACCAGGAGAACGCTTCTGGCAAGGCTCAGGTAGAACGGGGTAGGGGTCTCTGCACAGAGCTTCCTCAATGGGCACTGGAGAGACAGCTCGGCGGTTAAGAGTGCTTGCTGATCTTGAAGAGGACCCAAGTTCAGTTCCCTGAACCCACATTTCCTGTAACACCAGCTCCTGAAGATCCAACTGCCTCTTCTGGCCTCCATAAGCACCATTTTGTTTTGTTTTATTTTGGTGATAAGGTGTCATGTAGCAGAGGCTGGCCTCAAACTCAGTATGTAGCTGAGGATGGCTTTGAACTCGGATCCTCCTGCCTCTACCTTTGGAATGCTGGGATCACAAGCATGCACCATACCCAGTTTATGTGGTTCTGAGGCTTGAATGCAAGGTTTCTTAACTAGCATATCATCCCCAGCCCTATTCATGACAATTTTTTAAAGAGTTGTTTTTTGTTTTATTTTTGTTTTTTACAGTTATTAGTGAATAGATATTTGTCTCAGAGTTTCTATGATTGCAATGAAACCCTCCTTTCAGATAACTCTAGCTTGTGTCAAGTTGACACAAGACTAGCTAGCACACTGAACCCTTGTCAACTTGAAACACAAACATCACTATTAAGCCACAACCCTTCCTTTCTTGCTCATCCCCAAGATCTCACATTACAAACACAAGTAATTTTAAAAGTCCTATAGTCTTTACAAATTCAAACACATTAAAATCTCAGCCCCTCTAAAATAGCCAATCTGTTTTCAAATCCAAAGTCTTTTAAAATTCAGTTTTTCAACTGTGGGAATTCATTAAATGCCTTTTTCAAGACAGAAGTACCAGGGCACAATCACAATCTGAACCAAGCAAAACCAAATTCCAACAGTATAAATAACTCGATGTGCAATTATCTGGGATTCACTCATGATTTTCTGGGTTCCCCCAAGGGCCTGGGTCACTTCTCCAGCTCCACCCTCTGGGGCACACACAGCTCTTCTTCTAGGCTCTGGCTGGCTCCATCCGCCACTGCTGCTGCTGCTGCTGTTGCTGTTCTTGGTGGTTGCCTATGGTAGTGGCATCTCCAAAATGCTGGGGTTTTCTGTTACAACTGGCCTTCGCTTTCACCAATAGCCTCTCGTAGGCTCTCTTCATGGTGCCAAGCCTCAACTTTTCTGCCTGACCCTCAGTCCTGGGCCTTTAACTGCCACTGAGGCTGCATCTTCACCAATGGCCTCTCCTGGCCTCTCACAGTGCCAAGCCTCAGGTGCTCTCCATGACTCCTTCCTGCCTTCAAAACCAGTACCACCTGGGTGACTCTTAGGCTACCAAGTTTGGCTGCCAGCACAAGGCACAACCTTGGCCACTTCTGGAACACAGCTGTGTGTGTGCTGATTCTGAACAAACACTTTCCAGAAGATTTCACCTCAATGATACTGGCCTCTTCTCAATCACTGCTAATTTTTTTTTTTTAGCTCCTGCCTGTTGCGGGCCGCAGGAATATATCATAAGAACTCAGCTGGTTATGGCAAAGTCACTACCTGGAGGGATCATGGAATTCCTCCAGAGGAAGCCAAATCCCAAGGAGTTTTTGGTGTTACTTGGCTTGTTATATATCAGCTGTATTCTGTTATGAAAATCATGTGTGCCTTCATAGCTTTCCCAATTGACTTTTCCCTAAGAAGGACTAACAGTGTAGACTGAGCACTCTCTGGACATACACATTCCAGGTAATTTGGAGAACAGCCTCAGGGAAAGGCTTTCTCTGGAATCAGATATCTCCCTTGGCCACTTTCAAGGACTACAGGAAACACCACTCAGGTGGGCGCCCATTGTTAGTCCCAGGTGGACTAACAATAATAACAACCCACAGGCGAGTCTCCTGACTTAAGGTAAATTCCACAAGGGGACACCGCCTAGGTCAGGTAGACATTAAGTAATAGCTTTACACAATTTAGCTCAGACCCCTCCTTTCTTACAGCCTTACTAACTTTATAGACCTCTAACTACTTACCTAACCACTTCTAGGAATTTTTAGATAACCTTCTGTGCTAACAGCTATGCTCAGCCAGAACTCCCAGTTCAAGTCTCCCTGTAATTATCATTATTGGTAGCATCCGGCCAGGTCCATCACCGGATGGAGGAAAGTACCTTATCAGAGATACCTCTGTACTCTCTAAGAACAGACTTAAGCATCCAGGTTACCTGTTTGAGAAGGCCTGGCGGATGTGTCAATTTAGCCTATTCTTATCACCCCTCCATTTGACCCTGGAAGCCTGGCTTTGCACTGCTAAGGAAATACTGCTTGTAAGTATATATATACCAGAACTCCCAGGGCAGGGGAGGACAGAGAAGAGAGAAGAGAATGGAAGAACTAGATGGGTAAGAACTTGAGAGGAACGAACTGAGATGGGGAAGAACTAGATTGAAGAGCTAAAAGAGAGGACTAGAGGAACGAGATGGAAGATGAGGAAGAGCCAGATGGGGAAGAACAAGATGAGGAAGAGCCAGATGAGAGAGAAGGAGACAGGAGAGGAGCTGATAAGGGAAAGAACAAGATGGATGAGAACCTAGAAGGGGCAGAACTATTTGAAGGAATTAAGATAGAACATAGAGGGGACAGTAGATAAATATAGAAAAATCAGGCAAGAAAGGAGCTAGACATGAGAACAGAACTAAAGCTGTGTATAAAGGATGTTATGCCAGAGGAATTAAAGCGAATAGACCAACGAACTCTGCGTGCGTAGACTGATTTACCGACCCTAAAGAATAGATCCTCAGCTGGTTGATAGAGCCTTCCGCGGACCCTGGGAGGGGACTATCGAGGGGCTGGACTCCCATAGTCCTCGATACCTGCCAGCCAGAATCAATTGTCTCAATAATACAAGAGTTTCACTTCAATATTGCCAATCATGGCTGACTCTTCAGCCCCGATGACCAGAATGACAGAATCTCACTTCAAAATAGCAAATGGTACTGATAGAATTTTTAACTTCCCTCTGAAACCTCACAAGCCAGGCCTCCATCTCCTGCACTGCTCTTAATATTCTTATCTTCCAGGCTCCCACAGAACATTCCACTGAGCTCTCAACACTCAATGGCTTTTCTAGCCCAAAGTTCCAAAGTCCTTCCACAATCCTCCCCAAAACATGGTCAGGTCTGTCATGGCAACATTCTACTCCTAATGCATATTTGTCTTAGTCAGGGTTTCTATTATTGCAATGAAACACTATGACTAGAAAGCAAGTTGCAGAGGAAAGTCTTTATCCACCTCACAGTTCATCATTGAAGGAAGTCAGGACAAGAACTCAAATAGTCAGGATCCTGGAGGCAGGAGCTTATGTAGAAGCAATGGAGGAATGCTGCCTACTGACTTGCTCCCCGTGGCTTGCTCAGCCTGCTTTCTTATAGAACCAGGACCACCAGGCAGGGGTGGCACCACCAGCAATGGGCTGGGCTTTCCCCCATTGATTACTGATTGAGAAAATGCCTTACCGCTGGATCTTATGAAGTCACTTTCTTAACTGAGGTTCCATCCTTTCAGATGACTCTAGTTTGTGTCAAGTTGACATCAGACTAGCCAGCACAATGCTACATTTTAACAGGAGTTTCTGATTATTATTGTCTTGCTTCTTTATTTATAAGCTAAAAAACAGAGCTGAATTCAAGCACATGAATCACTTCAAATAGAAATTCTACACAGAGATGATAAAGGAATCAGGACACAGCCTGGTGGTGTCTATACTCAGGGAAATTCTGGCCTTCAACCTTCTCTGCGAACATTATTCACACCTCCCATTCATTGGGGCAGTCACCATGAAGTGAGACATACAGCCCAAGGGGCACCAGTTAACTCTCAGCTATTCCAAGCCTTTGGGTTGGCCTGAAGATTTTCCATGGTCCTGTCACTCAGTGTGCAGCTATAAAATAAATCTTGATAAAGATTTCTCTAGACATAATCCATTTTGACTAAATCAAGTACTGTAAAGAAGAAAGGGAAATTCATGTTTTGTTAAAAAAAAATCACCACACAATAGCATAAATAAATAAGTTTTCTTGTCTTTACAGTTACCTGCATTAGACTGTAGACACTTCACGATACCAAGGCACTCTGCCCACACACACTGTTAGCAGCTGTATACCACCTCATGCAACTCCGCTAGGTTAAGTTAGCCATTAGCCCTCTCCCTTTGTGGCAGGCAGACCTGTGATAATGAACAACCCTCTCCATGAAGTAGCTTCCATAATCAAGCTAACTAGCATGGAAGGATTCTAGGTGTGATGATCAATCTCACTGTCCACTAGACTGCATTTCAGAATCATCTAGAAGGAGTCTCTAAGGGTATGTGGTGGTTTGAAAGAAAATGCCCCCCCACAGGAAGTGGCACTATTAGATGTGACCTTGTTGGAGGAAGTGTGTCACTGTAGGGGCGGGCTTTGAGGTCTCTTTTGCTCAAGCTTTGCTCAGTATGACAGTTCACTTCCTGTTGCCTTCTGACCCAGATGTAGCCAGCACTGTCTCCGCCTGCACGCCGCCATGCTCCCCGCCACAGTGATTGTGGACTGAACCTCATGTTTTCCTTATAAGAGTGGCCATGGCCATGGTGTCTCTTCATAGCAATAGAAACCCTAACTAAGACAGGGCATTTCCACAAAGATTTGACTGAGGTGAGATCTACCCAGACTGTAGACAGTACCATTCCCTGAGCTGGGGTCCAGACTGAATAAAAATTAGAAGGTGAGATGAGCAACAATATTCATCTCTCCCTGATTCCTGAATACAAGTGCAAGGTGACCAGTTGTCTCACGCTCCTGCAGCGGCACCTTCCTCGCCATGAACTGTACCCTCAAAGCATGAATCAAAACAAATCCTTTCTTTCTTACGTTGACTTTTGTCAGGAACTTTGTCATTAATAAACTAGGAGAAGCCGTAAGGAAGATAATGAACACATCTGAGCTCAGTGTCTAGAATAAAGATACTGCCTTTGTGCCCTGTGTAGATTGCGATGCAAACTGAACCCGGGCCTTCCGGCTGCCATGCAGTTTGGAATGCTACATCATGTCTCAGTGCAGGGCTGGCATCTACACCTGTCAGCCTGGTAGGAAAGGCATTTCCACGGCTCAGCTGACACAGGGAAATTCCTGCACACCTCACAAAGGACTCTGCATCAGGGCTCCTTCCTCAGATAATTGAAGCCAAGTGTAGCTGACTTTAGCAGCACACAGAGACTGACAGCTGCCAGCCTAAAGTCAAGAAGCAGGTTCACAAACAAGCAGCAACAGGTCAGAAGCGTTTGGGGGAGAGCACCACCTCCCCATGCACGCTCCACGGCCACTTCAAATTCTATTTGCTGTTTATTTTAGTTTTTATGTGTGTGTACATGGGTATGGAAGCCAATGTACAATTTCCAGGATTATCCTCAGGAGGGCTGCCTACTTCCTGAAAAACAGGGTCTGTCATTGGCCCGAAGTTGACCCGCACTGGGACTACAGTGTGCACCATCATACCTGGCACTTTTGGATGGGTGCTGGGAGTCAAATTCAGAGCTTCTCATTTACGAAGCAAGCCCTTTGCCCCTCCCCACCCCAGACAACCGGGATGAATTCTAATCTGCCCCTGCTTTGTGTGTCCAGAACCACGGCACAAGGCAAGGGTGCCTGACCGGCTGAGCAGGGACGATGAGTCCATGCATGCGGGTACCTGACCTTCTCCATCTGTGTTTGGGAGGCAGAGCATCCCTCTTACCTACCCACAGATAACAGATTTGTATTCTAGACAATCCTAGAAGGAACAATATGTGTGAATGCCTATGGCCTCACCATCTTGACTCTAAGACAATCGCAGGGCATGTTACCCTCCGTCTTAGCAAGGAAACCGAGGCTTAGTGAGGGCAACTAGCTTCCTAAACCCATGTCAGAGATAGAGCTGAGTTCTTGTGGCCCCTCAGTACTCACCACTCATGGTCCAGTGTGTGCACTGTGGATAGGGAGGTCTCTCATTTGATCACGGACTAACTGGAAGAGGCTGTGCCCCCACCGTCCATCACAAGACTGTTCACACTGCTCCCCGGCACGTTGTCTTGTCTTTTTATTGTTGTAACCATTTTTGGTTCCTGAAGAAAAGGCTGAGCAGTGAGCCCATCTGTTCTGCCATTCAATGTGTCAAATTAGTGCATGGACATAAATGCAGTGGATTAAGAACCTGATCCTTGCAGCAGAGGGTCAGGTACCCACATGCACAGACTCATCGTCCCTGCTCAGCAGGTCAGGCACCCTTGCCTTGTGCCGTGATTCCGGATACACAAAGCAGGGGAGGATTAGAATTCATCCCGGTTGTCTGGGGTGGGGAGGGGCAAAGGGCTTTGTAAATGGGAAGCTCTGAATTTGACTCCCAGCACCCATCCAAAAGTGCCAGGTATGATAGTGTACACTGTAGTCCCAGTGCGGGTCAACTTCGGGCCAATGACAGACCCTGTTTTTTAGGAGGTAGGCAACCTTCCTGAGGATAATCCCTTAATGGTAATTGATCTTAACTGCATGTATTAGAAAGACTGTCTGGAAACACAGCTTGGAAATTCATGGGGAACAAAGGTTTTTGTTGGATTGTTCAGGAAAGCAACATCTCAAAGAGGAAGGTTGGAACCTGAGAAGGCAGAGGATTGTGCTGAAGTATGGAGGTAGCTTCCCTCCTTCTGCTCTGTGTCATCCTGGGTTCCAGAAGCAGATTAGGAAAGACCCGGGAGAGACAACGTAAGGGACCTCTCTGGAAAGGATGATGCTTGATATTGGCGGCCCTTGGGACTGGAAGTTGCTACATTGAGTACAAAAGCAGGGAGTGGGGGCCAGTGAGGTGACCCAACAGGTAGACACTTGCCACCAAGTCTGACAAATCTGAGCTCTACCCCTGGGACCCACACAGTGGGAGGAGAAAACAAGCTCCCTAAAGTTGTCCTCTGACTTTCACACATATACCATGGAGCATGCATGCGTGCATGTACACACACACACACACACACACACACACACAATGTAATGAAAAAATTTTAAGCTAGGAGTGAGCTTAGTAGCCACAGGAGATGAGACTGGACAGGCAGGGCATTTTTAACTTGGCCCCTGGACAAAAGCCATTTTGACAGTGTCTAAAATGAAGGGCATTAATATTTCATCTCTTTTATTATGGACCCAGTGGGTGGTAGGCATCTTCGCCCAGTTGTTAACCCCACCCCAAGAACCTGGTGAACCGATACGCGTGGAATGGAGGGAGGACGCAGGCTGTCTGTGAGTTACATCACTTTAAATCATAACTATGGAATAAGCTAATCCTTGCTTAAGCTTGCAGATGTGTGAGGACACAGTCTAGGATACCACCCACTGCAATATCAACTCTACAAGGGGCCAGGCTATAAGGCATGTCCACTCTCTCCACGACACAGCTTTGCAAGGTTTGAGGCATTGTTCCCACCAGTGCGTCTTTGGTCCAGGAAAAACAAGCGAATAATAAAGAAACATCTCACCTTCGAATAGTGGGTTTCAGGCTGGTGGACAGACCCAGGCAGGACAGTGCTTGCCAGGCAAGTGTGAGGACCTGCGTATGGACGGAGACCCCATTCCCATGTAAAGAGCCAAGCGTGGTGCTGGCACATCCCTGTTACCCCAGCAGTAGGAGGGCAGACAGGCTGCTCTCTGGAGCTCATTGGCCAGCCAGCCTCACTGCACCCAAGAGCTGCAGGTTCAGGGAAAGACCCTGTCTCAAAGAAAGTAAGGCGGAGACCAACTGAAGAAGACTCCCTAATTCACCTTTGACCTCTACACCCATAGGCACACAGATGAAACGTTTGGGGAGTATCCGGCCTGTTATTCTGTGCTGGTGTGGCCACATTAAACATCTCTTGCCGTAAAATGGACACGTCAACATACCAGTCTCCAAAACCCTACTTAGAGTCACCAAACACTGGACCGTCCACATTGCTTTCTCCAGCTCTCTTAGTTGTCACTGTTGGCCCACATCCCTAGACCTGTCCCAAAGTCACTTAGACTTACAAAGAATCCCTTGGGCCATGCTTTAAGTTGGAATTTCTTAAAATTAGATGTATTCATTTATTTTGCTGGTGTGTGTGTGTGTGTGTGTGTGTGTGTGTGTGTGTGTGTGTGTATGGGACAGCTTTCAGGCGTCAGTTTCTCCCTTCTACCATGTGGGGTCCAGGTGAAGATCACCACCAACAAGCACCCCACCTCAACTTGCTGAGCCACGAGTGGGAAGTTTCTAAGTACCAGTGAATTGAATGGGTCTGTGGACAAAGGAAAGCATGTGTCCCGGCTGTCCTCAGGAGAGAAAGCCCTTCCTCGCTGGCTGCGTCACTATGTTGCAGGGTCTCGGTAGAGAACTGTGTATAATAGATAAATAATAGAATGCCAAGGTTTGGGGAAGACTTACAGAGCTCCTAATGACCTGACCAGAAGATGAATGAGGGAAGAGATAAGGTGATGTGAAATGATCTAATTCGGGATGGTTATTAGAATTACGAGCAAGCCGCCGCGGGCCCGAAAGTCAAGTTCTATTGCGCTTGAGTCTGTTTGGAGATGCAGGGCAGGAGGGGAAGCTCTTCCTGGCTCGGGCATCTGGGTGGAAATGTCAAGAATGTTCTCCAGTTTAAAAGCTGACTTAGCGTTAGCATCTCCTGCCTGTGCACAACACAGCTCTTCATGGTCCGAATGTCAGTGCGCAATGTCTCACGAGGCCAAGGCATTTCTGTCCCCAGGTCACCTGGCTGGCCTCTCTAAGTCCCTTCAGGGGCCTGCCCTAGCCTCCTTCACACAGGGACAAGGCCTGGGTGCAGGACTGATGCTTTACCAACATGCCACAGAGCCCATGCAGTAAACAATAAGCTAAGATGTGGAGACCACAGGAGGGAAGATCTCAGAGACAGAAAGAGTAAAACTAGCTTGGGCTGAGTGACGTGTATACAGAAGCACTTCCGGTCCCTCACACTGAGGATAACACCCTCCGTCCACGGATCTCCTAGATCTCAATTGACACGAATTACTGCAGATATAGAAGGAGTACCAACTCCTGGGGAAGAGGGGATGTTCTGAGAAGTCACAGCCAAGGATCTGACTAGAGGTCAGAGAGATGGCATTAAGCTAGGTCCTACAAACTGAGGAAGGATCAAATGCTGTGGGCCCAATGATTGACACATGTCAAGGCCCTGGGCTGGAAAAGTCCAGGAAACAACGGAGTGTGGAAAGGAAAAGGGTAGCACTGGAGAGCTGTGGGCCGGGTCAGGCGAAGTCCAGACAGGGTAGAGAGACCACACATAGAGCCTGGAAGTGCTTTGGAGCCAGGCAGACTTGGATTCAGTTCCTGCCTCCACCAGGTCTAGCTGTAAGAACTTTGCTAGGTGGCTTGATCTCTCTGAGCCCATCTCTTCAAACCCACAAATAATGATCCCTTCCTACATCACAAAGTCAGGGCAGGTTGAAGTGGCATGACGTGGACACCAAGTGTTTTCTCAGTGCAATAACGACCCATAATAAACATTTGGTGGATGAGAAAGTCGGGGCTAAAGTTGATCCCAACCAAAGGGCCAGGAGCAGTCACTCTGTGACTTCTTCTGGGGCCACATGCCACGTCCCATTGTTCACCTTGTCCTCTGACGGTCTCAACACAGCCCAGTGCCGTTGACAGAATCATGACCCGAGCTCCTCTGTAGATGTCAGGATCCTGTTGAATTCTTCTGCATCTCCTCACAGAGGGGACAGCTCCCCTCCACTCCACTCCCTTCTCCCCCGAAGGCCCTGCAGCAATCCCCACCACGCCGAGTGTCACAGGTAGCCCTCCTCTAGTGGCTAAAAGTTGTCGGAGGCCCCATTCCAGATCCCATTGACTCAGCCATTGTCACTAGGATCTGATGGCAATGAGTATTTCAAGAGCGTGTTCTAGAATACAAGGAGGCCAAACCACCTACCTCGGTCCATCTCCAAATCTTGATTGAGTCTCACTTGACTGAGAACCACAGAATTCCTTACCCTTGGCAAGAATATTTCCCAGTGGCCTAGGCCTGGAGCCTGGCTCCCATCTAGGAGTGGCCATCTAGACCATGGGCCATAGTGTGTCACAGGCATATAGAGCCCCTTAGGCCAGCAGCCATCTGTGGGAGAGACATGGTCTGCCTTCCTTGCTCCCATATAACTGGCTCTACCAGGACCATATATATGGCTAGTGTCTCGTCAAGTTACACAGTGGATCCAGAGCCTTGGGACGCTCAACCTAGACCCAGTAGCATCCTCACTAGCCACACTTGAGCCATGTGCCTCCCCTGACCCCACAGGAACTAGAAGAACGCAGTGGAGGTCTATGTTGCCAACCTCCACTCTCTCTTGGGCACCCACGGCAAAGCCACATCTCACCTCCCCGCAAGAGGACACAATACCAAGTATGTAGGGGAGACTTAGGAAAAAGGGTTATTATTTTATTTTAATTGTGTATATATGTGTGTGTCTGTGTGTGGGTTTGTAGACATGAGTGTAGTCCCCACAGAAGCCAGAAGAGAGTATCGGATCCCCTGGAGCTGGAGTTACGGGTAGTTGTGAGCTACTGTCCGCCACTATGCTGAGCACAGAAGGGTTCACATTGCCACTCAGTATCATCCAAGGTGATGGAAAGCATTCCTTCAGGAACGCCCCAGCATCACAAGCACAGGGGTGACCCACAAGAGGGTCCTGAGGGTGGCAGTGAACCAGGGGAAAGCTGCCGTGTGTCCTGACAAGCCACAGCTTGGTCAAAGACTCTCCTCCCTTGCATTCCAGCCTCTGGGGCCAGGTCCTGCCTCTTGTTCCTTTGGCGCTGCAAATCAAGGCTTCCCTGAGTAGAAAGTGCAGAGGAGGCCTTCAAGTCAGAGGCCCTTAAGGAGTGTCTTAGTTAGGGTCACTATTGCTGTGACAAAACACTATGACCACAAGCAAGCTGGGGACGAAAGGGTTTCTGTCATCCTACAGTTTGTAGTGCATCACACAGAGAATCCAAGGCAGGAACTCGAGGCAAGCCCCAGGAGGCAGGCATGGCTGCAAAGGTGTGCTGCTTACTGGCTTGCTCTTCAGAGCTTGCTCGGCCTGCTTCCTTACAGCACCAGGCCCACCTGCCGGGGGCTGGTACCGACCACAGTGAACTGGGCTCACCCACCTTAATCATTAGTCAAGAAAGCACACTACAGACTTGCCTACACACCAGTCTTAGGGAGGCATTTTCTCACTTGAGAGTCCCTCTTCCCAAATGATGCTAGCTCATGTCCAGTTGACAAAAAACTAGCCAGAAAGTGACAAAAGGGCTAGAGAGTACCAGTGAGGCCCTTCTGCCCCGCCACCCTGTGAGAACCCACATTTGTCCTGTTTACCCCTCCTGAGGATACAACAGTGGGGTACCATCTTGGAAGTAGAGAGCAATCCCTCTCCTCAGTTGAGGTCCCCTCTTCCAAGGTGTGTCAAGTTGACGAGGGGTCAACTGTGTAGTTAGGTTTTTGTCAGCTTGACACAACCTAGGGTCATGTCGGAAGAGGGACTCTCGATTGTGACAATGGCTTCATCTGATTAGCCTGTAGGGGGACTTTATTGATTATTGATTGATGGGAAGACACTGTGGAGCATGCCACCCCTGAGCAGATGGTTCCGGGAGGTGTAAGAAAGGTAGCTGGACAAACCATGAAGAGCAAGCAGTGTTCTTTCATGGTCCTCGATTCAGGTCCTGATTCCTGTCTTGAGTTCCTTGGCTTCCCTTGATGTTGGCCTGTTTGTTCTCTGGAAGTGTAAGCCAGACAAATCTATTCTTCACCAAGTTGATCATGGTGTTAATCATGAATAGACAGCAATTCAGGGCAGGCCACAGTGGGATTTATGCAAACAGGCAGAGGGCGTATGCTGTGGAGGAGAGGCCCGGATGTTCTTCTCCTGGTGACTCCACATGAGCTTTATCATTACTTCCCTCCCATCCTTCCCCATCCCCAGCCCTCAGCATCATGCCTTAGACCCCAGGGTCCCTACAGAACTACTCAGGCATCAAAGTAATTAAAACCCTCTTCAGGAAATGTTTCACACCTCCAGCCACCAGCAGAGTCATCAAGCCTCCACAAGTTTATCTTCTTTGTAACTGGCCAGACAACCTTCCTGGGCCTTGCCATGGTCTCTGTGATGTGTCACAACAATATGCTAAGAACTGGGCTCACTGCAGCCCAAGAAACAGCATTTCTAGTCCACACTTTGATCTGTTTACCATCCTCTTTTCCCACTGTTTGGGACGGCCTATCATTTGGCCCACCTAATCCTAACCCTGACCCTGACCCTGACCCTGACCCTAACTCTAATCCAGGTTAGACAATCAGAATGCCCCGATCCACTGAGCTCAATACTTGGTGAAGCAGTGAACACGTGACCCTACCAAGCTCACTCTCTCCAAGCTCAAGAGGAAACCAAGCTTGAGCAGACCCTGTAACTCAGGCTTCAAGAGAAAGGCTCAGAACGGATGGAGAAGGGGCTCCTTTTACGCTGGCTTTGCCAGAATGTCTCTCAGAACAGATGAGGCGGCCATTTTCTAGGGCAGGTGACATTCACGGGGCCATGTACGAGGACAACCTACAGGAGAACAAGAGCTAAAGAAGCCGTGAAATGTTGGGGCTGACACAGCAAGTCTGCCTGTGTCCCACAAGACGTCAGGTGAGGGTGGGCTGCCTCCCTCTGTCTGCAGTATTTGACTCCACAAAGTTACAGTATCACAGGTAAAGGGGGACAGAGGGGGGACCCATCAGCTCCCAGCACCTTTGGCCTTTCACTGACATAAGTCACTTCTGCTAACAGTCCATTGGGCGACACCAGTCACGTGACTCCCAACCCGTTGCAAGGGAAGCCGGAGCCCAGGAGTCTTCATTCTGCTGACCCCAGTTGCCTAGTCTGCCTCTGACACACCCAGCAAGATTGTCCCCCGAGCTGCCCCACCCTTCGCCTGGTACTCAAAGACAAGACTTCACGGTGCCCACCCCCAACCCGGGGCCTCGCCGGCTGTAGACTTGTACCGAGTCCCACCGGCTGGGTTTCTGTGAGAAACATTCTTCCCCGGGCAATTAGGCCAACACAAACAGATCGGCCCAGGAAAATCAAGACTCCCACAAGTGCAGGGACTTGATCTTGAAGGAAGACAACCTCGCCAGCCTTGTGCTTCCTTAATCAACACAATTATGCCTAGGCCTCCACCGACAGTCCCCTGCTAGTGTCTCCCCCAGCCCTAGACAGTGCTCAATTGGAAGAAGCTTAATTAGTGAAGAAAGGCATGAGGGGAAGGCGGGGTGGCCTGCTGCTCCTCTTCGGGAGCCTGCTAACCCTTCAAAGGAGCCACTGCGGGCAAGTCGAGGGCTCTCCTGAGCCCCAGCTCCAAGCGAGGGGGAAATGGCAGCCCTGGGCTTGTAAATCAGCAGCGCCTAATGTAAACACCACTCAGCGCTCGGTTCTAATGAGCCCATTTTCCCCACAGCTGGAAGGGGCGGGCAGTGGCTGGGAGGCCTTTGATGTGATTCACTGGAAGCCTGGTGCAGGCACCAGAGCGTTCTGTAGCAGGCTGGTCCTTTCATCTCGGCTAAGAGAGAGACCTCCCTAATATCACAGCCTGCCCACCTGGAAGACAGGTCTCCTCACGAAGACGACTCTGGAATCAGCTGTGGAAGAAATTCAGCTAGTTTTGCTTTTAGTCCCCTGATCACATTAGCAGGGCAGCTGGCTGGCCAGCCTCCTGGAGAAGGAGCTGGGTGGAGTTGGTGGGGCAGGTGTACCAAGGCTGGGAGGCCACCCTGGAACACGTTATGCTAATGTATGCGAATGTCCAAATGAGGACGTTCTTAAGGGCATCCAAATAAATTAGGAAAAACTGTTTGTGATTAATGAGTACAGTTGGGTCAGAGTCCCCCAAAGAACACTCCAGCCCCTTCTTGTGGTGCCTTTAGGTGGGCCAGTGGGAGGCCAGAGCAGAGGAGACCCTGACCCAGACTGCTGGGGAAGCCGTGAGGTCAGAACGCAGGTTCAGGCACTAGCAGCAGGGCTTCCTGTTTGTCCCACCCTCTCCCCCAGAAAGCTCACCTCTTCTTCCATCTTCAGTGACCTCTGCAAGATGCTTGCAACCAACCTTGTTTACAGAACTGAAAACACGCGGCTTGCTATCTTACTTGAACAACATCCCCGCCCCCCCCTCGCTACTCCCCCCCCCAAGCATTCCAGGATGTCATCTGTCTTTAGGCAACCAGGGCGTACAGGTTAGAGGCATTTTTGTTTTATAGATCTCTTAGGCACAGTAATTTAAACTTAAAACATAACTTTAGCCCTCACAGTAGCCAAGGCTAGCCTTGAACTCATGGCATTCCCCTTGCCACAGCCTCTTGAATGTTGGGGTTACAGGAGGGCACCCCCACAGACAGCAGAACTTATAGCACAAATCACCCCCTCCCCTTCCTTTACTTTCTTACTTCCTTCATTAAGTATTTATTGGTCATCTTGTTCCTAAGGTACTGTGCAGGGTTAGGGGCACCACTCAGTGAAGAGCAGGAGTCTGGGCTGGAGTCAGCAAGCAAGAAATGGATCAGGGTTCCATGAAGAAAGTGGGTAGGTACATCTGAGGCCGTGAAGGGAGATGGCTAGAGGTGAACACTTGGGGCGGTGATGGTTAAGCTGATTAGGGAACTACAGAAGCTGGTCCACTTGGGAGGTCCAGAGATGGCAGGGGAACCTGGCCAGGTCCATCATCCTGGCCAGTAGTTAATAAAGCTTGCTTCAAATTTGGCTCAAAAATTATGGTAGTGGTCTTATTCGTGGGATTAACACTACATGAGTTCAAGGGAATGTCCCCTCCCCAGCTGAGCTGAGGAAACCACCTCTGTGGCCATAAGGAGGATCGGACAGCATTTGCAGGGCCTTCCGTGTGCCTCACTTAAAACAACAGTGATTCAAAGTGGAGACCAACATAAGCCCTGCTGGAGAAACCCAAGGGTCAGAGAGCACTTTCTAAGGTCACATAGCTACTAGGTGACAATTGGTTTGAATTCGGGTTGAATCCAGTGACCAGGTTTTTATTTAATGGCATCTGCCTAAGAAGAAGCACTAACAATGCTCATCCAGCTGCCAGAATCTTCTGAGAAAGACTGAGTTTGTCCTGAAGGAAAAGTGAGCTGGAAATCACATCACTAACGGAAACTACGGGGAGGAGAAAATGTGTAAATTTTTCAAACCCTTAAAATACATCCACATAGGTGGGCTTGGGGGATGGTTCATTGGATAAAGTGCCGTGCAAACGAGAGGACCTGCGTGCAGATCCTCAGCATTCACATAAAAGCCAGGTGTGGTGGCCCACATCTGTAATCTCGGTCCTATGAGTAGAGACAAGTGGATGCTGGGGGCTTGCTGCCAGTCAGTCTAGTCAACTGGTGAGCCTCGGGCTCAGTGAAGACGCCTTGTTTCAAAGGATATGGTGGACATGAGAGAGGAAGACACCTGGCGTTAATCTCTGGCCTCCACACATAAAAGAGGACTGGAGACAGTCCTCACAGGGCTAGAGACAGAGCTCAGTGGGTAAAGTGTTCGCCTAACATTCACTAAGCCCTGAGTTCAGTCCACAGAGCCACACAAACCAAGCATGGTGGTGCATGCCTCTAATCTCGGTACTCAGGAGGTGGGGCAGGAAGATTGTTGCAGAACATTCCTTTACACTCTGTGAAAATGTGGTTGGTTTAATAAAGAGCTGAATGGCCAATATCTAGGCAGGGAGAGGTTAGGTGGGACTTCTGGTGATAGAAAGGTCTTGGGGAAGAAGCAAGAGAAAGTCACCAGCCGGATACAGGGGGAGCAGGACAGGCAGGAGGAGAGGTAACAGCCACGAGCTGTGTAACAACATGTAGATGAATAGAAATGGGCCAATTGAAGTTACAGGAGCGAGTTAGAAACAAGCCTAAGCTAAGGCCGAGCTTTCATAATGTGTCGTGATTTGGGATCAGAAGTTCAAGGTTGTCCTCTAATACTTAGCAAATTTAGGGTAAGCCTGGCCTATAGGAGACCCCACCACTTCCTATAAAATATATAAAGGCCCCATCAACCTCTCGTAAGGAAACCAAGCCTCACACACCACCTGTTACCGGCACCAGAGCAGGGAAGGGAAGGCTCCTCCCCTTGTCAAGTATGGAAGCTGGAAGCTGAAGGGCAGAGATGAGGGTGCACTCCAGGGTCCCGGGGCACAGTGGAGGGAAGGGAAGATCTCTGCAACTGCTTGCCCAACACAGACAGCAGCTGTCTCTCCTCACACCCAGGAGGCACGCTCAGGGTGGAGGCCAGTCCCCTCAGCCAAGCCCGACCAGAACACCCTGAGCACAGAACAGAGAAGCTCTTGGCCTCTAATGCAGGGATCTGTTCTGTTCCTTTGAGACACACAGGCCTGCTCGGGCCACACAACCAGACTTCCTTAAAGGCTTACATAATGCCTTTTCCCCTTTCTGTGGTTTACAGAAGGCCAGTTTTATCCCAGTAGCAGGAGGTCACAAGCTCTTGCAGCTCCTGCACGTGTATTCTGGCTGGTTAAGACAGCTGTGGGCTACGGAACGGAAGATGGAGTCTGCTGGAGGGCATCTGAGTCTGTTAAAGTTTTTTTTTTTTTTTTTTTTTTTTTTTTTTTTTTTTTTTTTTTTTTTTTACCTTAAAGAGAGCTGCTGGGCGCGATGGCACACACTTTTAGGCCAGTGCTCAGGAGGCAGAGGCAGATGGATCTCTATGAGTCTACATAGACCAGCCTGGTCTACATAGTACATTCTGAACCAACTGGGGCTTGTCTTTAAAAAAAAATAAATAAATAAGAGAGAGAAAGATGCCTGAGGCCAATGAAATGGCTCAGCTATAGTGGAATATTTGTTTACACTGTAAAAAATGTAGCTTTGCCAGAGCACATTCTGATTGGTTTAATAAAGAGCGGAATGGCCAATAACTAGGCAAGAAGAAGTTAGGCAGGACTTCAAGGCAGAGAGAAAAGAAGAGGGGATAAATAGGCATGGGGGAGAAGAGAAGACAGAGAGGAACAGGACATGCAGGAGGAGAGATAAAAATCATGAGCCACGTGGCAGAGCATAGATTAATAGAAATGGGTTAATTTAAGTTATAACAGCTAGTTAGAAACAAGCCTAAGCTAAGGCTGAGCTTTCATAATTAATAAGTCTTCATGTCATTATTGGGGAGGCTCTGGTGGTCAAAGAAAGCCTGCCACACTCAGCAGCTAAAGACACTTGCCACCAAGCCTAGAGACCCGACTTTGACCCACACAGTGGAAGGAGAGAACCAGTCCTGAAATTTGTCCCCTGGCCTCCACACATTGTCCATGGCACATACATACACGCATACACACATACCATCAGAAACAAATGAAGAATAATCTGTGTCACACAAAGGAACATAAGAACAAAAGAAAAGTAGCTCAGCAAGACTTTTTCTTTTTCTTCATACAGGGTGTGCCAAGTCCCAAACCGGGTTAACAAGCACACTTGGCCAAAACGGCTTCCATCTGCTGTTGCTGGTGACTGTGCCTCATCCCATCGGTGAGAGCCCAACTTTACAATCTCATGCAATTGGCTAATCTGTGCAAAGGGGAAGGAGTCAGTTCAGGAAACACGAGTCCTTGCAGGGCTAACTAACTTTGAGAGAAAAAAAAAAACTTGTTTCTCACAATGCATACCTACATATATGTTCACATACATATATACACATACATATATATACACATACATTTTTACACACACATATATACACTTATGTGCATATATATTATACATGTACATATATAAACATTCATGTATCATACATATATAAACACAAATATATATATACATACACATACATATATAGAGATACATGCAGTATATATACATACATGCACATATATACATTTTTTACCTTAAAGAGAAGTGATGAGTGCGATGGCACACACTTTCAGCCCAGTGCTCAGGAGGCAGAGGCAGATGGATCTCTATGAGTCTGAGGCCAGCCTGGTCTACATAGTACATTCTGAACTAACTGGGGCTTGTCTTTAAAAAAATAAATAAGAAAGAGAAAGATGCCTGAGGCCAATGAAATGGCTCAGCTGTTGTGGAATATTTGTTTACACTGTAAAGATGTAGCTTTGCCAGAGCTATATATATGTATATACATGTATATACACACATGCACATATATATATACATACATACATGCATATATCATACAAACCCATAATGCATACATACTTCAGAGGAAAGCAGGAGCTATGTCATCACCACAAAAGGAAACACAGAAAGAACCAGACACTTGGTGCTTGAGAACATGTGTCCTGCCCTTTCCTCTCTGCTCTCAGGGCTGCCTATCGAGAGCACGTGTGACCCTGTCTGTGGTCGTATGCAACTCTCACTCAGGCAGACTGCAGCTCCCCGGCCTTCTGATGAGCTGAGACTGGTTCAGTGTTGTGTTCTGTTTCCTCCCCTCCCTCAACATCCCTTCAGTTTCTACTGCTGTGGAATAACCTTTTTGTGCACTCTGAAGATGTGTCACTCAGATTGGCTTAATAAAAAGCTGAATGGCCAATAGCCGGGACAGAGAGGATGCTAGGAAGAAGATGGAGACGTGAGGGGATGCAGAGAAGTGGATGGGCAGTACAGAGATGAGGTAACAAAGCCACAAGGCAGAAAGTAAATTAATAGAAATGGATTAATTTAAGTTATAAGAGCTGGTCAGGAACAAGCCTAAGCTACCAGCCGAGCTTTTATAATTAATAACTCTTCATGTCACTATTGGGGAGCCGATGGTCCCAACGAATAATCCACTACATTCTATTCTCTAGTTCCCCTGCTGGATCAAGCCCAGGTGCTAGCTCTTCCCTGGCATCTGTGCCCTGCCCTCCTCCCACTTCCCCCGACCCCACGTTTCCTCCCAAACAAACTCCTGAGACCCAAATCCTTGTCTGCCTCTGTAATGGGGCAATTTGACTACCTTAAACTATATTTCCCAGAATCCCATTTCCTGTAAGGTCAAATCACAAAGAACTTCCTACAAGAGGTCTGGAGGGTACAGGGAACACAGTGTGGTTGCTGGACCACCTTACCTTGTTGACCTGAGGTCTGGGGGGGGGGGTTGGCTCGGTGATAACTCTTATCTCCTCCCACCACATACCATCAAAGGGAACATGAACAGATGCTCAAGAGTTCTCACTGGGCCCCAGCTCAGGCTTCTGAGTTCCCCTCATCTTTGTTGTGCCCCACTTTCTACCTGCCTTGCATTCCCAGCTAGCTACACCCCTTCTCTGCTTCTAGATCAAAGCCAGGCTCAGTGACCCCAGGGTTACAAAGATGTGTGTGAGGTCAAACCTTTATGAGGAATCCATGAAATGTGAGTGTATATTCTCCAGAAGAAACTCCAGAGGTCAAGTGTCAGAGGTCAAGAGTGTCTATGGGCTCAGACAGATCCCCGTTGGGGATCCCCAAAGTAGCTTGGTTCTTTCTAGTGGTGGCTGGTGTTCTGATAGAGTCCCTGCTGACATTCCTTGACCGGATTGTGCTTTTGGGAAGAGAATTTCCCAGGATCTCCTGCTCCACTGTGGAACTGAGTCTTTGCAGGTAGACTGAGGCAGGACAGGGGCATTGTATCCTCAGGAAGATGCTTGAGCTCCTTTCGCCCCCCCCCCCAGCTGTATACCCACACCTCCTCCTGTGTCAGAAAACAACATTAGCACCCTCTCTAGCATCCAAGAAAAAATATTTCTGTTCAAATGTCAACAACATTATCACTTGTTTTTTAAGTGGTGGCATATTCCCTGGTGCTCTCCATTAAGATCCTCAATGCAGATTCAGCCTGTTTATGACTCAGTTCCCCAGGGCTGAATCAGACACCAGGCTCCAAGGAACTAGAAAAGACCCAGCCGGGCTTTGTCCAGTGGAAGGTGCTAAAGGGTCCTCTGGAATCTGGCTGGAATTTTCTGAGGATTCTAGGAAGCAAGGCTCCCGAGAAGAGTGGATGAAATGCTCACCATCCTGCAAGCAAAGTTCTTGTTTCTCCCAGTGCTCTGAATTTACCACTAAGTCACATGTAGCCCCTGATGGATTGGCTCCTAACCACCAGGCAAGGCTTGGGGTGAGTAGTTGGTGAGATGGAAAGAGGGAGGGAGGAAGGGAGGGAGAGAGGGAGGGAGGGAGGGAGGGAGGGAGGGAGAGAGGGAGAGAGGAAGGGAGAGAGGGAGGGATGGAGGGAAGGAGGGAAAACTTCAGCTAATAGCAACAAACTTAGAACAAGCCGTCACACCTGAAGGTCTGGGAATGTAGCTCAGTTGGTCAAGTGCTTGCCTCACATTCATGAATTCACGGGTCTGAGCCCCAGCCCCACATACACAGGGAGGCACAAGCCTGTAAACCCCAGGACTTTGGAAGTGGAGACAGAAGGATCAGAAGTTCAAAGCCATCCTTGGCTGTTGTCCTGCTTGGCCTCAGCTGCCGTCTTAACACTGCCTGGAGTTATCTGAGGAAGGCTACTTTGAGGGATTTCTCAGATCAGGTTGGCCTGTGGCCGTGTCTGGGATTTGTCAAGTATTAGACTAATTAGATTGTCTTGAATGATGATTGATGTAGGGGGGCCCAGCCCACGGAGAGTAGCATCATCCCTGGGCGGGTGGGACTGGGCTGTGTAAGAAAGCTGGCTGAGCAATCCAGAAAGCCAGTCAGCAAGCAATATTTCCCCATGACTCCTGATTTCAAGCTCTCACCTTGAGTTCCTGCCCTGACTTTCCCTGGTGATGGTCTATGACCCGGAAGCGTAAACCAAAAAAATCCTTCCCTAGCGTTCACAAAGCCACATTGCTTTTGGTCAGCGTGTTTTATCACAGCAACAGAAAAGGAACTAGAACACCTCCCTAACAAACTGTAGGCCAGCCCGGGCCACGTGAGACTCTCTATCAAAAAATTAAAATCTTCTTGGAACCCAGTGCCTATGGTGGGACACCTTACACAGCCTTGGTGCAGGGAGGAGGGGCTTGGACCTGCTGCGACTGTATGTGCCAGGCTCTGCTGACTCCCCATGGGAGACCTTGCCTTGGAGGAGGTGGGAATGGGTGGTGAGTTGGGGGGGAAGTTAGGGGGTGAAAGGAGGGAGGAGAGGGGGATCTGTGGTTGGTATGTAAAATGAATAGAAAATTTCTTAATAATAAAAAAGAAAAAATTAAAATAAAAAATAAATGAAGAAAACCCTAGAAGTCATGTCTCAGCCCCTAGTCCAGTCGAAGCCCTTTCCTTCATGTCTTCTGTACCCCACCCTCAAGCTTATACCCCCAAAAAAACCACAATTGCCCCTCCATCATTTACCCAGAATTCTTCTAATCTATTCACTTAAAACCCACTTGTGTCTCTCACCAGGAATCCACCTCCTCATGTCAGAAGGGAGAACTTTGGGACACCCCACCCAAGACCCTTTAGATGTGAGGACATGCAAAGCCTGGTGGCTAGGGTGTCATCGCCTAGCCCAGCAAATGACAGTCTCCAGCTGTGGAAAGGGCCCGAGCATCAGACAGCCTTCATGCCTCCTCACCAGTACCTCCAGCCTCGAAGTTCCTGCGTGATGGTCACTGCGAGATATTAGCATCTAAATTATTTCAAGGAGATATAATAAGATTCACCCAGCAGGCCATTAATGACGAGAGAGATTATTACTGGAAAAATTCCAAGACTGACTTGGAGCAGAGGTGGTTCATCTAAATGACCCGTTCCCTGCACCCCAGATCACCCTGCTCCCCAGAGATGATTTGGATTTGAAAAAGTAACTGCCACACAGTGTGCTCACGTTTATGCAAGAGGGGCTTCCAGAAGGAGTCCCTGGAGAGTTCGGGTCGGGAGTGCACGGCGGTGAGGTAAATGAGATGTTCCCTGAATTGTAAGAATGTTCTGTGGCAGAATTTACAGGAAGCATCTCGAGTCTCCATATTTGGCAGGCATCCAGCCAGAGTTGTCAAGTATTAGATTAATTTTAATTCGATGCAAAAAAACCACGTTCGTGTAGTGTTGCAATCGAGACTGAGACATACAAAAGCCAAGAGTCCTTGAAGTACATCATTCCAAAGCCTGAGCCTTCTTTCAAGCATCCATCAAAAAAAGAGGCTCATCCTCAGAGTGTTCCCCAGATAAGCTGCTGCCTTCACACTGGGCCACTTCGCCAAGTAAATGGCCTGAAGGGTTGGAGCTGTTGATTAATGTCACCCCACAGCTTCTGGTCGTAAGAGTTAACAAATCAAAGTCTCTGACATGGTGGTGTTCAAGAGCCTCCATGGTCTAACCTCAAAATCTTTCCCCCAGCCTCATCTATTAGTACCTCTGTGTTCCACAGGCTGCCATGGCACCAGCCCTTTTATTACCTTTGGTCCACTTAGCTTGAACTTGAACCTGCTCCACTCAAAACCCTGGAAGGAAGCAATCCAGGACATTGTATCCTGGGGCACCTGCTCCACCAAGCCCCAGCGGCTGCTCGAGAAAGGAGGGCAGGGCATTGGCTCTCCACCAGCCAATCAGAATGCCTCTTGGAATTCTGACTGCGGAAATGCAAAGGGTAGTTAGCAGGTAACAGCCTTCAGCAACAAAGAAGGAAGACATTTAAAGCCAATGCGCAGTGAGAAGAAAGTAGAGTCACCCCAGAGAGAAGAAAGTGCAGGGGGAACATCATGGAGAGCAGCATTGGCTCTCAGGACTCTTTCTGCCCCGGTCATGTCAGTGGGATGTGGACCTGTGAAGAAACTTGCTTTAAGGAATCAGTTCACGTTATTATTATTTTCGGAGGCTGAAAAGTCCAAAATCTCCAGAGCAGGTCAATAGTCTGGAGACCCGGGATGTTACTACTGTTGTTCAAGTCAGAGGGCCGCCTGCCATAGAAGGCCCTCTTGGTCTGTTCTAGTCAGTCCGTCAATGGAGGGGGTAAGACCCACCTGTATAACTCACAGCTGGCCACTGTCAATCTCAATAAATACCCCACAGAAACATCCATGATAATGCTTGACCCCCATAATGTCCCAGGAGTATAGCCTCACATGCTTACATGGTCAGGGGTGTGTGTGTGTGTGTACATGCGTGTGTGTGTGTGTGTGTGTGTGTGTGTGTGTGTGTGTGTGTGTGTGTGTTGTGCACATGCATGCACATTCCTGCCTAGAACCTAGACTCTCAGGGGAGGAGGAAATGTTCTAGATGAACAATGAACCCACAGGCATAAGAAGCCAGGCCAGGAGCAGAGTACGCCCTTGGCCCACGTGCTTCCCTGTCCAAACGTGTGACTAAGTTGCCCAGCCACTGGCCTGGGGAGTTAGGGTTAGGGTTAGGGTTAGGCAGTTCGCACTCTTTGTTGGAAGAACTATCCTGGGGCTGAGATGTGACCCACCAATGTGCGCCCAGCTCCGGGGTGCAGTCTTAGGAAGACAAGAGCAAGACAGAGCAGAGCAGAGCTGGTGGTCCTTTTAATCCTTTCCTGCACTAGTGCAGTGAGCCAGGAGGGCAGCGCGGTTAGCCACAGGCTTCTCCCCTTGGCTGTCCTGTCTTGCCCATGTTGAGCCGGCGACCAGTCCACCCACACCCCCTTCCCTTGGGGAAGTTTTCTGAGGACCAATGGTCCAGAGGGGAGGTACAGCTTGCCTTCAAAACAGTTTCCCTTCTGGATTTTGTTCTTAAACTCTGAGCTCTTTGAGGAGAGTCTGTCTGTATCTCCCCTGCCTATAGTACCCAACACCTATCACACACAGGCTTTGAACACATACACCTATGCATGAACATGTACACATGAGTGCACACACATATAGATGTGCATGTACTTACATGTATACATCTGTGGTCACAGATATGTGCATATGTGTGTATATGTGAACACATATGTACACACACACCTGCATGCAGCTGCACACATACATCTATATCATCACACAGAGATACATGCATACACATATATACAATGCATACAAGCATACATCATGTGTCAGCACTCATGTACATGTATACATGTATGTATACATGCATATATACAACTATGTTTGCATGCACCTGCAGCATCCATCTGTCTTCACAAACCCGCAAGCACTCATATCCATGCACTCACACATACATATGCCTGTACATGTGTATGCACATGCATGCATGCATGCATACATCTGACAAATACATGCACACACATCGTGGTAGTTGAGTAAGAATGGCCTCATAGGTTCATATATTGGAATGCTTAGTTATCAGGGAGTGGGGCTGTTTGAGAAAGAATAGGAGGCGTGGCCTTGGAGGAAGTGTGTCGCTGGGGTGGGCGCTGAGATTTCAAAAGCCCACACCAGCCCAGTGTCTCTCCCTTCCTGCTACCTGCAGATCCAGAACTCTCCGCTACTTCTCCAGCACCACATCTGTCTGCTGCCACGCTCCCTGCCATGATGATTAAACCTCTGAAGCTGAAAGCCAGCCCCATGAAATGCTTTCTTTCTTAAGGGTTGCCATGGTCATGGTATCTCTTCACAGCAATAGAACACTGACTGCGACACACATGTGTACATACATGCATGAACACTAACTCTAGCCATGCTGAACTATCCCCTAAACTCATCACTTTCTTCTGAATATTCCCTAACACCGGGGTCTTCATATGTGCTACAACCCCCTTCCAGAATATTCTTTACCCATTTCCTTTTTCTACCTAGGTATTTCTTAGTCTTATGCTACATCCACACTTGAGCTTCTGGCCCTCAGATCGGATCAGAGCTAATAGCAAGCCACTTAGCAGAAGTCTGGCAGTGCTGGCAGTGGTAGCACATGCCCTTAATCCAATCACGTGGCAGGCAGAGTCTCTGTGTGTTCAAGGACAGAGCCAGCATGGTGACACACGCCTTTAATCCCAGTACCAACTATAGAGACCTGGAGGTCTGTATAGACAGACAGTGACAAGAGAGTCATGTGGTTGGGTTTAGAGCCAATGAGAAGGCAGAACAGAAAGGCAATAAAAAGACGGGATACAGGAAGAAGGTCTCTCTCTGAGGGGAAGGACAGCAGCTAGTGGTAAGATAAGGTGGTCTTAGCTCTTGGCTATTGCTCTGATCTCTGGGCTTTAACCCTTTATTTGGCTCTGTGTTTCTTATTTAATAAGACCATTTAGAATTATATCCACGTCTGACCTGTTTATCTGTCTAAGCAACAAAAGGCATGTCTATCATGTACACCATTGGGTGAATCCTTGATACTTGAATGAGCTAATATGACAATTTGTGGTATGAGTAGATGGATGAATGGATGCATGCATGGGATGTTGGATGAATAAATAGTGGATGAATATAGAAACAATTTATTAACTCTTATCCTCATCTACCTCAGGGAAATAGTTTGAGCCTGGCCCTCAGCATCCCCATTGGGTCCCCCAAGATATTATATCTGTGGGCCAAAATGTCATTCAGACATAATTCCCTCTGTGCCAGGGCTCTGGAGAATCCTCAAGTTCAGGAAAACAGGTGCCCACAGTTTGACTCTGATATAGGAACCTTCTCAAGTCCTCCACATAGTTAACATCCTGTCAGGCTGGCCTGACCCTCTCAGAGACACTTAGAAAGTGAAAGCCCTCTGCTGATAACATATCAAGAAATCTCTGTGAGATAGGTTCCCTGACTGGGGCCAAACTGATGACCAGGCCGAGATGAGAGATAGATAATGGGTGAGAGCTCCCAGCAGGCGCTGGGGTTGAGGACGGGATGAAAAATGGCTGCTTCATGCTGGCCTTCAACATGAGTGTGTTCTGAGACAGAACAAATGAGGCTCCTGTCCTTGAGGAAGGCTCTGGGGAGAGTTTTCTCTAGGCCATGGAGGCAGGGCACAATCTGGATTCCTCGTAAGTCTGCTTACCTTCCTGTCTCCGTGAGGCGTGTGTCTGAGTGACCCTGTTTTCGAAGCCTAATTCTCCTTTCCACTCTGTACCCCCACCTGGTGCTCCTTCCAGGACTGCTACCCCCGGAAGCCACAGACCATCTTCCCCAAATCTCTCTTTTCTTCCCTGTCCCCATCTCACAGAGCAAGAGTCCCCATCACTGCCCACCCCCAAGTGACTCCCTAAATATTCCTTGCACTTTGACCCCCCAGTGCCCACCTTGGTCCAAACTTGAAATGGAGCTCATCAGCCTTCCAAACTGAGTGCTCTCCTCCAGAGTCACCAGCACACAGCCGTTGCCTCGCAGGAGAATCCATCTCCCTGCCTTTTCTAGCACATGGCACTGGCCACCCTCCATGGCTCAGGGTCCCTTTCTCAAGCCCCTCAACCTCTTGCTTAAACGGTCACTTCTTCCTCTTCTGTATCCAAGTTCTCTCTTCCCCCTTCTACGGGGACATTTGTGATTGTATTTAGAACCTCCCAGATAATTCAGGGCGACTGCTCCATTGCAAAGTCCTTAGTTCAGTCCCATCTGCAAAGGGTTTTTGCCATCTAAGGTAACATTGAGGGCTGGG